>NW_028295422.1:0-391000 GCF_964341445.2 Mesoplodon mirus | reverse complement strand
TTAGGTAACGGCAAGGCTTAGGGCACAGGTGATTGTATGGAAACGTGGGAGGGTCAGGCTACGTGCTGACGCATGGGTCAGTGCCAGCGTACGGTCCAGGAGTAGGCTACGGCTTGGGGGTAAGTTGTAGGGCTGGTGGTGTTTTCCCGTTCCGGGCTAGTGTTAGGGTGAGGGAACGGCAAGGCTTAGGGCACAGGTCAGGGTACGGAAATGTGGGAGGGTCAGGCTACGTGCTGACGCACGGGTCAGTGCCAGCGTACGGGCCAGGAGTAGACTACGGTGTAGGGTAAGGTGTAGGGCTGGTGGTGGGTTTCCGTTTGGGGCTAGGGTTAGGGTTGGGGAACGGCAATGCTTAGGGCACAGGTGAGGGTACGGAAAAGTGGGAGGGTCAGGGTACGTGCTGACGCACGGGTCAGTGCCAGCGTACGGGCCAGGAGTAGGCTACGGCGTAGGGTAAGGGGTAGGGCTGGTGGTGGGTTTCCGTTCTGGGCTAGTGTTAGGGTTAGGGAACGGCAAAGCTTAGGGCACAGGTGAGGGTACGGAAACGTGGGAGGGTCAGGCTACGTGCTGACGCACGGGTCGTTGCCAGCCTACGGGCCAGTTGTAGGCTACAGCGTAGGGTAAGGTGTAGGGCTGGTGGTGGGTTTCCTTTCCGGGCTAGGGTTAGGGTTAGAGAACGGCAAGGCTTAGGGCACAGGTGATGGTACGGAAACGTGGGAGGGTCAGGCTATGTCCTTATGCACGTGTTACTGCCAGCGTACAGGCCAGTAGTAGGCTACAGCGTAGGGAGATGTGTTGGGCTGGTGGTGGGTTTTCGTTCCGAGCTAGGGTTAGGGTTAGGGAACGGCAAGTCGTAGGGCACATGTGAGTGTACAGAAACGTGGGAGGGTCAGGCTACATGCTGACGCACAGGTCAGTGCCAGCGTACGGGCCAGGAGTAGGCTACGGCGTAGGGTAAGGTGTAGGGATGGTGGTGGGTTTCCGTTCCGGGCTAGGGTTAGGGTTAGGGAACGGCAAGGCTTAGGGCACAGGTGAGGGTACGGAAACGTGGGAGGGTCAGGCTACGTGCTGACACACGGGTCAGTGACAGCGTACGGGCCAGGAGTAGGCTACGGCGTAGGGTAAGGTGTAGGGATGGTGGTGGGTTTCCGTTCCGGGCTAGGGTTAGGGTTAGGGAACGGCAAGGCTTAGGGCACAGGTGAGGGTACGGAAACGAGGGAGGTTCAGGCTACGTGCTGACGCACGGGTCAGTGCCAGCGTACGGGCCAGGAGTAGGCTACGGCGCAAGGTAAGGTGTAGGGCTGGTAGAGGGTTTCTTTTCCGGGGTAGGGATAGGGTTAGGGAACGGCAAGGCTTAGGGCACAGGTGAGGGTACGGAAACGTGGGAGGGTCAGGCTATGTGCTGATGCACGTGTCACTGCCAGCATACAGGCCAAGAGTAGGCTACAGTGTAGGGAGATGTGTTGGGCTGGTGGTGGGTTTTCGTTCCGAGCTAGGGTTAGGGTTAGGGAATGGCAAGTCTTAGGGCACAGGTGAGTGTACGGAAATGTGGGAGGCTCAGGCTACGTGCTGACGCACGTGTCAGTGCCAGCGTACGGGCCATGATTACGCTAAGGCGTAGGGTAAGGGGTAGGGCTGGTGTTGGGTTTCCGTTTCGGGCTAGGGTTAGGGTTAGGGAACGGCAAGGCTTAGGGCACAGGTGAGGGTACGGAAACGTGGGAGGGTCAGGCTACGTGCTGACGCACGTGTCAGTGCCAGCGTACGGGCCAGGAGTAGGCTACGGCTTGGGGGTAAGGTGTAGGGCTGGTGGTGTTTTCCCGTTCCGGGCTAGGGTTAGGGTTAGGGAACGGCAAGGCTTAGGGCACAGGTGAGTGTATGGAAACGTGGGAGGGTCAGGCTACGTGCTGGCGCACATGTCAGTGCCATGGTACGGGACAGGAGGAGGCTACGGCGTAGGGTAAGGTGTAGGCCTGGTGGTGGGTTTCCGTTCCGGGCTAGGGTTAGGGTTACGTAACGGCAAGGCTTAGGGCACAGGTGAGGGTACGGAAACGTCGGAGGGTCAGGCTAGGTGCTGACGCATGGGTCAGTTCCAGCGTACGGGCCAGGAGTAGGCTACGGCGTAGGGTATGGTGTAGGGCTGGTGGTAGATTTCTGTTCCGGGCTAGGGTTAGGGTTACGTAACGGCAAGGCTTAGGGCACAGGTGATTGTATGGAAACGTGGGAGAGTCAGGCTACGTGCTGACGCACGGGTCAGTGCCAGCGTACGGGCCAGGAGTAGGCTACGGCGTAGGGAAATGTGTTTGGCTGGTGGTGGATTTCCGTTCCGAGCTAGGGTTAGGGTTAGGGAACGGCAAGGCTTAGGGCACAGGTGAGGGTACGGAAACGTGGGAGGGTCAGGCTATGTGCTGACGCACGGGTCAGTTCCACCGTATGGGCCAGGAGTAGGCTACGGCGTACGGTAAGGTGTAAGGCTGGTGGTGGGTTTTCGTTCTGGGCTAGGGTTAGGGTTAGGGAACGGCAAGGCTTAGGGCACAGGTGAGGGTACAGAAATGTGGGAGGGTCAGGCTACGTGCTGACGCACGTGTCAGTGCCAGCGTACGGGCCAGGAGTACGCTAAGGCGTAGGGTAAGGTGTAGGGCTGGTGGTGGTTTTCCTTTCCGGTCTAGGGTTAGGGTTAGGGAGCGGCAAGGCTTAGGGCACAGGTGAGGGTACGGAAACGTGGGAGGTTCAGGCTACATGCTGACGCACGGGTCAGTGCCAGCAAACGGGCCAGGAGTAGGCTACGGCTTGGGGGTAAGGTGTAGACCTGGTGGTGTGTTTCCGCTCTGGGCTAGGGTTAGGGTTAGGGAACGGCAAGTCTTACGGCACAGGTGAGGGTACGGAAATGTGGGAGGGTCAGGCTACGTGCTGACGCACGGGTCAGTGCCAGCGTACGGGTCAGGAGTAGGCTAAGGAGTAGGGTAAGTTGTAGGGCTAGTGGTGGTTTTCCATTCCGGGCTAGGTTTAGGGTTAGGGAACGGCAAGGCTTAGGGCACAGGTGAGTGTATGGAAACGTGGGAGGGTCACGCTACGTGCTGACGCACAGGTCAGTGCCATGGTACGGGACAGGAGGAGGCTACGGCGTAGGGTAAGGTGTAGGGCTGGTGGTGGGTTTCCGTTCAGGGCTAGGGTTAGGTTTAGGGAATGACAAGGCTTAGGGCACAGGTGAGGGTACAGAAACGTGGGAGGGTGAGAGTATGTGCTGATGCATGGGTCAGTTCCAGCGTACGGGCCAGGAGTAGGCTACGGCGTAGGGTAAGGTGTAGGCCTGGTGGTGGGTTTCCGTTCCGAGCTAGGGTTAGGGTTAGGGAACGGCAAGGCTTAGGGCACAGGTGAGCGTACGGAAACGTGGGAGGGTCAGGCTACGTGCTGACGCACGGGTCAGTTCCAGCGTAAGGGCCAGGAGCAGGCTACGGCGTACGGTAAGGTGTAAGGCTGGTGGTGGGTTTTCGTTCTGGGCTAGGGTTAGGGTTAGGGAACGGCAAGGCTTATGGCACAGGTGAGGGTACAGAAATGTGGGAGGGTCAGGCTACGTGCTGACGCACGTGTCAGTGCCAGCGTACGGGCCAGGAGTACGCTAAGGCGTAGGGTAAGGGGTAGGGCTGGTGTTGGGTTTCCGTTCCGGGCTAGGGTTAGGGTTAGGGAGCGGCAAGTCTTAGGGCACAGGTGAGGGTACGGAAACGTGGGAGGGTCAGGCTACATGCTGACGAAGGGGTCAGTGCCAGCATACGGGCCAGGAGTAGGCTACGGCTTGGGGGTAAGGTGTAGGGCTGGTGGTGTGTTTCCGCTCCGGGCTAGGGTTAGGGTTAGGGAATGGCAAGTCTTATGGCACAGGTGAGGGTACGTAAATGTGGGAGGGTCAGGCTACGTGCTGACGCACGTGTCAGTGCCAGCGTACGGGTCAGGAATAGGCTACGGCCTAGGAAAATGTGTTTGTCTGGTGGTGGATTTCCGTTCCGAACTAGGTTTAGGGTTAGGGAACGGCAAGGCTTAGGGCACAGGTGAGGGTACGGAAACGTGGGAGGGTCAGGCTACGTGCTGACGCACGGGTCAGTGCCAACGTATGGGCCAGGAGTAGGCTACGGCGTACGGTAAGGTGTAGGGCTGGTGGTGGGTTTCCGTTCTGGGCTAGGGTTAGGGTTAGGGAACGGCAAGGCCTAGGGCACAGGTGAGGGTAGAGAAACGTGGGAAGGTCAGCCTACGTGCTGACGCACGGGTCAGTGCCAGCGTACGGGCCAGGAGTAGGCTACGGCGTAGGGTAAGGTGTAGGGCTGGTGGTGGGTTTCCATTCGGGGCTAGGGTTAGGGTTAGGGAACGGCAAGGCTTAGGGCACAGGTGAGGGTACGGAAACGTGGGAGGGTCAGGCTACGTGCTGACACACGTGTCAGTGCCAGCGTACGGGCCAGGAGTAGGCTACGGCTTGGGGGTAAGGTGTAGGGCTGGTGGTGGGTTTGCGTTCCGAGCTAGGGTTAGGGTTAGGGAACGGCAAGGCTTAGGGTACAGGTGAGGGTACGGAAACGTTGGAGGGTCAGGCTAAGTGCTGACGCACGGGTCAGTGCCAGCGTACGGGCCAGGAGTAGGCTACGGCTTGGGCATAAGTTGTAGGGCTTCTGGTGTGTTTCCATTCCGGGCTAGGGTTAGGGTTAGGGAACGGCAAGGCTTAGGGCTCAGGTGAGTGTATGGAAACGTGGGAGGGTCAGGCTACGTGCTGATGCACAGGTCAGTGCCATGGTACGGGACAGGAGGAGGCTACGGCGTAGGGTAAGGTGTAGGCCTGGTGGTGGGTTTCCGTTCCGGGCTAGGGTTAGGGTTAGGGAACGGCAAGGATTACGGCACAGGTGAGGGTACGGAAACGTGGGAGGGTCAGGCTACGTGCTGACGCATGGGTCAGTTCCAGCGTACGGGCCAGGAGTAGGCTACGGCGTAGGGTAAGGTGTAGGGCTGGTGGTGGATTTCTGTTCCGGGCTAGGGTTAGGGTTACGTAACGGCAAGGCTTAGGGCACAGGTGATTGTATGGAAACGTGGGAGGGTCAGGCTACGTGCTGACGCACGGGTCAGTGCCAGCGTACGGGCCAGGAGTAGGCTACGGCTTGGGGGTAAGGTGTAGGGCTGGTGGTGTTTTCCCGTTCCGGGTTAGGGTTAGGGTTAGGGAACGGCAAGGCTTAGGGCACAGGTGAGGGTACGGAAATGTGGGAGTGTCAGGCTACGTGCTGACGCACGAATCAGTGCCAGCATACGGGCCATGAGTAAGCTACGTCTTGGGGTTAAGTTGTAGGGCTGGTGGTGGGTTTCCGCTCCGGGCTAGGGTTAGGGTTAGGGAACGGCAAGTCTTATGGCACAGGTGAGGGTACGGAAATGTGGGAGGGTCAGGCTACGTGCTGACGCACGGGTCAGTGCCAGCGTACGGGTCAGGATTAGGCTACGGCTTGGGGGTAAGATGTAGGGCTGGTGGTGTGTTTCCGTTCAGAGCTAGGGTTAGGGTTAGGGAACGGCAAGGATTAGGGCACAGGTGAGGGTACGGAAACGTGGGAGGGTCAGGCTACGTGCTGACGCATGGGTCAGTTCCAGCGTACGGGCCAGGAGTAGGCTACGGCATAGGGTATGGTGTAGGGCTGGTGGTGGATTTCTGTTCCGGGCTAGGGTTAGGGTTACGTAACGGCAAGGCTTAGGGCACAGGTGATTGTTGGAAACGTGAGAGGGTCTGGCTACGTGCTGACGCACGGGTCAGTGCCAGCGTACGGGCCAGGAGTAGGCTACGGCGTAGGGAAATTTGTTTGGCTGGTGGTGGATTTCGGTTCCGAGCTAGGGTTAGGGTTAGGGAACGGCAAGGCTTAGGGCACAGGTGAGGGTACGGAAATGTGGGAGGGTCAGGCTACGTGCTGACGCACGGGTCAGTTCCACCGTATGGGCCAGGAGTAGGCTACGGCGTACGGTAAGGTGTAAGGCTGGTGGTGGGTTTTCGTTCTGGGCTAGGGTTAGGGTTAGGGAACGGCAAGGCTTAGGGCACAGGTGAGGGTACGGAAACGTGGGAGGGTCAGGCTACGTGCTGACGCACGTGTCAGTGCCAGCGTACGGGCCAGGAGTACGCTAAGGCGTAGGGTAAGGGGTAGGGCTGGTGGTGGTTTTCCATTCCGGTCTAGGGTTAGGGTTAGGGAGCGGCAAGGCTTAGGGCACAGGTGAGGGTACGGAAACGTGGGAGGTTCAGGCTACATGCTGACGGACGGGTCAGTGCCAGCATACGGGCCAGGAGTAGGCTACGGCTTGGGGGTAAGTTGTAGACCTGGTGGTGTGTTTCCGCTCCGGACTAGGGTTAGGGTTAGGGAACGGCAAGTCTTACGGCACAGGTGAGGGTACGGAAATGTGGGAGGGTCAGGCTACGTGCTGACGCACGGGTCAGTGCCAGCGTACGGGTCAGGAATTGGCTACGGCGTAGGGAAATGTGTTTGGCTGGTGGTGGATTTCCCTTCCGAGCTAGGGTTAGGGTTAGGGAACGGCAAGGCTTAGGGCACAGGTGAGGGTACGGAAACGTGGGAGGGTCAGGCTACGTGCTGACGCACGGGTCAGTGCTAGTGTATGGGCCAGGAGTAGGCTACTGCGTACGGTAAGGTGTAGGGCTGGTGGTGTGTTTCCGTTCTGGGCTAGGGTTAGTGTTAGGTAACGGCAAGGCTTAGGGCACAGGTGAGGGTAGAGAAACTTGGGAGGGTCAGGCTACGTGCTGACGCACGGGTCAGTGCCAGCGTACGGGCCAGGAGTAGGCTACGGCTTGGGCATAAGTTGTAGGGCTTCTGGTGTGTTTCCATTCCGGGCTAGGGTTAGGGTTAGGGAACGGCAAGGCTTAGGGCTCAGGTGAGTGTATGGAAACGTGGGAGGGTCAGGCTACGTGCTGATGCACAGGTCAGTGCCATGGTACGGGACAGGAGGAGGCTACGGCGTAGGGTAAGGTGTAGGCCTGGTGGTGGGTTTCCGTTCCGGGCTAGGGTTAGGGTTAGGGAACGGCAAGGATTACGGCACAGGTGAGGGTACGGAAACGTGGGAGGGTCAGGCTACGTGCTGACGCATGGGTCAGTTCCAGCGTACGGGCCAGGAGTAGGCTACGGCGTAGGGTAAGGTGTAGGGCTGGTGGTGGATTTCTGTTCCGGGCTAGGGTTAGGGTTACGTAACGGCAAGGCTTAGGGCACAGGTGATTGTATGGAAACGTGGGAGGGTCAGGCTACGTGCTGACGCACGGGTCAGTGCCAGCGTACGGGCCAGGAGTAGGCTACGGCTTGGGGGTAAGGTGTAGGGCTGGTGGTGTTTTCCCGTTCCGGGTTAGGGTTAGGGTTAGGGAACGGCAAGGCTTAGGGCACAGGTGAGGGTACGGAAATGTGGGAGTGTCAGGCTACGTGCTGACGCACGAATCAGTGCCAGCATACGGGCCATGAGTAAGCTACGTCTTGGGGTTAAGTTGTAGGGCTGGTGGTGGGTTTCCGCTCCGGGCTAGGGTTAGGGTTAGGGAACGGCAAGTCTTATGGCACAGGTGAGGGTACGGAAATGTGGGAGGGTCAGGCTACGTGCTGACGCACGGGTCAGTGCCAGCGTACGGGTCAGGATTAGGCTACGGCTTGGGGGTAAGATGTAGGGCTGGTGGTGTGTTTCCGTTCAGAGCTAGGGTTAGGGTTAGGGAACGGCAAGGATTAGGGCACAGGTGAGGGTACGGAAACGTGGGAGGGTCAGGCTACGTGCTGACGCATGGGTCAGTTCCAGCGTACGGGCCAGGAGTAGGCTACGGCATAGGGTATGGTGTAGGGCTGGTGGTGGATTTCTGTTCCGGGCTAGGGTTAGGGTTACGTAACGGCAAGGCTTAGGGCACAGGTGATTGTTGGAAACGTGAGAGGGTCTGGCTACGTGCTGACGCACGGGTCAGTGCCAGCGTACGGGCCAGGAGTAGGCTACGGCGTAGGGAAATTTGTTTGGCTGGTGGTGGATTTCGGTTCCGAGCTAGGGTTAGGGTTAGGGAACGGCAAGGCTTAGGGCACAGGTGAGGGTACGGAAATGTGGGAGGGTCAGGCTACGTGCTGACGCACGGGTCAGTTCCACCGTATGGGCCAGGAGTAGGCTACGGCGTACGGTAAGGTGTAAGGCTGGTGGTGGGTTTTCGTTCTGGGCTAGGGTTAGGGTTAGGGAACGGCAAGGCTTAGGGCACAGGTGAGGGTACGGAAACGTGGGAGGGTCAGGCTACGTGCTGACGCACGTGTCAGTGCCAGCGTACGGGCCAGGAGTACGCTAAGGCGTAGGGTAAGGGGTAGGGCTGGTGGTGGTTTTCCATTCCGGTCTAGGGTTAGGGTTAGGGAGCGGCAAGGCTTAGGGCACAGGTGAGGGTACGGAAACGTGGGAGGTTCAGGCTACATGCTGACGGACGGGTCAGTGCCAGCATACGGGCCAGGAGTAGGCTACGGCTTGGGGGTAAGTTGTAGACCTGGTGGTGTGTTTCCGCTCCGGACTAGGGTTAGGGTTAGGGAACGGCAAGTCTTACGGCACAGGTGAGGGTACGGAAATGTGGGAGGGTCAGGCTACGTGCTGACGCACGGGTCAGTGCCAGCGTACGGGTCAGGAATTGGCTACGGCGTAGGGAAATGTGTTTGGCTGGTGGTGGATTTCCCTTCCGAGCTAGGGTTAGGGTTAGGGAACGGCAAGGCTTAGGGCACAGGTGAGGGTACGGAAACGTGGGAGGGTCAGGCTACGTGCTGACGCACGGGTCAGTGCTAGTGTATGGGCCAGGAGTAGGCTACTGCGTACGGTAAGGTGTAGGGCTGGTGGTGTGTTTCCGTTCTGGGCTAGGGTTAGTGTTAGGTAACGGCAAGGCTTAGGGCACAGGTGAGGGTAGAGAAACTTGGGAGGGTCAGGCTACGTGCTGACGCACGGGTCAGTGCCAGCGTACGGGCCAGGAGTAGGCTACGGCATAGGGTAAGGTGTAGGGCTGGTGGTGGGTTTCCGTTCGGGGCTAGGGTTAGGGTTAGGGAACGGCAAGGCTTAGGGCACAGGTGAGGGTACGGAAACGTGGGAGGGTCAGGCTACGTGCTGACGCACGGGTCAGTGCTAGCGTATGGGCCAGGAGTAGGCTACTGTGTACGGTAAGGTGTAGGGCTGGTGGTGGGTTTCCGTTCTGGGCTAGGGTTAGTGTTAGGTAACGGCAAGGCTTAGGGCACAGGTGAGTGTATGGAAACGTGGGAGGGTCAGGCTACGTGCTGACGCACAGGTCAGTGCCATGGTACGGGATAGGAGGAGGCAACGGCGTAGGGTAAGGTGTAGGCCTGGTGGTGGGTTTCCGTTCCGGGCTAGGGTTAGGGTTAGGGAACGGCAAGGATTAGGGCACAGGTGAGGGTACGGAAACGTGGGAGGGTCAGGCTACGTGCTGACGCATGGGTCAGTTTCAGCGTACGGGCCAGGAGTAGGCTACGGCGTAGGATAAGGTGTAGGGCTGGTGGTGGATTTCTGTTCTGGGCTAGGGTTAGGGTTAGGTAACGGCAAGGCTTAGGGCACAGGTGATTGTATGGAAACGTGGGAGGGTCAGGCTACGTGCTGACGCATGGGTCAGTGCCAGCGTACGGTCCAGGAGTAGGCTACGGCTTGGGGGTAAGTTGTAGGGCTGGTGCTGTTTTCCAGTTCCGGGCTAGTGTTAGGGTGAGGGAATGGCAAGGCTTAGGGCACAGGTCAGGGTACGGAAATGTGGGAGGGTCAGGCTACGTGCTGACGCACGGGTCATTGCCAGCGTACGGGCCAGGAGTAGACTACGGTGTAGGGTAAGGTGTAGGGCTGGTGGTGGGTTTCCGTTTGGGGCTAGGGTTAGGGTTTGGGGAACGGCAATGCTTAAGGCACAGGTGAGGGTACGGAAAAGTGGGAGGGTCAGGGTACGTGCTGACGCACGGGTCAGTGCCAGCGTACGGGCCAGGAGTAGGCTACGGCTTGGGGGTAAGGCGTAGGGCTGGTGGTGGGTTTCCGTTCAGGGCTAGGGTTAGGTTTAGGGAATGACAAGGCTTAGGGCACAGGTGAGGGTACAGAAACGTGGGAGGGTGAGAGTATGTGCTGATGCATGGGTCAGTTCCAGCGTACGGGCCAGGAGTAGGCTACGGCGTAGGGTAAGGTGTAGGCCTGGTGGTGGGTTTCCGTTCCGGGCTAGGGTTAGGGTTACGGAACGGCAAGGATTAGGGCACAGGTGAGGGTACGGAAACGTGGGAGGGTCAGGCTACGTGCTGACGCATGGGTCAGTTCCAGCGTACGGGCCAGGAGTAGGCTACGGCGTAGGATAAGGTGTAGGGCTGGTGGTGGATTTCTGTTCTGGGCTAGGGTTAGGGTTAGGTAACGGCAAGGCTTAGGGCACAGGTGATTGTATGGAAACGTGGGAGGGTCAGGCTACGTGCTGACGCATGGGTCAGTGGCAGCGTACGGTCCAGGAGTAGGCTACGGCTTGGGGGTAAGTTGTAGGGCTGGTGGTGTTTTCCCGTTCCGGGCTAGTGTTAGGGTGAGGGAACGGCAAGGCTTAGGGCACAGGTCAGGGTACGGAAATGTGGGAGGGTCAGGCTACGTGCTGACGCACGGGTCAGTGCCAGCGTACGGGCCAGGAGTAGACTACGGTGTAGGGTAAGGTGTAGGGCTGGTGGTGGGTTTCCGTTTGGGGCTAGGGTTAGGGTTGGGGAACGGCAATGCTTAGGGCACAGGTGAGGGTACGGAAAAGTGGGAGGGTCAGGGTACGTGCTGACGCATGGGTCAGTGCCAGCGTACGGGCCAGGAGTAGGCTACGGCGTAGGGTAAGGGGTAGGGCTGGTGGTGGGTTTCCGTTCTGGGCTAGTGTTAGGGTTAGGGAACGGCAAAGCTTAGGGCACAGGTGAGGGTACGGAAACGTGGGAGGGTCAGGCTACGTGCTGACGCACGGGTCGTTGCCAGCCTACGGGCCAGTTGTAGGCTACAGCGTAGGGTAAGGTGTAGGGCTGGTGGTGGGTTTCGTTTCCGGGCTAGGGTTAGGGTTAGAGAACGGCAAGGCTTAGGGCACAGGTGATGGTACGGAAACGTGGGAGGGTCAGGCTATGTCCTTATGCATGTGTTACTGCCAGCGTACAGGCCAGGAGTAGGCTACAGCGTAGGGAGATGTGTTGGGCTGGTGGTGGGTTTTCGTTCCGAGCTAGGGTTAGGGTTAGGGAACGGCAAGTCGTAGGGCACATGTGAGTGTACAGAAACGTGGGAGGGTCAGGCTACATGCTGACGCACAGGTCAGTGCCAGCGTACGGGCCAGGAGTAGGCTACGGCGTAGGGTAAAGGGTAGGGATGGTGGTGGGTTTCCGTTCCGGGCTAGGGTTAGGGTTAGGGAACGGCAAGGCTTAGGGCACAGGTGAGGGTACGGAAACGTGGGAGGGTCAGGCTACGTGCTGACACACGTGTCAGTGACAGCGTACGGGCCAGGAGTAGGCTACGGCGTAGGGTAAGGGGTAGGGATGGTGGTGGGTTTCCGTTCCGGGCTAGGGTTAAGGTTAGGGAACGACAAGGCTTAGGGCACAGGTGAGGGTACGGAAACGTGGGAGGGTCAGGCTACGTGCTGACGCACGGGTCAGTGCCAGCGTACGGGCCAGGAGTAGGCTACGGCGCAAGGTAAGGTGTAGGGCTGGTAGAGGGTTTCTTTTCCGGGGTAGCGATAGGGTTAGGGAACGGCAAGGCTTAGGGCACAGGTGAGGGTACGGAAACGTGGGAGGGTCAGGCTATGTGCTGATGCACGTGTCACTGCCAGCATACAGGCCAAGAGTAGGCTACAGCGTAGGGAGATGTGTTGGGCTGGTGGTGGGTTTTCGTTCCGAGGTAGGGTTAGGGTTAGGGAATGGCAAGTCTTAGGGCACAGGTGAGTGTACGGAAATGTGGGAGGCTCAGGCTACGTGCTGACGCACGTGTCAGTGCCAGCGTACGGGCCATGATTACGCTAAGGCGTAGGGTAAGGGGTAGGGCTGGTGTTGGGTTTCCGTTTCGGGCTAGGGTTAGGGTTAGGGAACGGCAAGGCTTAGGGCACAGGTGAGGGTACGGAAACGTGGGAGGGTCAGGCTACGTGCTGACGCACGGGTCAGTGCCAGCGTACGGGCCAGGAGTAGGCTACGGCTTGGGGGTAAGGTGTAGGGCTGGTGGAGTGTTTCCGCTCCGGGCTAGGGTTAGGGTTAGGGAACGGCAAGTCTTATGGCACAGGTGAGGGTACGGAAATGTGGGAGGGTCAGGCTACGTGCTGATGCACGTGTGAGTGCCAGCGTACGGGTCAGGAGTAGGCTACGGCGTAGGGAAATGTGTTTGGCTGGTGGTGGATTTCCGTTCCGAGCTAGGGTTAGGGTTAGTGAACGGCAAGGCTTAGGGCACAGGTGAGGGTACGGAAACGTGGGAGGGTCAGGCTACGTGCTGACGCACGGGTCAGTTCCAGCGTAAGGGCCAGGAGTAGGCTACGGCGTACGGTAAGGTGTAAGGCTGGTGGTGGGTTTTCGTTCTGGGCTAGGGTTAGGGTTAGGGAACGGCAAGGCTTAGGGCACAGGTGAGGGTACAGAAATGTGGGAGGGTCAGGCTACGTGCTGACGCACGTGTCAGTGCCAGCGTACGGGCCAGGAGTACGCTAAGGCGTAGGGTAAGGGGTAGGGCAGGTGGTGGTTTTCCTTTCCGGTCTAGGGTTAGAGTTAGGGAGCGGCAAGTCTTAGGGCACAGGTGAGGGTACGGAAACGTGGGAGGGTCAGGCTACATGCTGACGAAGGGGTCAGTGCCAGCATACGGGCCAGGAGTAGGCTACGGCTTGGGGGTAAGGTGTAGGGCTGGTGGTGTGTTTCCGCTCCGGGCTAGGGTTAGGGTTAGGGAATGGCAAGTCTTATGGCACAGGTGAGGATACGGAAATGTGGGAGGGTCAGGCTACGTGCTGACGCACGGGTCAGTGCCAGCGTACGGGTCAGGAATAGGCTACGGCGTAGGAAAATGTGTTTGTCTGGTGGTGGATTTCCGTTCCGAGCTAGGGTTAGGGTTAGGGAATGGCAAGGCTTAGGGCACAGGTGAGGGTACGGAAACGTGGGAGGGTCAGGCTACGTGCTGACGCACGGGTCAGTGCCAGCGTATGGGCCAGGAGTAGGCTACGGCGTACGGTAAGGTGTAGGGCTGGTGGTGGGTTTCCGTTCTGGGCTAGGGTTAGGGTTAGGTAACGGCAAGGCTTAGGGCACAGGTGAGGGTAGAGAAACGTGGGAGGGTCAGGCTACGAGCTGACGCACGGGTCAGTGCCAGCGTACGGGCCAGGAGTAGGCTACGGCATAGGGTAAGGTGTAGGGCTGGTGGTGGGTTTCCGTTCGGGGCTAGGGTTAGGGTTAGGGAACGGCAAGGCTTAGGGCCCAGGTGAGGGTACGGAAACGTGGGAGGGTCAGGCTACGTGCTGACACACGGGTCAGTGCCAGCGTACGGGCCAGGAGTAGGCTACGGCTTGGGGGTAAGGCGTAGGGCTGGTGGTGGGTTTCCGTTCCGAGCTAGGGTTAGGGTTAGGGAACGGCAAGGCTTAGGGTACAGGTGAGGGTACGGAAACGTTGGAGGGTCAGGCTAAGTGCTGACGCACGGGTCAGTGCCAGCGTACGGGCCAGGAGTAGGCTACGGCTTGGGCATAAGTTGTAGGGGTGGTGGTGGGTTTCCATTCCGGGCTAGGGTTAGGGTTAGGGAACGGCAAGCCTTAGGGCACAGGTGAGTGTATGGAAACGTGGGAGGGTCAGGCTACGTGCTGACGCACAGGTCAGTGCCATGGTACGGGACAGGAGTAGGCTACGGCGTAGGGTAAGGTGTAGGCCTGGTGGTGGGTTTCCGTTCCGGGCTAGGGTTAGGGTTAGGGAACGGCTAGGATTAGGGCACAGGTGAGGGTACGGAAACGTGGGAGGGTCAGGCTACGTGCTGACGCATGGGTCAGTTCCAGCGTACGGGCCAGGATTAGGCTACGGCGTAGGGTAAGGTGTAGGGCTTGTGGTGGATTTCTGTTCCGAGCTAGGGTTAGGGTTACGTAACGGCAAGGCTTAGGGCACAGGTGATTGTATGGAAACGTGGGAGGGTTAGGCTACGTGCTGACGCACGGGTCAGTGCCAGCGTACGGGCCAGGTGTAGGCTACGGCTTCGGGGTAAGGTGTAGCGCTGGTGGTGTTTTCCCGTTCCGTGCTAGGGTTAGGGTTAGGGAACGGCAAGGCTTAGGGCACAGGTGAGGGTACGGAAATGTGGGAGGGTCAGGCTACGTTCTGACGCACGGGTCAGTGCCCGCATACGGGCCAGGAGTAGGCTACGGCTTGGGGTTAAGGTGTACAGCTGGTGGTGGGTTTCCGCTCCGGGCTAGGGTTAGGGTTAGGGAACGGCAAGTCTTATGGCACAGGTCAGGGTACGGAAATGTGGGAGGGTCAGGCTATGTGCTGACGCACGGGTCAGTGCCAGCGTACGGGCCAGGAGTAGACTATGGTGTAGGGTAAGGTGTAGGGCTGGTGGTGGGTTTCCGTTTCGGGCTAGGGTTAGGGTTGGGGAACGGCAATGCTTAGGGCACAGGTGAGGGTACGGAAAAGTGGGAGGGTCAGGCTACGTGCTGATGCACGGGTCAGTGCCAGCGTACGGGCCAGGAGTAGGCTACGGTGTAGGGTCAGGGGTAGGGCTGGTGGTGGGTTTCCGTTCTGGGCTAGGGTTAGGGTTAGGGAACGGCAAAGCTTAGGGCACAGGTGAGGGTACGGAAACGTGGGAGGGTCAGGCTACGTGCTGACGCACGGGTCGTTGCCAGCCTACGGGCCAGTTGTAGGCTACAGTGTAGGGTAAGGTGTAGGGCTGGTGGTGGGTTTCCTTTCCGGGCTAGGGTTAGGGTTAGAGAACGGCAAGGCTTAGGGCACAGGTGAGGGTACGGAAACGTGGGAGGGTCAGGCTATGTGCTGATGCACGTGTCACTGCCAGCGTACAGGCCAGGAGTAGGCTAGAGCGTAGGGAGATGTGTTGGGCTGGTGTTGGGTTTTCGTTCCGAGCTAGGGTTAGGGTTAGGGAACGGCAAGTCGTAGGGCACAGGTGAGTGTACAGAAACGTGGGAGGGTCAGGCTACATGCTGACGCATGTGTCAGTGCCAGCGTACGGGCCAGGAGTACGCTAAGGCGTAGGGTAAGGGGTAGGGCTGGTGTTGGGTTTGCGTTCCGGGCTAGGGTTAGGGTTAGGGAACGGCAAGGCTTAGGGCACAGGTGAGGGTACGGAAACGTGGGAGGGTCAGGCTACGTGCTGACGCACGGGTCAGTGCCAGCGTACGGGCCAGGAGTAGGCTACGGCTTGGGGGTAAGGTGTAGGGCTGGTGGTGTGTTTCCGCTCCGGGCTAGGGTTAGGGTTAGGGAACGGCAAGTCTTATGGCACAGGTGAGGGTACGGAAATGTGGGAGGGTCAGGCTACGTGCTGACGCACGTGTGAGTGCCAGCGTACGGGTCAGGAGTAGGCTACGGCGTAGGGAAATATGTTTGGCTGGTGGTGGATTTCCGTTCCGAGCTAGGGTTAGGGTTAGGGAACGGCAAGGCTTAGGGCACAGGTGATGGTACGGAAACGTGGGAGGGTCAGGCTACGTGCTGACGCACGGGTCAGTTCCAGCGTATGGGCCAGGAGTAGGCTACGGCGTACGGTAAGGTGTAAGGCTGGTGGTGGGTTTCGTTCTGGGCTAGGGTTAGGGTTAGGGAACGGCAAGGCTTAGGGCACAGGTGAGGGTACAGAAATGTGGGAGGGTCAGGCTACGTGCTGACGCACGTGTCAGTGCCAGCGTACGGGCCAGGAGTACGCTAAGGCGTACGGTAAGGGGTAGGGCTGGTGGTGGATTTCCATTCCGGTCTAGGGTTAGGGTTAGGGAGCGCCAAGGCTTAGGGCACAGGTGAGGGTACGGAAACGTGGGAGGGTCAGGCTACATGCTGACGCACGGGTCAGTGCCAGCATACGGGCCAGGAGTAGGCTACGGCTTGGGGGTAAGGTGTAGGGCTGGTGGTGTGTTTCCGCTCCGGGCTAGGGTTAGGGTTAGGGAACGGCAAGGCTTAGGGTACAGGTGAGGGTACGGAAACGTTGGAGGGTCAGGCTAAGTGCTGACGCACGGGTCAGTGCCTGCGTACGGGCCAGGAGTAGGCTACGGCTTGGGCATAAGTTGTAGGGCTTCTGGTGTGTTTCCATTCCGGGCTAGGGTTAGGGTTAGGGAACGGCAAGGCTTAGGGCACAGGTGAGTGTATGGAAACGTGGGAGGGTCAGGCCACGTGCTGGCGCACATGTCAGTGCCATGGTACGGGACAGGAGGAGGCTACGGCGTAGGGTAAGGTGTAGGCCTGGTGGTGGGTTTCCGTTCCGGGCTAGGGTTAGGGTTACGTAACGGCAAGGCTTAGGGCACAGGTGAGGGTACGGAAACGTGGGAGGGTCAGGCTAGGTGCTGACGCATGGGTCAGTTCCAGCGTACGGGCCAGGAGTAGGCTACGGCGTAGGGTATGGTGTAGGGCTGGTGGTAGATTTCTGTTCCGGGCTAGGGTTAGGGTTACGTAACGGCAAGGCTTAGGGCACAGGTGATTGTATGGAAACGTGGGAGGGTCAGGCTACGTGCTGACGCACGGGTCAGTGCCAGCGTACGGGCCAGGAGTAGGCTACGGCGTAGGGAAATGTGTTTGGCTGGTGGTGGATTTCCGTTCCGAGCTAGGGTTAGGGTTAGGGAACGGCAAGGCTTAGGGCACAGGTGAGGGTACGGAAACGTGGGAGGGTCAGGCTACGTGCTGACGCACGGGTCAGTTCCACCGTATGGGCCAGGAGTAGGCTACGGCGTACGGTAAGGTGTAAGGCTGGTGGTGGGTTTTCGTTCTGGGCTAGGGTTAGGGTTAGGGAACGGCAAGGCTTAGGGCACAGGTGAGGGTACAGAAATGTGGGAGGGTCAGGCTACGTGCTGACGCACGTGTCAGTGCCAGCGTACGGGCCAGGAGTACGCTAAGGCATAGGGTAAGGTGTAGGGCTGGTGGTGGTTTTCCTTTCCGGTCTAGGGTTAGGGTTAGGGAGCGGCAAGGCTTAGGGCACAGGTGAGGGTACGGAAACGTGGGAGGTTCAGGCTACATGCTGACGCACGGGTCAGTGCCAGCATACGGGCCAGGAGTAGGCTACGGCTTGGGGGTAAGGTGTAGGGCTGGTGGTGTGTTTCCGCTCTGGGCTAGGGTTAGGGTTAGGGAACGGCAAGTCTTACGGCACAGGTGAGGGTACGGAAATGTGGGAGGGTCAGGCTACGTGCTGACGCACGGGTCAGTGCCAGCGTACGGGTCAGGAGTAGGCTAAGGAGTAGGGTAAGTTGTAGGGCTGGTGGTGGGTTTCCGTTCCGAGCTAGGGTTAGGGTTAGGGGACGGCAAGGCTTACGGTACAGGTGAGGGTACGGAAAAGTTGGAGGGTCAGGCTAAGTGCTGACGCACAGGTCAGTGCCAGCGTACGGGCCAGGAGTAGGCTACGGCATGGGCATAAGTTGTAGGGCTGGTGGTGGTTTTCCATTCCGGGCTAGGGTTAGGGTTAGGGAACGGCAAGGCTTAGGGCACAGGTGAGTGTATGGAAACGTGGGAGGGTCACGCTACGTGCTGACGCACAGGTCAGTGCCATGGTACGGGACAGGAGGAGGCTACGGCGTAGGGTAAGGTGTAGGGCTGGTGGTGGGTTTCCGTTCAGGGCTAGGGTTAGGTTTAGGGAATGACAAGGCTTAGGGCACAGGTGAGGGTACAGAAACGTGGGAGGGTGAGAGTATGTGCTGATGCATGGGTCAGTTCCAGCGTACGGGCCAGGAGTAGGCTACGGCGTAGGGTAAGGTGTAGGCCTGGTGGTGGGTTTCCGTTCCGGGCTAGGGTTAGGGTTAGGGAACGGCAAGGATTAGGGCACAGGTGAGGGTACGGAAACGTGGGAGGGTCAGGCTACGTGCTGACGCATGGGTCAGTTCCAGCGTACGGGCCAGGAGTAGGCTACGGCGTAGGATAAGGTGTAAGGCTGGTGGTGGATTTCTGTTCTGGGCTAGGGTTAGGGTTAGGTAACAGCAAGGCTTAGGGCACAGGTGATTGTATGGAAACGTGGGAGGGTCAGGCTACGTGCTGACGCATGGGTCAGTGCCAGCGTACGGGCCAGGAGTAGGCTACGGCGCAAGGTAAGGTGTAGGGCTGGTAGAGGGTTTCTTTTCCGGGGTAGGGATAGGGTTAGGGAACGGCAAGGCTTAGGGCACAGGTGAGGGTACGGAAACGTGGGAGGGTCAGGCTATGTGCTGATGCACGTGTCACTGCCAGCATACAGGCCAAGAGTAGGCTACAGCGTAGGGAGATGTGTTGGGCTGGTGGTGGGTTTTCGTTCCGAGCTAGGGTTAGGGTTAGGGAATGGCAAGTCTTAGGGCACAGGTGAGTGTACGGAAATGTGGGAGGCTCAGGCTACGTGCTGACGCACGTGTCAGTGCCAGCGTACGGGCCATGATTACGCTAAGGCGTAGGGTAAGGGGTAGGGCTGGTGTTGGGTTTCCGTTTCGGGCTAGGGTTAGGGTTAGGGAACGGCAAGGCTTAGGGCACAGGTGAGGGTACGGAAACGTGGGAGGGTCAGGCTACGTGCTGACGCACGGGTCAGTGCCAGCGTACGGGCCAGGAGTAGGCTACGGCTTGGGGGTAAGGTGTAGGGCTGGTGGAGTGTTTCCGCTCCGGGCTAGGGTTAGGGTTAGGGAACGGCAAGTCTTATGGCACAGGTGAGGGTACGGAAATGTGGGAGGGTCAGGCTACGTGCTGATGCACGTGTGAGTGCCAGCGTACGGGTCAGGAGTAGGCTACGGCGTAGGGAAATGTGTTTGGCTGGTGGTGGATTTCCGTTCCGAGCTAGGGTTAGGGTTAGGGAACGGCAAGGCTTAGGGCACAGGTGAGGGTACGGAAACGTGGGAGGGTCAGGCTACGTGCTGACGCACGGGTCAGTTCCAGCGTAAGGGCCAGGAGAAGGCTATGGCGTACGGTAAGGTGTAAGGCTGGTGGTGGGTTTTCGTTCTCGGCTAGGGTTAGGGTTAGGGAACGGCAAGGCTTAGGGCACAGGTGAGGGTACAGAAATGTGGGAGGGTCAGGCTACGTGCTGACGCACGTGTCAGTGCCAGCGTACGGGCCAGGAGTACGCTAAGGCGTAGGGTAAGGGGTAGGGCTGGTGGTGGTTTTCCTTTCCGGTCTAGGGTTAGGGTTAGGGAGCGGCAAGTCTTAGGGCACAGGTGAGGGTACGGAAACGTGGGAGGGTCAGGCTACATGCTGACGAAGGGGTCAGTGCCAGCATACGGGCCAGGAGTAGGCTACGGCTTGGGGGTAAGGTGTAGGGCTGGTGGTGTGTTTCCGCTCCGGGCTAGGGTTAGGGTTAGGGAATGGCAAGTCTTATGGCACAGGTGAGGATACGGAAATGTGGGAGGGTCAGGCTACGTGCTGACGCACGGGTCAGTGCCAGCGTACGGGTCAGGAATAGGCTACGGCCTAGGAAAATGTGTTTGTCTGGTGGTGGATTTCCGTTCCGAGCTAGGGTTAGGGTTAGGGAACGGCAAGGCTTAGGGCACAGGTGAGGGTACGGAAACGTGGGAGGGTCAGCCTACGTGCTGACGCACGGGTCAGTGCCAGCGTATGGGCCAGGAGTAGGCTACGGCGTACGGTAAGGTGTAGGGCTGGTGGTGGGTTTCCGTTCTGGGCTAGGGTTAGGGTTAGGTAACGGCAAGGCTTAGGGCACAGGTGAGGGTACGGAAAAGTGGGAGGGTCAGGGTACGTGCTGAGGCACGGGTCAGTGCCAGCGTACGGGCCAGGAGTAGGCTACGGCGTAGGGTAAGGGGTAGGGCTGGTGGTGGGTTTCCGTTCTGGGCTAGTGTTAGGGTTAGGGAACGGCAAAGCTTAGGGCACAGGTGAGGGTACGGAAACGTGGGAGGGTCAGGCTACGTGCTGATGCACGGGTCGTTGCCAGCCTACGGGCCAGTTGTAGGCTATAGCGTAGGGTAAGGTGTAGGGATGGTGGTGGGTTTCCTTTCCGGGCTAGGGTTAGGGTTAGAGAACGGCAAGGCTTAGGGCACAGGTGATGGTACGGAAACGTGGGAGGGTCAGGCTATGTCCTTATGCACGTGTTACTGCCAGCGTACAGGCCAGGAGTAGGCTACAGCGTACGGAGATGTGTTGGGCTGGTGGTGGGTTTTCGTTCCGAGCTAGGGTTAGGGTTAGGGAACGGCAAGTCGTAGGGCACATGTGAGTGTACAGAAACGTGGGAGGGTCAGGCTACATGCTGACGCACAGGTCAGTGCCAGCGTACGGGCCAGGAGTAGGCTACGGCGTAGGGTAAGGGGTAGGGATGGTGGTGGGTTTCCGTTCCGGTTTAGGGTTAGGGTTAGGGAACAGCAAGGCTTAGGGCACAGGTGAGGGTACGGAAACGTGGGAGGGTCAGGCTACGTGCTGACACGGGTCAGTGACAGCGTACGGGCCAGGAGTAGGCTACGGCGTAGGGTAAGGGGTAGGGATGGTGGTGGGTTTCCGTTCCGGGCTAGGGTTAGGGTTAGGGAACGGCAAGGCTTAGGGCACAGGTGAGGGTACGGAAACGAGGGAGGTTCAGGCTACGTGCTGACGCACGGGTCAGTGCCAGCGTACGGGCCAGGAGTAGGCTACGGCGCAAGGTAAGGTGTAGGGCTGGTAGAGGGTTTCTTTTCCGGGGTAGGGATAGGGTTAGGGAACGGCAAGGCTTAGGGCACAGGTGAGGGTACGGAAACGTGGGAGGGTCAGGCTATGTGCTGATGCACGTGTCACTGCCAGCATACAGGCCAAGAGTAGGCTACAGCGTAGGGAGATGTGTTGGGCTGGTGGTGGGTTTTCGTTCCGAGCTAGGGTTAGGGTTAGGGAATGGCAAGTCTTAGGGCACAGGTGAGTGTACGGAAATGTGGGAGGCTCAGGCTACGTGCTGACGCACGTGTCAGTGCCAGCGTACGGGCCATGATTACGCTAAGGCGTAGGGTAAGGGGTAGGGCTGGTGTTGGGTTTCCGTTTCGGGCTAGGGTTAGGGTTAGGGAACGGCAAGGCTTAGGGCACAGGTGAGGGTACGGAAACGTGGGAGGGTCAGGCTACGTGCTGACGCACGGGTCAGTGCCAGCGTACGGGCCAGGAGTAGGCTACGGCTTGGGGGTAAGGTGTAGGGCTGGTGGAGTGTTTCCGCTCCGGGCTAGGGTTAGGGTTAGGGAACGGCAAGTCTTATGGCACAGGTGAGGGTACGGAAATGTGGGAGGGTCAGGCTACGTGCTGATGCACGTGTGAGTGCCAGCGTACGGGTCAGGAGTAGGCTACGGCGTAGGGAAATGTGTTTGGCTGGTGGTGGATTTCCGTTCCGAGCTAGGGTTAGGGTTAGGGAACGGCAAGGCTTAGGGCACAGGTGAGGGTACGGAAACGTGGGAGGGTCAGGCTACGTGCTGACGCATGGGTCAGTTCCAGCGTACGGGCCAGGAGTAGGCTACGGCGTAGGGTAAGGTGTAGGGCTGGTGGTGGATTTCTGTTCCGGGCTAGGGTTAGGGTTACGTAACGGCAAGGCTTAGGGCACAGGTGATTGTATGGAAACGTGGGAGGGTCAGGCTACGTGCTGACGCACGGGTCAGTGCCAGCGTACGGGCCAGGAGTAGGCTACGGCTTGGGGGTAAGGTGTAGGGCTGGTGGTGTTTTCCCGTTCCGGGTTAGGGTTAGGGTTAGGGAACGGCAAGGCTTAGGGCACAGGTGAGGGTACGGAAATGTGGGAGTGTCAGGCTACGTGCTGACGCACGAATCAGTGCCAGCATACGGGCCATGAGTAAGCTACGTCTTGGGGTTAAGTTGTAGGGCTGGTGGTGGGTTTCCGCTCCGGGCTAGGGTTAGGGTTAGGGAACGGCAAGTCTTATGGCACAGGTGAGGGTACGGAAATGTGGGAGGGTCAGGCTACGTGCTGACGCACGGGTCAGTGCCAGCGTACGGGTCAGGATTAGGCTACGGCTTGGGGGTAAGATGTAGGGCTGGTGGTGTGTTTCCGTTCAGAGCTAGGGTTAGGGTTAGGGAACGGCAAGGATTAGGGCACAGGTGAGGGTACGGAAACGTGGGAGGGTCAGGCTACGTGCTGACGCATGGGTCAGTTCCAGCGTACGGGCCAGGAGTAGGCTACGGCATAGGGTATGGTGTAGGGCTGGTGGTGGATTTCTGTTCCGGGCTAGGGTTAGGGTTACGTAACGGCAAGGCTTAGGGCACAGGTGATTGTTGGAAACGTGAGAGGGTCTGGCTACGTGCTGACGCACGGGTCAGTGCCAGCGTACGGGCCAGGAGTAGGCTACGGCGTAGGGAAATTTGTTTGGCTGGTGGTGGATTTCGGTTCCGAGCTAGGGTTAGGGTTAGGGAACGGCAAGGCTTAGGGCACAGGTGAGGGTACGGAAATGTGGGAGGGTCAGGCTACGTGCTGACGCACGGGTCAGTTCCACCGTATGGGCCAGGAGTAGGCTACGGCGTACGGTAAGGTGTAAGGCTGGTGGTGGGTTTTCGTTCTGGGCTAGGGTTAGGGTTAGGGAACGGCAAGGCTTAGGGCACAGGTGAGGGTACGGAAACGTGGGAGGGTCAGGCTACGTGCTGACGCACGTGTCAGTGCCAGCGTACGGGCCAGGAGTACGCTAAGGCGTAGGGTAAGGGGTAGGGCTGGTGGTGGTTTTCCATTCCGGTCTAGGGTTAGGGTTAGGGAGCGGCAAGGCTTAGGGCACAGGTGAGGGTACGGAAACGTGGGAGGTTCAGGCTACATGCTGACGGACGGGTCAGTGCCAGCATACGGGCCAGGAGTAGGCTACGGCTTGGGGGTAAGTTGTAGACCTGGTGGTGTGTTTCCGCTCCGGACTAGGGTTAGGGTTAGGGAACGGCAAGTCTTACGGCACAGGTGAGGGTACGGAAATGTGGGAGGGTCAGGCTACGTGCTGACGCACGGGTCAGTGCCAGCGTACGGGTCAGGAATTGGCTACGGCGTAGGGAAATGTGTTTGGCTGGTGGTGGATTTCCCTTCCGAGCTAGGGTTAGGGTTAGGGAACGGCAAGGCTTAGGGCACAGGTGAGGGTACGGAAACGTGGGAGGGTCAGGCTACGTGCTGACGCACGGGTCAGTGCTAGTGTATGGGCCAGGAGTAGGCTACTGCGTACGGTAAGGTGTAGGGCTGGTGGTGTGTTTCCGTTCTGGGCTAGGGTTAGTGTTAGGTAACGGCAAGGCTTAGGGCACAGGTGAGGGTAGAGAAACTTGGGAGGGTCAGGCTACGTGCTGACGCACGGGTCAGTGCCAGCGTACGGGCCAGGAGTAGGCTACGGCTTGGGCATAAGTTGTAGGGCTTCTGGTGTGTTTCCATTCCGGGCTAGGGTTAGGGTTAGGGAACGGCAAGGCTTAGGGCTCAGGTGAGTGTATGGAAACGTGGGAGGGTCAGGCTACGTGCTGATGCACAGGTCAGTGCCATGGTACGGGACAGGAGGAGGCTACGGCGTAGGGTAAGGTGTAGGCCTGGTGGTGGGTTTCCGTTCCGGGCTAGGGTTAGGGTTAGGGAACGGCAAGGATTACGGCACAGGTGAGGGTACGGAAACGTGGGAGGGTCAGGCTACGTGCTGACGCATGGGTCAGTTCCAGCGTACGGGCCAGGAGTAGGCTACGGCGTAGGGTAAGGTGTAGGGCTGGTGGTGGATTTCTGTTCCGGGCTAGGGTTAGGGTTACGTAACGGCAAGGCTTAGGGCACAGGTGATTGTATGGAAACGTGGGAGGGTCAGGCTACGTGCTGACGCACGGGTCAGTGCCAGCGTACGGGCCAGGAGTAGGCTACGGCTTGGGGGTAAGGTGTAGGGCTGGTGGTGTTTTCCCGTTCCGGGTTAGGGTTAGGGTTAGGGAACGGCAAGGCTTAGGGCACAGGTGAGGGTACGGAAATGTGGGAGTGTCAGGCTACGTGCTGACGCACGAATCAGTGCCAGCATACGGGCCATGAGTAAGCTACGTCTTGGGGTTAAGTTGTAGGGCTGGTGGTGGGTTTCCGCTCCGGGCTAGGGTTAGGGTTAGGGAACGGCAAGTCTTATGGCACAGGTGAGGGTACGGAAATGTGGGAGGGTCAGGCTACGTGCTGACGCACGGGTCAGTGCCAGCGTACGGGTCAGGATTAGGCTACGGCTTGGGGGTAAGATGTAGGGCTGGTGGTGTGTTTCCGTTCAGAGCTAGGGTTAGGGTTAGGGAACGGCAAGGATTAGGGCACAGGTGAGGGTACGGAAACGTGGGAGGGTCAGGCTACGTGCTGACGCATGGGTCAGTTCCAGCGTACGGGCCAGGAGTAGGCTACGGCATAGGGTATGGTGTAGGGCTGGTGGTGGATTTCTGTTCCGGGCTAGGGTTAGGGTTACGTAACGGCAAGGCTTAGGGCACAGGTGATTGTTGGAAACGTGAGAGGGTCTGGCTACGTGCTGACGCACGGGTCAGTGCCAGCGTACGGGCCAGGAGTAGGCTACGGCGTAGGGAAATTTGTTTGGCTGGTGGTGGATTTCGGTTCCGAGCTAGGGTTAGGGTTAGGGAACGGCAAGGCTTAGGGCACAGGTGAGGGTACGGAAATGTGGGAGGGTCAGGCTACGTGCTGACGCACGGGTCAGTTCCACCGTATGGGCCAGGAGTAGGCTACGGCGTACGGTAAGGTGTAAGGCTGGTGGTGGGTTTTCGTTCTGGGCTAGGGTTAGGGTTAGGGAACGGCAAGGCTTAGGGCACAGGTGAGGGTACGGAAACGTGGGAGGGTCAGGCTACGTGCTGACGCACGTGTCAGTGCCAGCGTACGGGCCAGGAGTACGCTAAGGCGTAGGGTAAGGGGTAGGGCTGGTGGTGGTTTTCCATTCCGGTCTAGGGTTAGGGTTAGGGAGCGGCAAGGCTTAGGGCACAGGTGAGGGTACGGAAACGTGGGAGGTTCAGGCTACATGCTGACGGACGGGTCAGTGCCAGCATACGGGCCAGGAGTAGGCTACGGCTTGGGGGTAAGTTGTAGACCTGGTGGTGTGTTTCCGCTCCGGACTAGGGTTAGGGTTAGGGAACGGCAAGTCTTACGGCACAGGTGAGGGTACGGAAATGTGGGAGGGTCAGGCTACGTGCTGACGCACGGGTCAGTGCCAGCGTACGGGTCAGGAATTGGCTACGGCGTAGGGAAATGTGTTTGGCTGGTGGTGGATTTCCCTTCCGAGCTAGGGTTAGGGTTAGGGAACGGCAAGGCTTAGGGCACAGGTGAGGGTACGGAAACGTGGGAGGGTCAGGCTACGTGCTGACGCACGGGTCAGTGCTAGTGTATGGGCCAGGAGTAGGCTACTGCGTACGGTAAGGTGTAGGGCTGGTGGTGTGTTTCCGTTCTGGGCTAGGGTTAGTGTTAGGTAACGGCAAGGCTTAGGGCACAGGTGAGGGTAGAGAAACTTGGGAGGGTCAGGCTACGTGCTGACGCACGGGTCAGTGCCAGCGTACGGGCCAGGAGTAGGCTACGGCATAGGGTAAGGTGTAGGGCTGGTGGTGGGTTTCCGTTCGGGGCTAGGGTTAGGGTTAGGGAACGGCAAGGCTTAGGGCACAGGTGAGGGTACGGAAACGTGGGAGGGTCAGGCTACGTGCTGACGCACGGGTCAGTGCTAGCGTATGGGCCAGGAGTAGGCTACTGTGTACGGTAAGGTGTAGGGCTGGTGGTGGGTTTCCGTTCTGGGCTAGGGTTAGTGTTAGGTAACGGCAAGGCTTAGGGCACAGGTGAGTGTATGGAAACGTGGGAGGGTCAGGCTACGTGCTGACGCACAGGTCAGTGCCATGGTACGGGATAGGAGGAGGCAACGGCGTAGGGTAAGGTGTAGGCCTGGTGGTGGGTTTCCGTTCCGGGCTAGGGTTAGGGTTAGGGAACGGCAAGGATTAGGGCACAGGTGAGGGTACGGAAACGTGGGAGGGTCAGGCTACGTGCTGACGCATGGGTCAGTTTCAGCGTACGGGCCAGGAGTAGGCTACGGCGTAGGATAAGGTGTAGGGCTGGTGGTGGATTTCTGTTCTGGGCTAGGGTTAGGGTTAGGTAACGGCAAGGCTTAGGGCACAGGTGATTGTATGGAAACGTGGGAGGGTCAGGCTACGTGCTGACGCATGGGTCAGTGCCAGCGTACGGTCCAGGAGTAGGCTACGGCTTGGGGGTAAGTTGTAGGGCTGGTGCTGTTTTCCAGTTCCGGGCTAGTGTTAGGGTGAGGGAATGGCAAGGCTTAGGGCACAGGTCAGGGTACGGAAATGTGGGAGGGTCAGGCTACGTGCTGACGCACGGGTCATTGCCAGCGTACGGGCCAGGAGTAGACTACGGTGTAGGGTAAGGTGTAGGGCTGGTGGTGGGTTTCCGTTTGGGGCTAGGGTTAGGGTTTGGGGAACGGCAATGCTTAAGGCACAGGTGAGGGTACGGAAAAGTGGGAGGGTCAGGGTACGTGCTGACGCACGGGTCAGTGCCAGCGTACGGGCCAGGAGTAGGCTACGGCTTGGGGGTAAGGCGTAGGGCTGGTGGTGGGTTTCCGTTCAGGGCTAGGGTTAGGTTTAGGGAATGACAAGGCTTAGGGCACAGGTGAGGGTACAGAAACGTGGGAGGGTGAGAGTATGTGCTGATGCATGGGTCAGTTCCAGCGTACGGGCCAGGAGTAGGCTACGGCGTAGGGTAAGGTGTAGGCCTGGTGGTGGGTTTCCGTTCCGGGCTAGGGTTAGGGTTACGGAACGGCAAGGATTAGGGCACAGGTGAGGGTACGGAAACGTGGGAGGGTCAGGCTACGTGCTGACGCATGGGTCAGTTCCAGCGTACGGGCCAGGAGTAGGCTACGGCGTAGGATAAGGTGTAGGGCTGGTGGTGGATTTCTGTTCTGGGCTAGGGTTAGGGTTAGGTAACGGCAAGGCTTAGGGCACAGGTGATTGTATGGAAACGTGGGAGGGTCAGGCTACGTGCTGACGCATGGGTCAGTGGCAGCGTACGGTCCAGGAGTAGGCTACGGCTTGGGGGTAAGTTGTAGGGCTGGTGGTGTTTTCCCGTTCCGGGCTAGTGTTAGGGTGAGGGAACGGCAAGGCTTAGGGCACAGGTCAGGGTACGGAAATGTGGGAGGGTCAGGCTACGTGCTGACGCACGGGTCAGTGCCAGCGTACGGGCCAGGAGTAGACTACGGTGTAGGGTAAGGTGTAGGGCTGGTGGTGGGTTTCCGTTTGGGGCTAGGGTTAGGGTTGGGGAACGGCAATGCTTAGGGCACAGGTGAGGGTACGGAAAAGTGGGAGGGTCAGGGTACGTGCTGACGCATGGGTCAGTGCCAGCGTACGGGCCAGGAGTAGGCTACGGCGTAGGGTAAGGGGTAGGGCTGGTGGTGGGTTTCCGTTCTGGGCTAGTGTTAGGGTTAGGGAACGGCAAAGCTTAGGGCACAGGTGAGGGTACGGAAACGTGGGAGGGTCAGGCTACGTGCTGACGCACGGGTCGTTGCCAGCCTACGGGCCAGTTGTAGGCTACAGCGTAGGGTAAGGTGTAGGGCTGGTGGTGGGTTTCGTTTCCGGGCTAGGGTTAGGGTTAGAGAACGGCAAGGCTTAGGGCACAGGTGATGGTACGGAAACGTGGGAGGGTCAGGCTATGTCCTTATGCATGTGTTACTGCCAGCGTACAGGCCAGGAGTAGGCTACAGCGTAGGGAGATGTGTTGGGCTGGTGGTGGGTTTTCGTTCCGAGCTAGGGTTAGGGTTAGGGAACGGCAAGTCGTAGGGCACATGTGAGTGTACAGAAACGTGGGAGGGTCAGGCTACATGCTGACGCACAGGTCAGTGCCAGCGTACGGGCCAGGAGTAGGCTACGGCGTAGGGTAAAGGGTAGGGATGGTGGTGGGTTTCCGTTCCGGGCTAGGGTTAGGGTTAGGGAACGGCAAGGCTTAGGGCACAGGTGAGGGTACGGAAACGTGGGAGGGTCAGGCTACGTGCTGACACACGTGTCAGTGACAGCGTACGGGCCAGGAGTAGGCTACGGCGTAGGGTAAGGGGTAGGGATGGTGGTGGGTTTCCGTTCCGGGCTAGGGTTAAGGTTAGGGAACGACAAGGCTTAGGGCACAGGTGAGGGTACGGAAACGTGGGAGGGTCAGGCTACGTGCTGACGCACGGGTCAGTGCCAGCGTACGGGCCAGGAGTAGGCTACGGCGCAAGGTAAGGTGTAGGGCTGGTAGAGGGTTTCTTTTCCGGGGTAGCGATAGGGTTAGGGAACGGCAAGGCTTAGGGCACAGGTGAGGGTACGGAAACGTGGGAGGGTCAGGCTATGTGCTGATGCACGTGTCACTGCCAGCATACAGGCCAAGAGTAGGCTACAGCGTAGGGAGATGTGTTGGGCTGGTGGTGGGTTTTCGTTCCGAGGTAGGGTTAGGGTTAGGGAATGGCAAGTCTTAGGGCACAGGTGAGTGTACGGAAATGTGGGAGGCTCAGGCTACGTGCTGACGCACGTGTCAGTGCCAGCGTACGGGCCATGATTACGCTAAGGCGTAGGGTAAGGGGTAGGGCTGGTGTTGGGTTTCCGTTTCGGGCTAGGGTTAGGGTTAGGGAACGGCAAGGCTTAGGGCACAGGTGAGGGTACGGAAACGTGGGAGGGTCAGGCTACGTGCTGACGCACGGGTCAGTGCCAGCGTACGGGCCAGGAGTAGGCTACGGCTTGGGGGTAAGGTGTAGGGCTGGTGGAGTGTTTCCGCTCCGGGCTAGGGTTAGGGTTAGGGAACGGCAAGTCTTATGGCACAGGTGAGGGTACGGAAATGTGGGAGGGTCAGGCTACGTGCTGATGCACGTGTGAGTGCCAGCGTACGGGTCAGGAGTAGGCTACGGCGTAGGGAAATGTGTTTGGCTGGTGGTGGATTTCCGTTCCGAGCTAGGGTTAGGGTTAGTGAACGGCAAGGCTTAGGGCACAGGTGAGGGTACGGAAACGTGGGAGGGTCAGGCTACGTGCTGACGCACGGGTCAGTTCCAGCGTAAGGGCCAGGAGTAGGCTACGGCGTACGGTAAGGTGTAAGGCTGGTGGTGGGTTTTCGTTCTGGGCTAGGGTTAGGGTTAGGGAACGGCAAGGCTTAGGGCACAGGTGAGGGTACAGAAATGTGGGAGGGTCAGGCTACGTGCTGACGCACGTGTCAGTGCCAGCGTACGGGCCAGGAGTACGCTAAGGCCTAGGGTAAGGGGTAGGGCAGGTGGTGGTTTTCCTTTCCGGTCTAGGGTTAGAGTTAGGGAGCGGCAAGTCTTAGGGCACAGGTGAGGGTACGGAAACGTGGGAGGGTCAGGCTACATGCTGACGAAGGGGTCAGTGCCAGCATACGGGCCAGGAGTAGGCTACGGCTTGGGGGTAAGGTGTAGGGCTGGTGGTGTGTTTCCGCTCCGGGCTAGGGTTAGGGTTAGGGAATGGCAAGTCTTATGGCACAGGTGAGGATACGGAAATGTGGGAGGGTCAGGCTACGTGCTGACGCACGGGTCAGTGCCAGCGTACGGGTCAGGAATAGGCTACGGCGTAGGAAAATGTGTTTGTCTGGTGGTGGATTTCCGTTCCGAGCTAGGGTTAGGGTTAGGGAATGGCAAGGCTTAGGGCACAGGTGAGGGTACGGAAACGTGGGAGGGTCAGGCTACGTGCTGACGCACGGGTCAGTGCCAGCGTATGGGCCAGGAGTAGGCTACGGCGTACGGTAAGGTGTAGGGCTGGTGGTGGGTTTCCGTTCTGGGCTAGGGTTAGGGTTAGGTAACGGCAAGGCTTAGGGCACAGGTGAGGGTAGAGAAACGTGGGAGGGTCAGGCTACGAGCTGACGCACGGGTCAGTGCCAGCGTACGGGCCAGGAGTAGGCTACGGCATAGGGTAAGGTGTAGGGCTGGTGGTGGGTTTCCGTTCGGGGCTAGGGTTAGGGTTAGGGAACGGCAAGGCTTAGGGCCCAGGTGAGGGTACGGAAACGTGGGAGGGTCAGGCTACGTGCTGACACACGGGTCAGTGCCAGCGTACGGGCCAGGAGTAGGCTACGGCTTGGGGGTAAGGCGTAGGGCTGGTGGTGGGTTTCCGTTCCGAGCTAGGGTTAGGGTTAGGGAACGGCAAGGCTTAGGGTACAGGTGAGGGTACGGAAACGTTGGAGGGTCAGGCTAAGTGCTGACGCACGGGTCAGTGCCAGCGTACGGGCCAGGAGTAGGCTACGGCTTGGGCATAAGTTGTAGGGGTGGTGGTGGGTTTCCATTCCGGGCTAGGGTTAGGGTTAGGGAACGGCAAGCCTTAGGGCACAGGTGAGTGTATGGAAACGTGGGAGGGTCAGGCTACGTGCTGACGCACAGGTCAGTGCCATGGTACGGGACAGGAGTAGGCTACGGCGTAGGGTAAGGTGTAGGCCTGGTGGTGGGTTTCCGTTCCGGGCTAGGGTTAGGGTTAGGGAACGGCTAGGATTAGGGCACAGGTGAGGGTACGGAAACGTGGGAGGGTCAGGCTACGTGCTGACGCATGGGTCAGTTCCAGCGTACGGGCCAGGATTAGGCTACGGCGTAGGGTAAGGTGTAGGGCTTGTGGTGGATTTCTGTTCCGAGCTAGGGTTAGGGTTACGTAACGGCAAGGCTTAGGGCACAGGTGATTGTATGGAAACGTGGGAGGGTTAGGCTACGTGCTGACGCACGGGTCAGTGCCAGCGTACGGGCCAGGTGTAGGCTACGGCTTCGGGGTAAGGTGTAGCGCTGGTGGTGTTTTCCCGTTCCGTGCTAGGGTTAGGGTTAGGGAACGGCAAGGCTTAGGGCACAGGTGAGGGTACGGAAATGTGGGAGGGTCAGGCTACGTTCTGACGCACGGGTCAGTGCCCGCATACGGGCCAGGAGTAGGCTACGGCTTGGGGTTAAGGTGTACAGCTGGTGGTGGGTTTCCGCTCCGGGCTAGGGTTAGGGTTAGGGAACGGCAAGTCTTATGGCACAGGTCAGGGTACGGAAATGTGGGAGGGTCAGGCTATGTGCTGACGCACGGGTCAGTGCCAGCGTACGGGCCAGGAGTAGACTATGGTGTAGGGTAAGGTGTAGGGCTGGTGGTGGGTTTCCGTTTCGGGCTAGGGTTAGGGTTGGGGAACGGCAATGCTTAGGGCACAGGTGAGGGTACGGAAAAGTGGGAGGGTCAGGCTACGTGCTGATGCACGGGTCAGTGCCAGCGTACGGGCCAGGAGTAGGCTACGGTGTAGGGTCAGGGGTAGGGCTGGTGGTGGGTTTCCGTTCTGGGCTAGGGTTAGGGTTAGGGAACGGCAAAGCTTAGGGCACAGGTGAGGGTACGGAAACGTGGGAGGGTCAGGCTACGTGCTGACGCACGGGTCGTTGCCAGCCTACGGGCCAGTTGTAGGCTACAGTGTAGGGTAAGGTGTAGGGCTGGTGGTGGGTTTCCTTTCCGGGCTAGGGTTAGGGTTAGAGAACGGCAAGGCTTAGGGCACAGGTGAGGGTACGGAAACGTGGGAGGGTCAGGCTATGTGCTGATGCACGTGTCACTGCCAGCGTACAGGCCAGGAGTAGGCTAGAGCGTAGGGAGATGTGTTGGGCTGGTGTTGGGTTTTCGTTCCGAGCTAGGGTTAGGGTTAGGGAACGGCAAGTCGTAGGGCACAGGTGAGTGTACAGAAACGTGGGAGGGTCAGGCTACATGCTGACGCATGTGTCAGTGCCAGCGTACGGGCCAGGAGTACGCTAAGGCGTAGGGTAAGGGGTAGGGCTGGTGTTGGGTTTGCGTTCCGGGCTAGGGTTAGGGTTAGGGAACGGCAAGGCTTAGGGCACAGGTGAGGGTACGGAAACGTGGGAGGGTCAGGCTACGTGCTGACGCACGGGTCAGTGCCAGCGTACGGGCCAGGAGTAGGCTACGGCTTGGGGGTAAGGTGTAGGGCTGGTGGTGTGTTTCCGCTCCGGGCTAGGGTTAGGGTTAGGGAACGGCAAGTCTTATGGCACAGGTGAGGGTACGGAAATGTGGGAGGGTCAGGCTACGTGCTGACGCACGTGTGAGTGCCAGCGTACGGGTCAGGAGTAGGCTACGGCGTAGGGAAATATGTTTGGCTGGTGGTGGATTTCCGTTCCGAGCTAGGGTTAGGGTTAGGGAACGGCAAGGCTTAGGGCACAGGTGATGGTACGGAAACGTGGGAGGGTCAGGCTACGTGCTGACGCACGGGTCAGTTCCAGCGTATGGGCCAGGAGTAGGCTACGGCGTACGGTAAGGTGTAAGGCTGGTGGTGGGTTTCGTTCTGGTCTAGGGTTAGGGTTAGGGAACGGCAAGGCTTAGGGCACAGGTGAGGGTACAGAAATGTGGGAGGGTCAGGCTACGTGCTGACGCACGTGTCAGTGCCAGCGTACGGGCCAGGAGTACGCTAAGGCGTACGGTAAGGGGTAGGGCTGGTGGTGGATTTCCATTCCGGTCTAGGGTTAGGGTTAGGGAGCGCCAAGGCTTAGGGCACAGGTGAGGGTACGGAAACGTGGGAGGGTCAGGCTACATGCTGACGCACGGGTCAGTGCCAGCATACGGGCCAGGAGTAGGCTACGGCTTGGGGGTAAGGTGTAGGGCTGGTGGTGTGTTTCCGCTCCGGGCTAGGGTTAGGGTTAGGGAACGGCAAGGCTTAGGGTACAGGTGAGGGTACGGAAACGTTGGAGGGTCAGGCTAAGTGCTGACGCACGGGTCAGTGCCTGCGTACGGGCCAGGAGTAGGCTACGGCTTGGGCATAAGTTGTAGGGCTTCTGGTGTGTTTCCATTCCGGGCTAGGGTTAGGGTTAGGGAACGGCAAGGCTTAGGGCACAGGTGAGTGTATGGAAACGTGGGAGGGTCAGGCCACGTGCTGGCGCACATGTCAGTGCCATGGTACGGGACAGGAGGAGGCTACGGCGTAGGGTAAGGTGTAGGCCTGGTGGTGGGTTTCCGTTCCGGGCTAGGGTTAGGGTTACGTAACGGCAAGGCTTAGGGCACAGGTGAGGGTACGGAAACGTGGGAGGGTCAGGCTAGGTGCTGACGCATGGGTCAGTTCCAGCGTACGGGCCAGGAGTAGGCTACGGCGTAGGGTATGGTGTAGGGCTGGTGGTAGATTTCTGTTCCGGGCTAGGGTTAGGGTTACGTAACGGCAAGGCTTAGGGCACAGGTGATTGTATGGAAACGTGGGAGGGTCAGGCTACGTGCTGACGCACGGGTCAGTGCCAGCGTACGGGCCAGGAGTAGGCTACGGCGTAGGGAAATGTGTTTGGCTGGTGGTGGATTTCCGTTCCGAGCTAGGGTTAGGGTTAGGGAACGGCAAGGCTTAGGGCACAGGTGAGGGTACGGAAACGTGGGAGGGTCAGGCTACGTGCTGACGCACGGGTCAGTTCCACCGTATGGGCCAGGAGTAGGCTACGGCGTACGGTAAGGTGTAAGGCTGGTGGTGGGTTTTCGTTCTGGGCTAGGGTTAGGGTTAGGGAACGGCAAGGCTTAGGGCACAGGTGAGGGTACAGAAATGTGGGAGGGTCAGGCTACGTGCTGACGCACGTGTCAGTGCCAGCGTACGGGCCAGGAGTACGCTAAGGCATAGGGTAAGGTGTAGGGCTGGTGGTGGTTTTCCTTTCCGGTCTAGGGTTAGGGTTAGGGAGCGGCAAGGCTTAGGGCACAGGTGAGGGTACGGAAACGTGGGAGGTTCAGGCTACATGCTGACGCACGGGTCAGTGCCAGCATACGGGCCAGGAGTAGGCTACGGCTTGGGGGTAAGGTGTAGGGCTGGTGGTGTGTTTCCGCTCTGGGCTAGGGTTAGGGTTAGGGAACGGCAAGTCTTACGGCACAGGTGAGGGTACGGAAATGTGGGAGGGTCAGGCTACGTGCTGACGCACGGGTCAGTGCCAGCGTACGGGTCAGGAGTAGGCTAAGGAGTAGGGTAAGTTGTAGGGCTGGTGGTGGGTTTCCGTTCCGAGCTAGGGTTAGGGTTAGGGGACGGCAAGGCTTACGGTACAGGTGAGGGTACGGAAAAGTTGGAGGGTCAGGCTAAGTGCTGACGCACAGGTCAGTGCCAGCGTACGGGCCAGGAGTAGGCTACGGCATGGGCATAAGTTGTAGGGCTGGTGGTGGTTTTCCATTCCGGGCTAGGGTTAGGGTTAGGGAACGGCAAGGCTTAGGGCACAGGTGAGTGTATGGAAACGTGGGAGGGTCACGCTACGTGCTGACGCACAGGTCAGTGCCATGGTACGGGACAGGAGGAGGCTACGGCGTAGGGTAAGGTGTAGGGCTGGTGGTGGGTTTCCGTTCAGGGCTAGGGTTAGGTTTAGGGAATGACAAGGCTTAGGGCACAGGTGAGGGTACAGAAACGTGGGAGGGTGAGAGTATGTGCTGATGCATGGGTCAGTTCCAGCGTACGGGCCAGGAGTAGGCTACGGCGTAGGGTAAGGTGTAGGCCTGGTGGTGGGTTTCCGTTCCGGGCTAGGGTTAGGGTTAGGGAACGGCAAGGATTAGGGCACAGGTGAGGGTACGGAAACGTGGGAGGGTCAGGCTACGTGCTGACGCATGGGTCAGTTCCAGCGTACGGGCCAGGAGTAGGCTACGGCGTAGGATAAGGTGTAAGGCTGGTGGTGGATTTCTGTTCTGGGCTAGGGTTAGGGTTAGGTAACAGCAAGGCTTAGGGCACAGGTGATTGTATGGAAACGTGGGAGGGTCAGGCTACGTGCTGACGCATGGGTCAGTGCCAGCGTACGGGCCAGGAGTAGGCTACGGCGCAAGGTAAGGTGTAGGGCTGGTAGAGGGTTTCTTTTCCGGGGTAGGGATAGGGTTAGGGAACGGCAAGGCTTAGGGCACAGGTGAGGGTACGGAAACGTGGGAGGGTCAGGCTATGTGCTGATGCACGTGTCACTGCCAGCATACAGGCCAAGAGTAGGCTACAGCGTAGGGAGATGTGTTGGGCTGGTGGTGGGTTTTCGTTCCGAGCTAGGGTTAGGGTTAGGGAATGGCAAGTCTTAGGGCACAGGTGAGTGTACGGAAATGTGGGAGGCTCAGGCTACGTGCTGACGCACGTGTCAGTGCCAGCGTACGGGCCATGATTACGCTAAGGCGTAGGGTAAGGGGTAGGGCTGGTGTTGGGTTTCCGTTTCGGGCTAGGGTTAGGGTTAGGGAACGGCAAGGCTTAGGGCACAGGTGAGGGTACGGAAACGTGGGAGGGTCAGGCTACGTGCTGACGCACGGGTCAGTGCCAGCGTACGGGCCAGGAGTAGGCTACGGCTTGGGGGTAAGGTGTAGGGCTGGTGGAGTGTTTCCGCTCCGGGCTAGGGTTAGGGTTAGGGAACGGCAAGTCTTATGGCACAGGTGAGGGTACGGAAATGTGGGAGGGTCAGGCTACGTGCTGATGCACGTGTGAGTGCCAGCGTACGGGTCAGGAGTAGGCTACGGCGTAGGGAAATGTGTTTGGCTGGTGGTGGATTTCCGTTCCGAGCTAGGGTTAGGGTTAGGGAACGGCAAGGCTTAGGGCACAGGTGAGGGTACGGAAACGTGGGAGGGTCAGGCTACGTGCTGACGCACGGGTCAGTTCCAGCGTAAGGGCCAGGAGAAGGCTATGGCGTACGGTAAGGTGTAAGGCTGGTGGTGGGTTTTCGTTCTCGGCTAGGGTTAGGGTTAGGGAACGGCAAGGCTTAGGGCACAGGTGAGGGTACAGAAATGTGGGAGGGTCAGGCTACGTGCTGACGCACGTGTCAGTGCCAGCGTACGGGCCAGGAGTACGCTAAGGCGTAGGGTAAGGGGTAGGGCTGGTGGTGGTTTTCCTTTCCGGTCTAGGGTTAGGGTTAGGGAGCGGCAAGTCTTAGGGCACAGGTGAGGGTACGGAAACGTGGGAGGGTCAGGCTACATGCTGACGAAGGGGTCAGTGCCAGCATACGGGCCAGGAGTAGGCTACGGCTTGGGGGTAAGGTGTAGGGCTGGTGGTGTGTTTCCGCTCCGGGCTAGGGTTAGGGTTAGGGAATGGCAAGTCTTATGGCACAGGTGAGGATACGGAAATGTGGGAGGGTCAGGCTACGTGCTGACGCACGGGTCAGTGCCAGCGTACGGGTCAGGAATAGGCTACGGCCTAGGAAAATGTGTTTGTCTGGTGGTGGATTTCCGTTCCGAGCTAGGGTTAGGGTTAGGGAACGGCAAGGCTTAGGGCACAGGTGAGGGTACGGAAACGTGGGAGGGTCAGCCTACGTGCTGACGCACGGGTCAGTGCCAGCGTATGGGCCAGGAGTAGGCTACGGCGTACGGTAAGGTGTAGGGCTGGTGGTGGGTTTCCGTTCTGGGCTAGGGTTAGGGTTAGGTAACGGCAAGGCTTAGGGCACAGGTGAGGGTACGGAAAAGTGGGAGGGTCAGGGTACGTGCTGAGGCACGGGTCAGTGCCAGCGTACGGGCCAGGAGTAGGCTACGGCGTAGGGTAAGGGGTAGGGCTGGTGGTGGGTTTCCGTTCTGGGCTAGTGTTAGGGTTAGGGAACGGCAAAGCTTAGGGCACAGGTGAGGGTACGGAAACGTGGGAGGGTCAGGCTACGTGCTGATGCACGGGTCGTTGCCAGCCTACGGGCCAGTTGTAGGCTATAGCGTAGGGTAAGGTGTAGGGATGGTGGTGGGTTTCCTTTCCGGGCTAGGGTTAGGGTTAGAGAACGGCAAGGCTTAGGGCACAGGTGATGGTACGGAAACGTGGGAGGGTCAGGCTATGTCCTTATGCACGTGTTACTGCCAGCGTACAGGCCAGGAGTAGGCTACAGCGTACGGAGATGTGTTGGGCTGGTGGTGGGTTTTCGTTCCGAGCTAGGGTTAGGGTTAGGGAACGGCAAGTCGTAGGGCACATGTGAGTGTACAGAAACGTGGGAGGGTCAGGCTACATGCTGACGCACAGGTCAGTGCCAGCGTACGGGCCAGGAGTAGGCTACGGCGTAGGGTAAGGTGTAGGGATGGTGGTGGGTTTCCGTTCCGGTTTAGGGTTAGGGTTAGGGAACAGCAAGGCTTAGGGCACAGGTGAGGGTACGGAAACGTGGGAGGGTCAGGCTACGTGCTGACACGGGTCAGTGACAGCGTACGGGCCAGGAGTAGGCTACGGCGTAGGGTAAGGGGTAGGGATGGTGGTGGGTTTCCGTTCCGGGCTAGGGTTAGGGTTAGGGAACGGCAAGGCTTAGGGCACAGGTGAGGGTACGGAAACGAGGGAGGTTCAGGCTACGTGCTGACGCACGGGTCAGTGCCAGCGTACGGGCCAGGAGTAGGCTACGGCGCAAGGTAAGGTGTAGGGCTGGTAGAGGGTTTCTTTTCCGGGGTAGGGATAGGGTTAGGGAACGGCAAGGCTTAGGGCACAGGTGAGGGTACGGAAACGTGGGAGGGTCAGGCTATGTGCTGATGCACGTGTCACTGCCAGCATACAGGCCAAGAGTAGGCTACAGCGTAGGGAGATGTGTTGGGCTGGTGGTGGGTTTTCGTTCCGAGCTAGGGTTAGGGTTAGGGAATGGCAAGTCTTAGGGCACAGGTGAGTGTACGGAAATGTGGGAGGCTCAGGCTACGTGCTGACGCACGTGTCAGTGCCAGCGTACGGGCCATGATTACGCTAAGGCGTAGGGTAAGGGGTAGGGCTGGTGTTGGGTTTCCGTTTCGGGCTAGGGTTAGGGTTAGGGAACGGCAAGGCTTAGGGCACAGGTGAGGGTACGGAAACGTGGGAGGGTCAGGCTACGTGCTGACGCACGGGTCAGTGCCAGCGTACGGGCCAGGAGTAGGCTACGGCTTGGGGGTAAGGTGTAGGGCTGGTGGAGTGTTTCCGCTCCGGGCTAGGGTTAGGGTTAGGGAACGGCAAGTCTTATGGCACAGGTGAGGGTACGGAAATGTGGGAGGGTCAGGCTACGTGCTGATGCACGTGTGAGTGCCAGCGTACGGGTCAGGAGTAGGCTACGGCGTAGGGAAATGTGTTTGGCTGGTGGTGGATTTCCGTTCCGAGCTAGGGTTAGGGTTAGGGAACGGCAAGGCTTAGGGCACAGGTGAGGGTACGGAAACGTGGGAGGGTCAGGCTACGTGCTGACGCACGGGTCAGTTCCAGTGTAAGGGCCAGGAGTAGGCTATGGCGTACGGTAAGGTGTAAGGCTGGTGGTGGGTTTTCGTTCTCGGCTAGGGTTAGGGTTAGGGAACGGCAAGGCTTAGGGCACAGGTGAGGGTACAGAAATGTGGGAGGGTCAGGCTACGTGCTGACGCACGTGTCAGTGCCAGCGTACGGGCCAGGAGTACGCTAAGGCGTAGGGTAAGGGGTAGGGCTGGTGGTGGTTTTCCTTTCCGGTCTAGGGTTAGGGTTAGGGAGTGGCAAGTCTTAGGGCACAGGTGAGGGTACGGAAACGTGGGAGGGTCAGGCTACATGCTGACGAAGGGGTCAGTGCCAGCATACGGGCCAGGAGTAGGCTACGGCTTGGGGGTAAGGTGTAGGGCTGGTGGTGTGTTTCCGCTCCGGGCTAGGGTTAGGGTTAGGGAATGGCAAGTCTTATGGCACAGGTGAGGATACGGAAATGTGGGAGGGTCAGGCTACGTGCTGACGCACGGGTCAGTGCCAGCGTACGGGTCAGGAATAGGCTACGGCCTAGGAAAATGTGTTTGTCTGGTGGTGGATTTCCGTTCCGAGCTAGGGTTAGGGTTAGGGAACGGCAAGGCTTAGGGCACAGGTGAGGGTACGGAAACGTGGGAGGGTCAGCCTACGTGCTGACGCACGGGTCAGTGCCAGCGTATGGGCCAGGAGTAGGCTACGGCGTACGGTAAGGTGTAGGGCTGGTGGTGGGTTTCCGTTCTGGGCTAGGGTTAGGGTTAGGTAACGGCAAGGCTTAGGGCACAGGTGAGGGTAGAGAAACGTGGGAGGGTCAGGCTACGAGCTGACGCACGGGTCAGTGCCAGCGTACGGGCCAGGAGTAGGCTACGGCGTAGGGTAAGGTGTAGGGCTGGTGGTGGGTTTCCGTTCGGGGCTAGGGTTAGGGTTAGGGAACGGCAAGGCTTAGGGCACAGGTGAGGGTACGGAAACGTGGGAGGGTCAGGCTACGTGCTGACACACGGGTCAGTGCCATCGTACGGGCCAGGAGTAGGCTACGGCTTGGGGGTAAGGCGTAGGGCTGGTGGTGGGTTTCCGTTCCGAGCTAGGGTTAGGGTTAGGGAACGGCAAGGCTTAGGGTACAGGTGAGGGTACGGAAACGTTGGAGGGTCAGGCTAAGTGCTGACGCACGGGTCAGTGCCAGCGTACGGGCCAGGAGTAGGCTACGGCTTGGGCATAAGTTGTAGGGCTGGTGGTGGGTTTCCATTCCGGGCTAGGGTTAGGGTTAGGGAACGGCAAGCCTTAGGGTACAGGTGAGTTTATGGAAACGTGGGAGGGTCAGGCTACGTGCTGACGCACAGGTCAGTGCCATGGTACGGGACAGGAGTAGGCTACGGCGTAGGGTAAGGTGTAGGCCTGGTGGTGGGTTACCGTTCCGGGCTAGGGTTAGGGTTAGGGAACGGCTAGGATTAGGGCACAGGTGAGGGTACGGAAACGTGGGAGGGTCAGGCTACGTGCTGACGCATGGGTCAGTTCCAGCGTACGGGCCAGGATTAGGCTACGGCGTAGGGTAAGGTGTAGGGCTTGTGGTGGATTTCTGTTCCGAGATAGGGTTAGGGTTACGTAACGGCAAGGCTTAGGGCACAGGTGATTGTATGGAAACGTGGGAGGGTTAGGCTACGTGCTGACGCACGGGTCAGTGCCAGCGTACGGGCCAGGTGTAGGCTACGGCTTCGGGGTAAGGTGTAGGGCTGGTGGTGTTTTCCCGTTCCGTGCTAGGGTTAGGGTTAGGGAACGGCAAGGCTTAGGGCCCAGGTGAGGGTACGGAAATGTGGGAGGGTCAGGCTACGTGCTGACGCACGGGTCAGTGCCCGCATACGGGCCAGGAGTAGGCTACGGCTTGGGGTTAAGGTGTAGGGCTGGTGGTGGGTTTCCGCTCCGGGCTAGGGTTAGGGTTAGGGAACGGCAAGCCTTATGGCACAGGTCAGGGTACGGAAATGTGGGAGGGTCAGGCTATGTGCTGACGCACGTGTCAGTGCCATCGTACGGGCCAGGAGTAGACTACGGTGTAGGGTAAGGTGTAGGGCTGGTGGTGGGTTTCCGTTTCGGGCTAGGGTTAGGGTTGGGGAACGGCAATGCTTAGGGCACAGGTGAGGGTACGGAAAAGTGGGAGGGTCAGGCTACGTGCTGATGCACGGGTCAGTGCCAGCGTACGGGCCAGGAGTAGGCTACGGTGTAGGGTAAGGGGTAGGGCTGGTGGTGGGTTTCCGTTCTGGGCTAGGGTTAGGGTTAGGGAACAGCAAAGCTTAGGGCACAGGTGAGGGTACGGAAACGTGGGAGGGTCAGGCTACGTGCTGACGCACGGGTCGTTGCCAGCCAACGGGCCAGTTGTAGGCTACAGCGTAGGGTAAGGTGTAGGGCTGGTGGTGGGTTTCCTTTCCGGGCTAGGGTTAGGGTTAGAGAACGGCAAGGCTTAGGGCACAGGTGAGGGTACGGAAACGTGGGAGGGTCAGGCTATGTGCTGATGCACGTGTCACTGCCAGCGTACAGGCCAGGAGTAGGCTACAGCGTAGGGAGATGTGTTGGGCTGGTGGTGGGTTTTCGTTCCGAGCTAGGGTTAGGGTTAGGGAACGGCAAGTCGTAGGGCACAGGTGAGTGTACAGAAACGTGGGAGGGTCAGGCTACATGCTGACGCATGTGTCAGTGCCAGCGTACGGGCCAGGAGTACGCTAAGGCGTAGGGTAAGGGGTAGGGCTGGTGTTGGGTTTGCGTTCCGGGCTAGGGTTAGGGTTAGGGAACGGCAAGGCTTAGGGCACAGGTGAGGGTACGGAAACGTGGGAGGGTCAGGCTACGTGCTGACGCACGGGTCAGTGCCAGCGTACGGGCCGGGAGTAGGCTACGGCGTAGGGAAATATGTTTGGCTGGTGGTGGATTTCCGTTCCGAGCTAGGGTTAGGGTTAGGGAACGGCAAGGCTTAGGGCACAGGTGAGGGTACGGAAACGTGGGAGGGTCAGGCTACGTGCTGGCGCACATGTCAGTGCCATGGTACGGGACAGGAGGAGGCTACGGCGTAGGGTAAGGTGTAGGCCTGGTGGTGGGTTTCCGTTCCGGGCTAGGGTTAGGGTTAGGGAACGGCAAGGCTTAGGGCACAGGTGAGGGTACGGAAACGTCGGAGGGTCAGGCTACGTGCTGACGCACGGGTCAGTTCCACCGTATGGGCCAGGAGTAGGCTACGGCGTACGGTAAGGTGTAAGGCTGGTGGTGGGTTTTCGTTCTGGGCTAGGGTTAGGGTTAGGTAACGGCAAGGCTTAGGGCACAGGTGACGGTACAGAAATGTGGGAGGGTCAGGCTACGTGCTGACGCACGTGTCAGTGCCAGCGTACGGGCCAGGAGTACGCTAAGGCGTAGGGTAAGGGGTAGGGCTGGTGGTGGTTTTCCTTTCCGGTCTAGGGTTAGGGTTAGGGAGCGGCAAGGTTTAGGGCACAGGTGAGGGTACGGAAACGTGGGAGGTTCAGGCTACATGCTGACGCACGGGTCAGTGCCAGCATACGGGCCAGGAGTAGGCTACGGCTTGGGGGTAAGGTGTAGACCTGGTGGTGTGTTTCCGCTCCGGGCTAGGGTTAGGGTTAGGGAACGGCAAGTCTTACGGCACAGGTGAGGGTACGGAAATGTGGGAGGGTCAGGCTACGTGCTGACGCACGGGTCAGTGCCAGCGTACGGGTCAGGAATAGGCTACGGCGTAGGAACATGTGTTTGTCTGGTGGTGGATTTCCGTTCCGAGCTAGGGTTAGGGTTAGGGAACGGCAAGGCTTAGGGCACAGGTGAGGGTACGGAAACGTGGGAGGGTCAGCCTACGTGCAGACGCACGGGTCAGTGCCAGCGTATGGGCCAGGAGTAGGCTACGGCGTACGGTAAGGTGTAGGGCTGGTGGTGGGTTTCCGTTCTGGGCTAGGGTTAGGGTTAGGTAACGGCAAGGCTTAGGGCACAGGTGAGGGTAGAGAAACGTGGGAGGGTCAGGCTACGAGCTGACGCACGGGTCAGTGCCATCGTACGGGCCAGGAGTAGGCTACGGCTTGGGGGTAAGGCGTAGGGCTGGTGGTGGGTTTCCGTTCCGAGCTAGGGTTAGGGTTAGGGAACGGCAAGGCTTAGGGTACAGGTGAGGGTACGGAAACGTTGGAGGGTCAGGCTAAGTGCTGACGCACGGGTCAGTGCCAGCGTACGGGCCAGGAGTAGGCTACGGCTTGGGCATAAGTTGTAGGGCTGGTGGTGGGTTTCCATTCCGGGCTAGGGTTAGGGTTAGGGAACGGCAAGCCTTAGGGCACAGGTGAGTGTATGGAAACGTGGGAGGGTCAGGCTACGTGCTGACGCACAGGTCAGTGCCATGGTACGGGACAGGAGTAGGCTACGGCGTAGGGTAAGGTGTAGGCCTGGTGGTGGGTTACCGTTCCGGGCTAGGGTTAGGGTTAGGGAACGGCAAGGATTAGGGCACAGGTGAGGGTACGGAAACGTGGGAGGGTCAGGCTACGTGCTGACGCATGGGTCAGTTCCAGCGTACGGGCCAGGAGTAGGCTACGGTGTAGGGTAAGGTGTAGGGCTGGTGGTGGATTTCTGTTCCGGGCTAGGGTTAGGGTTACGTAACGGCAAGGCTTAGGGCACAGGTTATTGTATGGAAACGTGGGAGGGTCAGGCTACGTGCTGACGCACGGGTCAGTGCCAGCGTACGGGCCAGGAGTAGGCTACGGCTTGGGGGTAAGGTGTAGGGCTGGTGGTGTTTTCCCGTTCCGGGCTAGGGTTAGGGTTAGGGAACGGCAAGGATTAGGGCACAGGTGAGGGTATGGAAATGTGGGAGGGTCAGGCTACGTGCTGACGCACGGGTCAGTGCCAGCATACGGGCCAGGAGTAGGCTACGGCTTGGGGTTAAGGTGTATGGCTGGTGGTGGGTTTCTGCTCCGGGCTAGGGTTAGGGTTAGGGAACGGGAAGTCTTATGGCACAGGTGAGGGTACGGAAATGGGGGAGGGTCAGGCTACGTGCTGACGCACGGGTCAGTGCCAGCGTACGGGTCAGGAATAGGCTACGGCGTAGGGAAATGTGTTTGTCTGGTGGTGGATTTCCGTTCCGAGCTAGGGTTAGGGCTAGGGAACGGCAAGGCTTAGGGCACAGGTGAGGGTACGGAAACGTGGGAGGGTCAGGCTACGTGCTGACGCACGAGTCAGTGCCAGCGTATGGGCCAGGAGTAGGCTACGGCGTACGGTAAGGTGTAGGGCTGGTGGTGGGTTTCCGTTCTGGGCTAGGGTTAGGGTTAGGGAACGGCAAGGCTTAGGGCACAGGTGAGGGTAGAGAAACGTGGGAGTGTCAGGCTACGTGCTGACGCACGGGTCAGTGCCAGCGTACGGGCCAGTAGTAGGCTACGGCATAGGGTAAGGTGTAGGGCTGGTGGTGGGTTTCCATTCGGGGCTAGGGTTAGGGTTAGGGAACGGCAAGGCTTAGGGCACAGGTGAGGGTACGGAAACGTGGGAGGGTCAGGCTACGTGCTGACACACGGGTCAGTGCCAGCGTACGGGCCAGGAGTAGGCTACGGCTTGGGCATAAGTTGTAGGGCTGGTGGTGGGTTTCCATTCCGGGTTGTGTTAGGGTTAGGGAACAGCAAGGCTTAGGGCACAGGTGAGTGTATGGAAACGTGGGAGGGTCAGGCTACGTGCTGACGCACGGGTCGTTGCCAGCCTACGGGCCAGTTGTAGGCTACAGCGTAGGGTAAGGTGTAGGGCTGGTGGTGGGTTTCCTTTCCGGGCTAGGGTTAGGGTTAGAGAACGGCAAGGCTTAGGGCACAGGTGAGGGTACGGAAACGTGGGAGGGTCAGGCTATGTGCTGATGCACGTGTCACTGCCAGCGTACAGGCCAGGAGTAGGCTACAGCGTAGGGAGATGTGTTGGGCTGGTGGTGGGTTTTCGTTCCGAGCTAGGGTTAGGGTTAGGGAACGGCAAGTCGTAGGGCACAGGTGAGTGTACAGAAACGTGGGAGGGTCAGGCTACATGCTGACGCATGTGTCAGTGCCAGCGTACGGGCCAGGAGTACGCTAAGGTGTAGGGTAAGGGGTAGGGCTGGTGTTGGGTTTGCGTTCCGGGCTAGGGTTAGGGTTAGGGAACGGCAAGGCTTAGGGCACAGGTGAGGGTACGGAAACGTGGGAGGGTCAGGCTACGTGCGGACGCTCGGGTCAGTGCCAGCGTACGGGCCAGGAGTAGGCTACGGCTTGGGGGTAAGGTGTAGGGCTGGTGGTGTGTTTCCGCTCCGGGCTAGGGTTAGGGTTAGGGAACGGCAAGTCTTATGGCACAGGTGAGGGTACGGAAATGTGGGAGGGTCAGGCTACGTGCTGACGCACGTGTGAGTGCCAGCGTACGGGTCAGGAGTAGGCTACGGCGTAGGGAAATATGTTTGGCTGGTGGTGGATTTCCGTTCCGAGCTAGGGTTAGGGTTAGGGAACGGCAAGGCTTAGGGCACAGGTGATGGTACGGAAACGTGGGAGGGTCAGGCTACGTGCTGACGCACGGGTCAGTTCCAGCGTATGGGCCAGGAGTAGGCTACGGCGTACGGTAAGGTGTAAGGCTGGTGGTGGGTTTTCGTTCTGGGCTAGGGTTAGGGTTAGGGAACGGCAAGGCTTAGGGCACAGGTGAGGGTACAGAAATGTGGGAGGGTCAGGCTACGTGCTGACGCACGTGTCAGTGCCAGCGTACGGGCCAGGAGTACGCTAAAGCGTAGGGTAAGGGGTAGGGCTGGTGGTGGATTTCCATTCCGGTCTAGGGTTAGGGTTAGGGAGCGGCAAGGCTTAGGGCACAGGTGAAGGTACGGAAACGTGGGAGGGTCAGGCTTCATGCTGACGCACGGGTCAGTGCCAGCATACGGGCCAGGAGTAGGCTACGGCTTGGGGGTAAGGTGTAGGGCTGGTGGTGTGTTTCCGCTCCGGGCTAGGGTTAGGGTTAGGGAACGGCAAGTCTTATGGCACAGGTGAGGGTACGGAAATGTGGGAGGGTCAGGCTACGTGCTGACGCACGGGTCAGTGCCAGCGTACGGGTCAGGAATAGGCTACGGCGTAGGAACATGTGTTTGTCTGGTGGTGGGTTTCCGTTCTGGGCTAGGGTTAGGGTTAGGTAACGGCAAGGCTTAGGGCACAGGTGAGGGTAGAGAAACGTGGGAGGGTCAGGCTACGTGCTGACGCACGGGTCAGTGCCAGCGTACGGGCCAGGAGTAGGCTACGGCTTGGGGGTAAGGTGTAGGGCTGGTGGTGGGTTTCCGTTCCGAGCTAGGGTTAGGGTTAGGGAAGGGCAAGGCTTAGGGTACAGGTGAGGGTACGGAAACGTTGGAGGGTCAGGCTAAGTGCTGACGCACGGGTCAGTGCCAGCGTACGGGCCAGGAGTAGGCAATGGCTTGGGCATAAGTTGTAGGGCTTGTGGTGGGTTTCCATTCCGGGCTAGGGTTAGGGTTAGGGAACGGCAAGGCTTAGGGCACAGGTGAGTGTATGGAAACGTGGGAGGGTCAGGCTACGTGCTGGCGCACATGTCAGTGCCATGGTACGGGACAGGAGGAGGCTACGGCGTAGGGTAAGGTGTAGGCCTGGTGGTGGGTTTCCGTTCCGGGCTAGGGTTAGGGTTAGGGAACGGCAAGGCTTAGGGCACAGGTGAGGGTACGGAAACGTCGGAGGGTCAGGCTACGTGCTGACGCACGGGTCAGTTCCACCGTATGGGCCAGGAGTAGGCTACGGCGTACGGTAAGGTGTAAGGCTGGTGGTGGGTTTTCGTTCTGGGCCAGGGTTAGGGTTAGGTAACGGCAAGGCTTAGGGCACAGGTGACGGTACAGAAATGTGGGAGGGTCAGGCTACGTGCTGACGCACGTGTCAGTGCCAGCGTACGGGCCAGGAGTACGCTAAGGCGTAGGGTAAGGGGTAGGGCTGGTGGTGGTTTTCCTTTCCGGTCTATGGTTAGGGTTAGGGAGCGGCAAGGTTTAGGGCACAGGTGAGGGTACGGAAACGTGGGAGGTTCAGGCTACATGCTGACGCACGGTTCAGTGCCAGCATACGGGCCAGGAGTAGGCTACGGCTTGGGGGTAAGGTGTAGACCTGGTGGTGTGTTTCCGCTCCGGGCTAGGGTTAGGGTTAGGGAACGGCAAGTCTTATGGCACAGGTGAGGGTACGGAAATGTGGGAGGGTCAGGCTACGTGCTGACGCACGGGTCAGTGCCAGTGTACGGGTCACGAATAGGCTACGGCGTAGGAAAATGTGTTTGTCTGGTGGTGGATTTCCGTTCCGAGCTAGGGTTAGGGTTAGGGAACGGCAAGGCTTAGGGCACAGGTGAGGGTACGGAAACGTGGGAGGGTCAGGCTACGTGCTGACGCACGGATCAGTGCCAGCGTATGGGCCAGGAGTAGGCTACGGCGTACGGTAAGGTGTAGGGCTGGTGGTGGGTTTCCGTTCAGGGCTAGGGTTAGGGTTAGGTAACGGCAAGGCTTAGGGCACAGGTGAGGGTAGAGAAACGTGGGAGGGTCAGGCTACGTGCTGACGCATGGGTCAGTGCCAGCGTACGGGCCAGGAGTAGGCTACGGCGTAGGGTAAGGTGTAGGGCTGGTGGTGGGTTTCCGTTCGGGGCTAGGGTTAGGGTTAGGGAACGGCAAGTCTTAGGGCACAGGTGAGGGTACGGAAACGTGGGAGGGTCAGGCTACGTGCTGACACACGGGTCAGTGCCAGCGTACCAGCCAGGATTAGGCTACGGCTTGGGGGTAAGGTGTAGGGCTGGTGGTGGGTTTCCGTTCAGAGCTAGGGTTAGGGTTAGGGAACGGCAAGGCTTAGGGTACAGGTGAGGGTACGGAAACGTTGGAGGGTCAGGCTAAGTGCTGACGCACGGGTCAGTGCGAGCGTACGGGCCAGGAGTAGGCTACGGCTTGGGCATAAGTTGTAGGGCTGGTGGTGGGTTTCCATTCCGGGCTAGGGTTAGGGTTAGGGAACGGCAAGTCTTGGGGCACAGGTGAGTGTTTGGAAACGTGGGAGGGTCAGGCTACGTGCTGACGCACAGGTCAGTGCCATGGTACGGGACAGGAGGAGGCTACGGCGTAGGGTAAGATGTAGGCCTGGTGGTGGGTTTCCGTTCCGGGCTAGGGTTAGGGTTAGGGAACGGCAAGGATTAGGGCACAGGTGAGGGTACGGAAACGTGGGAGGGTCAGGCTACGTGCTGACGCATGGGTCAGTTCCAGCGTACGGGCCAGGAGTAGGCTACGGTGTAGGGTAAGGTGTAGGGCTGGTGGTGGATTTCTGTTCCGGGCTAGGGTTAGGGTTACGTAACGGCAAGGCTTAGGGCACAGGTGATTGTATGGAAACGTGGGAGGGTCAGGCTACGTGCTGACGCACGGGTCAGTGCCAGCGTACGTGCCAGGAGTAGACTACGGTGTAGGGTAAGGTGTAGGGCTGGTGGTGGGTTTCCGTTTGGGGCTAGGGTTAGGGTTGGGGAACGGCAATGCTTAGGGCACAGGTGAGGGTACGGAAAAGTGGGAGGGTCAGGGTACGTGCTGAGGCACGGGTCAGTGCCAGCGTACGGGCCAGGAGTAGGCTACGGCGTAGGGTAAGGGGTAGGGCTGGTGGTGGGTTTCCGTTCTGGGCTAGTGTTAGGGTTAGGGAACGGCAAAGCTTAGGGCACAGGTGAGGGTACGGAAACGTGGGAGGGTCAGGCTACGTGCTGATGCACGGGTCGTTGCCAGCCTACGGGCCAGTTGTAGGCTATAGCGTAGGGTAAGGTGTAGGGCTGGTGGTGGGTTTCCTTTCCGGGCTAGGGTTAGGGTTAGAGAACGGCAAGGCTTAGGGCACAGGTGACGGTACGGAAACGTGGGAGGGTCAGGCTATGTCCTTATGCACGTGTTACTGCCAGCGTACAGGCCAGGAGTAGGCTACAGCGTACGGAGATGTATTGGGCTGGTGGTGGGTTTTCGTTCCGAGCTAGGGTTAGGGTTAGGGAACGGCAAGTCGTAGGGCACATGTGAGTGTACAGAAACGTGGGAGGGTCAGGCTACATGCTGACGCACAGGTCAGTGCCAGCGTACGGGCCAGGAGTAGGCTACGGCGTAGGGTAAGGGGTAGGGATGGTGGTGGGTTTCCGTTCCGGTTTAGGGTTAGGGTTAGGGAACAGCAAGGCTTAGGGCACAGGTGAGGGTACGGAAACGTGGGAGGGTCAGGCTACGTGCTGACACGGGTCAGTGACAGCGTACGGGCCAGGAGTAGGCTACGGCGTAGGGTAAGGGGTAGGGATGGTGGTGGGTTTCCGTTCCGGGCTAGGTTTAGGGTTAGGGAATGGCAAGGCTTAGGGCACAGGTGAGGGTACGGAAACGAGGGAGGTTCAGGCTACGTGCTGACGCACGGGTCAGTGCCAGCGTACGGGCCAGGAGTAGGCTACGGCGCAAGGTAAGGTGTAGGGCTGGTAGAGGGTTTCTTTTCCGGGGTAGGGATAGGGTTAGGGAACGGCAAGGCTTAGGGCACAGGTGAGGGTACGGAAACGTGGGAGGGTCAGGCTATGTGCTGATGCACGTGTCACTGCCAGCATACAGGCCAAGAGTAGGCTACAGCGTAGGGAGATGTGTTGGGCTGGTGGTGGGTTTTCGTTCCGAGCTAGGGTTAGGGTTAGGGAATGGCAAGTCTTAGGGCACAGGTGAGTGTACGGAAATGTGGGAGGCTCAGGCTACGTGCTGACGCACGTGTCAGTGCCAGCGTACGGGCCATGATTACGCTAAGGCGTAGGGTAAGGGGTAGGGCTGGTGTTGGGTTTCCGTTTCGGGCTAGGGTTAGGGTTAGGGAACGGCAAGGCTTAGGGCACAGGTGAGGGTACGGAAACGTGGGAGGGTCAGGCTACGTGCTGACGCACGGGTCAGTGCCAGCGTACGGGCCAGGAGTAGGCTACGGTTTGGGGGTAAGGTGTAGGGCTGGTGGAGTGTTTCCGCTCCGGGCTAGGGTTAGGGTTAGGGAACGGCAAGTCTTATGGCACAGGTGAGGGTACGGAAATGTGGGAGGGTCAGGCTACGTGCTGATGCACGTGTGAGTGCCAGCGTACGGGTCAGGAGTAGGCTACGGCGTAGGGAAATGTGTTTGGCTGGTGGTGGATTTCCGTTCCGAGCTAGGGTTAGGGTTAGGGAACGGCAAGGCTTAGGGCACAGGTGAGGGTACGGAAACGTGGGAGGGTCAGGCTACGTGCTGACGCACGGGTCAGTTCCAGCGTAAGGGCCAGGAGTAGGCTATGGCGTACGGTAAGGTGTAAGGCTGGTGGTGGGTTTTCGTTCTCGGCTAGGGTTAGGGTTAGGGAACGGCAAGGCTTAGGGCACAGGTGAGGGTACAGAAATGTGGGAGGGTCAGGCTACGTGCTGACGCACGTGTCAGTGCCAGCGTACGGGCCAGGAGTACGCTAAGGCGTAGGGTAAGGGGTAGGGCTGGTGGTGGTTTTCCTTTCCGGTCTAGGGTTAGGGTTAGGGAGCGGCAAGTCTTAGGGCACAGGTGAGGGTACGGAAACGTGGGAGGGTCAGGCTACATGCTGACGAAGGGGTCAGTGCCAGCATACGGGCCAGGAGTAGGCTACGGCTTGGGGGTAAGGGGTAGGGCTGGTGGTGGGTTTCCGTTCTGGGCTAGGGTTAGGGTTAGGGAACGGCAAAGCTTAGGGCACAGGTGAGGGTACGGAAACGTGGGAGGGTCAGGCTACGTGCTGACGCACGGGTCGTTGCCAGCCAACGGGCCAGTTGTAGGCTACAGCGTAGGGTAAGGTGTAGGGCTGGTGGTGGGTTTCCTTTCCGGGCTAGGGTTAGGGTTAGAGAACGGCAAGGCTTAGGGCACAGGTGAGGGTACGGAAACGTGGGAGGGTCAGGCTATGTGCTGATGCACGTGTCACTGCCAGCGTACAGGCCAGGAGTAGGCTACAGCGTAGGGAGATGTGTTGGGCTGGTGGTGGGTTTTCGTTCCGAGCTAGGGTTAGGGTTAGGGAACGGCAAGTCGTAGGGCACAGGTGAGTGTACAGAAACGTGGGAGGGTCAGGCTACATGCTGACGCATGTGTCAGTGCCAGCGTACGGGCCAGGAGTACGCTAAGGCGTAGGGTAAGGGGTAGGGCTGGTGTTGGGTTTGCGTTCCGGGCTAGGGTTAGGGTTAGGGAACGGCAAGGCTTAGGGCACAGGTGAGGGTACGGAAACGTGGGAGGGTCAGGCTACGTGCTGACGCACGGGTCAGTGCCAGCGTACGGGCCGGGAGTAGGCTACGGCGTAGGGAAATATGTTTGGCTGGTGGTGGATTTCCGTTCCGAGCTAGGGTTAGGGTTAGGGAACGGCAAGGCTTAGGGCACAGGTGAGGGTACGGAAACGTGGGAGGGTCAGGCTACGTGCTGGCGCACATGTCAGTGCCATGGTACGGGACAGGAGGAGGCTACGGCGTAGGGTAAGGTGTAGGCCTGGTGGTGGGTTTCCGTTCCGGGCTAGGGTTAGGGTTAGGGAACGGCAAGGCTTAGGGCACAGGTGAGGGTACGGAAACGTCGGAGGGTCAGGCTACGTGCTGACGCACGGGTCAGTTCCACCGTATGGGCCAGGAGTAGGCTACGGCGTACGGTAAGGTGTAAGGCTGGTGGTGGGTTTTCGTTCTGGGCTAGGGTTAGGGTTAGGTAACGGCAAGGCTTAGGGCACAGGTGACGGTACAGAAATGTGGGAGGGTCAGGCTACGTGCTGACGCACGTGTCAGTGCCAGCGTACGGGCCAGGAGTACGCTAAGGCGTAGGGTAAGGGGTAGGGCTGGTGGTGGTTTTCCTTTCCGGTCTAGGGTTAGGGTTAGGGAGCGGCAAGGTTTAGGGCACAGGTGAGGGTACGGAAACGTGGGAGGTTCAGGCTACATGCTGACGCACGGGTCAGTGCCAGCATACGGGCCAGGAGTAGGCTACGGCTTGGGGGTAAGGTGTAGACCTGGTGGTGTGTTTCCGCTCCGGGCTAGGGTTAGGGTTAGGGAACGGCAAGTCTTACGGCACAGGTGAGGGTACGGAAATGTGGGAGGGTCAGGCTACGTGCTGACGCACGGGTCAGTGCCAGCGTACGGGTCAGGAATAGGCTACGGCGTAGGAACATGTGTTTGTCTGGTGGTGGATTTCCGTTCCGAGCTAGGGTTAGGGTTAGGGAACGGCAAGGCTTAGGGCACAGGTGAGGGTACGGAAACGTGGGAGGGTCAGGCTACGTGCTGACGCACGGATCAGTGCCAGCGTATGGGCCAGGAGTAGGCTACGGCGTACGGTAAGGTGTAGGGCTGGTGGTGGGTTTCCGTTCAGGGCTAGGGTTAGGGTTAGGTAACGGCAAGGCTTAGGGCACAGGTGAGGGTAGAGAAACGTGGGAGGGTCAGGCTACGTGCTGACGCATGGGTCAGTGCCAGCGTACGGGCCAGGAGTAGGCTACGGCGTAGGGTAAGGTGTAGGGCTGGTGGTGGGTTTCCGTTCGGGGCTAGGGTTAGGGTTAGGGAACGGCAAGTCTTAGGGCACAGGTGAGGGTACGGAAACGTGGGAGGGTCAGGCTACGTGCTGACACACGGGTCAGTGCCAGCGTACCAGCCAGGATTAGGCTACGGCTTGGGGGTAAGGTGTAGGGCTGGTGGTGGGTTTCCGTTCAGAGCTAGGGTTAGGGTTAGGGAACGGCAAGGCTTAGGGTACAGGTGAGGGTACGGAAACGTTGGAGGGTCAGGCTAAGTGCTGACGCACGGGTCAGTGCGAGCGTACGGGCCAGGAGTAGGCTACGGCTTGGGCATAAGTTGTAGGGCTGGTGGTGGGTTTCCATTCCGGGCTAGGGTTAGGGTTAGGGAACGGCAAGTCTTGGGGCACAGGTGAGTGTTTGGAAACGTGGGAGGGTCAGGCTACGTGCTGACGCACAGGTCAGTGCCATGGTACGGGACAGGAGGAGGCTACGGCGTAGGGTAAGATGTAGGCCTGGTGGTGGGTTTCCGTTCCGGGCTAGGGTTAGGGTTAGGGAACGGCAAGGATTAGGGCACAGGTGAGGGTACGGAAACGTGGGAGGGTCAGGCTACGTGCTGACGCATGGGTCAGTTCCAGCGTACGGGCCAGGAGTAGGCTACGGTGTAGGGTAAGGTGTAGGGCTGGTGGTGGATTTCTGTTCCGGGCTAGGGTTAGGGTTACGTAACGGCAAGGCTTAGGGCACAGGTGATTGTATGGAAACGTGGGAGGGTCAGGCTACGTGCTGACGCACGGGTCAGTGCCAGCGTACGTGCCAGGAGTAGACTACGGTGTAGGGTAAGGTGTAGGGCTGGTGGTGGGTTTCCGTTTGGGGCTAGGGTTAGGGTTGGGGAACGGCAATGCTTAGGGCACAGGTGAGGGTACGGAAAAGTGGGAGGGTCAGGGTACGTGCTGAGGCACGGGTCAGTGCCAGCGTACGGGCCAGGAGTAGGCTACGGCGTAGGGTAAGGGGTAGGGCTGGTGGTGGGTTTCCGTTCTGGGCTAGTGTTAGGGTTAGGGAACGGCAAAGCTTAGGGCACAGGTGAGGGTACGGAAACGTGGGAGGGTCAGGCTACGTGCTGATGCACGGGTCGTTGCCAGCCTACGGGCCAGTTGTAGGCTATAGCGTAGGGTAAGGTGTAGGGCTGGTGGTGGGTTTCCTTTCCGGGCTAGGGTTAGGGTTAGAGAACGGCAAGGCTTAGGGCACAGGTGACGGTACGGAAACGTGGGAGGGTCAGGCTATGTACTTATGCACGTGTTACTGCCAGCGTACAGGCCAGGAGTAGGCTATAGCGTACGGAGATGTATTGGGCTGGTGGTGGGTTTTCGTTCCGAGCTAGGGTTAGGGTTAGGGAACGGCAAGTCGTAGGGCACATGTGAGTGTACAGAAACGTGGGAGGGTCAGGCTACATGCTGACGCACAGGTCAGTGCCAGCGTACGGGCCAGGAGTAGGCTACGGCGTAGGGTAAGGGGTAGGGATGGTGGTGGGTTTCCGTTCCGGTTTAGGGTTAGGGTTAGGGAACAGCAAGGCTTAGGGCACAGGTGAGGGTACGGAAACGTGGGAGGGTCAGGCTACGTGCTGACACGGGTCAGTGACAGCGTACGGGCCAGGAGTAGGCTACGGCGTAGGGTAAGGGGTAGGGATGGTGGTGGGTTTCCGTTCCGGGCTAGGTTTAGGGTTAGGGAATGGCAAGGCTTAGGGCACAGGTGAGGGTACGGAAACGAGGGAGGTTCAGGCTACGTGCTGACGCACGGGTCAGTGCCAGCGTACGGGCCAGGAGTAGGCTACGGCGCAAGGTAAGGTGTAGGGCTGGTAGAGGGTTTCTTTTCCGGGGTAGGGATAGGGTTAGGGAACGGCAAGGCTTAGGGCACAGGTGAGGGTACGGAAACGTGGGAGGGTCAGGCTATGTGCTGATGCACGTGTCACTGCCAGCATACAGGCCAAGAGTAGGCTACAGCGTAGGGAGATGTGTTGGGCTGGTGGTGGGTTTTCGTTCCGAGCTAGGGTTAGGGTTAGGGAATGGCAAGTCTTAGGGCACAGGTGAGTGTACGGAAATGTGGGAGGCTCAGGCTACGTGCTGACGCACGTGTCAGTGCCAGCGTACGGGCCATGATTACGCTAAGGCGTAGGGTAAGGGGTAGGGCTGGTGTTGGGTTTCCGTTTCGGGCTAGGGTTAGGGTTAGGGAACGGCAAGGCTTAGGGCACAGGTGAGGGTACGGAAACGTGGGAGGGTCAGGCTACGTGCTGACGCACGGGTCAGTGCCAGCGTACGGGCCAGGAGTAGGCTACGGTTTGGGGGTAAGGTGTAGGGCTGGTGGAGTGTTTCCGCTCCGGGCTAGGGTTAGGGTTAGGGAACGGCAAGTCTTATGGCACAGGTGAGGGTACGGAAATGTGGGAGGGTCAGGCTACGTGCTGATGCACGTGTGAGTGCCAGCGTACGGGTCAGGAGTAGGCTACGGCGTAGGGAAATGTGTTTGGCTGGTGGTGGATTTCCGTTCCGAGCTAGGGTTAGGGTTAGGGAACGGCAAGGCTTAGGGCACAGGTGAGGGTACGGAAACGTGGGAGGGTCAGGCTACGTGCTGACGCACGGGTCAGTTCCAGCGTAAGGGCCAGGAGTAGGCTATGGCGTACGGTAAGGTGTAAGGCTGGTGGTGGGTTTTCGTTCTCGGCTAGGGTTAGGGTTAGGGAACGGCAAGGCTTAGGGCACAGGTGAGGGTACAGAAATGTGGGAGGGTCAGGCTACGTGCTGACGCACGTGTCAGTGCCAGCGTACGGGCCAGGAGTACGCTAAGGCGTAGGGTAAGGGGTAGGGCTGGTGGTGGTTTTCCTTTCCGGTCTAGGGTTAGGGTTAGGGAGCGGCAAGTCTTAGGGCACAGGTGAGGGTACGGAAACGTGGGAGGGTCAGGCTACATGCTGACGAAGGGGTCAGTGCCAGCATACGGGCCAGGAGTAGGCTACGGCTTGGGGGTAAGGGGTAGGGCTGGTGGTGGGTTTCCGTTCTGGGCTAGGGTTAGGGTTAGGGAACGGCAAAGCTTAGGGCACAGGTGAGGGTACGGAAACGTGGGAGGGTCAGGCTACGTGCTGACGCACGGGTCGTTGCCAGCCAACGGGCCAGTTGTAGGCTACAGCGTAGGGTAAGGTGTAGGGCTGGTGGTGGGTTTCCTTTCCGGGCTAGGGTTAGGGTTAGAGAACGGCAAGGCTTAGGGCACAGGTGAGGGTACGGAAACGTGGGAGGGTCAGGCTATGTGCTGATGCACGTGTCACTGCCAGCGTACAGGCCAGGAGTAGGCTACAGCGTAGGGAGATGTGTTGGGCTGGTGGTGGGTTTTCGTTCCGAGCTAGGGTTAGGGTTAGGGAACGGCAAGTCGTAGGGCACAGGTGAGTGTACAGAAACGTGGGAGGGTCAGGCTACATGCTGACGCATGTGTCAGTGCCAGCGTACGGGCCAGGAGTACGCTAAGGCGTAGGGTAAGGGGTAGGGCTGGTGTTGGGTTTGCGTTCCGGGCTAGGGTTAGGGTTAGGGAACGGCAAGGCTTAGGGCACAGGTGAGGGTACGGAAACGTGGGAGGGTCAGGCTACGTGCTGACGCACGGGTCAGTGCCAGCGTACGGGCCGGGAGTAGGCTACGGCGTAGGGAAATATGTTTGGCTGGTGGTGGATTTCCGTTCCGAGCTAGGGTTAGGGTTAGGGAACGGCAAGGCTTAGGGCACAGGTGAGGGTACGGAAACGTGGGAGGGTCAGGCTACGTGCTGGCGCACATGTCAGTGCCATGGTACGGGACAGGAGGAGGCTACGGCGTAGGGTAAGGTGTAGGCCTGGTGGTGGGTTTCCGTTCCGGGCTAGGGTTAGGGTTAGGGAACGGCAAGGCTTAGGGCACAGGTGAGGGTACGGAAACGTCGGAGGGTCAGGCTACGTGCTGACGCACGGGTCAGTTCCACCGTATGGGCCAGGAGTAGGCTACGGCGTACGGTAAGGTGTAAGGCTGGTGGTGGGTTTTCGTTCTGGGCTAGGGTTAGGGTTAGGTAACGGCAAGGCTTAGGGCACAGGTGACGGTACAGAAATGTGGGAGGGTCAGGCTACGTGCTGACGCACGTGTCAGTGCCAGCGTACGGGCCAGGAGTACGCTAAGGCGTAGGGTAAGGGGTAGGGCTGGTGGTGGTTTTCCTTTCCGGTCTAGGGTTAGGGTTAGGGAGCGGCAAGGTTTAGGGCACAGGTGAGGGTACGGAAACGTGGGAGGTTCAGGCTACATGCTGACGCACGGGTCAGTGCCAGCATACGGGCCAGGAGTAGGCTACGGCTTGGGGGTAAGGTGTAGACCTGGTGGTGTGTTTCCGCTCCGGGCTAGGGTTAGGGTTAGGGAACGGCAAGTCTTACGGCACAGGTGAGGGTACGGAAATGTGGGAGGGTCAGGCTACGTGCTGACGCACGGGTCAGTGCCAGCGTACGGGTCAGGAATAGGCTACGGCGTAGGAACATGTGTTTGTCTGGTGGTGGATTTCCGTTCCGAGCTAGGGTTAGGGTTAGGGAACGGCAAGGCTTAGGGCACAGGTGAGGGTACGGAAACGTTGGAGGGTCAGCCTACGTGCTGACGCACGGGTCAGTGCCAGCGTATGGGCCAGGAGTAGGCTACGGCGTACGGTAAGGTGTAGGGCTGGTGGTGGGTTTCCGTTCTGGGCTAGGGTTAGGGTTAGGTAACGGCAAGGCTTAGGGCACAGGTGAGGGTAGAGAAACGTGGGAGGGTCAGGCTACGAGCTGACGCACGGGTCAGTGCCAGCGTACGGGCCAGGAGTAGGCTACGGCGTAGGGTAAGGTGTAGGGCTGGTGGTGGGTTTCCGTTCGGGGCTAGGGTTAGGGTTAGGGAACGGCAAGGCTTAGGGCACAGGTGAGGGTACGGAAACGTGGGAGGGTCAGGCTACGTGCTGACACACGGGTCAGTGCCATCGTACGGGCCAGGAGTAGGCTACGGCTTGGGGGTAAGGCGTAGGGCTGGTGGTGGGTTTGCGTTCCGAGCTAGGGTTAGGGTTAGGGAACGGCAAGGCTTAGGGTACAGGTGAGGGTACGGAAACGTTGGAGGGTCAGGCTAAGTGCTGACGCACGGGTCAGTGCCAGCGTACGGGCCAGGAGTAGGCTACGGCTTGGGCATAAGTTGTAGGGCTGGTGGTGGGTTTCCATTCCGGGCTAGGGTTAGGGTTAGGGAACGGCAAGCCTTAGGGCACAGGTGAGTGTATGGAAACGTGGGAGGGTCAGGCTACGTGGTGACGCACAGGTCAGTGCCATGGTACGGGACAGGAGTAGGCTACGGCGTAGGGTAATGTGTAGGCCTGGTGGTGGGTTACCGTTCCGGGCTAGGGTTAGGGTTAGGGAACGGCTAGGATTAGGGCACAGGTGAGGGTACGGAAACGTGGGAGGGTCAGGCTACGTGCTGACGCATGGGTCAGTTCCAGCGTACGGGCCAGGATTAGGCTACGGCGTAGGATAAGGTGTAGGGCTTGTGGTGGATTTCTGTTCCGAGATAGGGTTAGGGTTACGTAACGGCAAGGCTTAGGGCACAGGTGATTGTATGGAAACGTGGGAGGGTTAGGCTACGTGCTGACGCACGGGTCAGTGCCAGCGTACGGGCCAGGTGTAGGCTACGGCTTCGGGGTAAGGTGTAGGGCTGGTGGTGTTTTCCCGTTCCGTGCTAGGGTTAGGGTTAGGGAACGGCAAGGCTTAGGGCCCAGGTGAGGGTACGGAAATGTGGGAGGGTCAGGCTACGTGCTGACGCACGGGTCAGTGCCCGCATACGGGCCAGGAGTAGGCTACGGCTTGGGGTTAAGGTGTAGGGCTGGTGGTGGGTTTCCGCTCCGGGCTAGGGTTAGGGTTAGGGAACGGCAAGCCTTATGGCACAGGTGAGGGTACGGAAATGTGGGAGGGTCAGGCTATGTGCTGACGCACGTGTCAGTGCCAGCGTACGGGCCAGGAGTAGACTAGGGTGTAGGGTAAGGTGTAGGGCTGGTGGTCGGTTTCCGTTTCGGGCTAGGGTTAGGGTTGGGGAACGGCAATGCTTAGGGCACAGGTGAGGGTACGGAAAAGTGGGAGGGTCAGGCTACGTGCTGATGCACGGGTCAGTGCCAGCGTACGGGCCAGGAGTAGGCTACGGTGTAATGTAAGGGGTAGGGCTGGTGGTGGGTTTCCGTTCTGGGCTAGGGTTAGGGTTAGGGAACGGCAAAGCTTAGGGCACAGGTGAGGGTACGGAAACGTGGGAGGGTCAGGCTACGTGCTGACGCACGGGTCGTTGCCAGCCAACGGGCCAGTTGTAGGCTACAGCGTAGGGTAAGGTGTAGGGCTGGTGGTGGGTTTCCTTTCCGGGCTAGGGTTAGGGTTAGAGAACGGCAAGGCTTAGGGCACAGGTGAGGGTACGGAAACGTGGGAGGGTCAGGCTATGTGCTGATGCACGTGTCACTGCCAGCGTACAGGCCAGGAGTAGGCTACAGCGTAGGGAGATGTGTTGGGCTGGTGGTGGGTTTTCGTTCCGAGTTAGGGTTAGGGATAGGGAACGGCAAGTCGTAGGGCACAGGTGAGTGTACAGAAACGTGGGAGGGTCAGGCTACATGCTGACGCATGTGTCAGTGCCAGCGTACGGGCCAGGAGTACGCTAAGGCGTAGGGTAAGGGGTAGGGCTGGTGTTGGGTTTGCGTTCCGGGCTAGGGTTAGGGTTAGGGAACGGCAAGGCTTAGGGCACAGGTGAGGGTACGGAAACGTGGGAGGGTCAGGCTACGTGCTGACGCACGGGTCAGTGCCAGCGTACGGGCCGGGAGTAGGCTACGGCTTGGGGGTAAGGTGTAGGGCTGGTGGTGTGTTTCCGCTCCGGGTTAGGGTTAGGGTTAGGGAACGGCAAGTCTTATGGCACAGGTGAGGGTACGGAAATGTGGGAGGGTCAGGCTACGTGCTGACGCACGTGTGAGTGCCAGCGTACGGGTCAGGAGTAGGCTACGGCGTAGGGAAATATGTTTGGCTGGTGGTGGATTTCCGTTCCGAGCTAGGGTTAGGGTTAGGGAACGGCAAGGCTTAGGGCACAGGTGATGGTACGGAAACGTGGGAGGGTCAGGCTACGTGCTGGCGCACATGTCAGTGCCATGGTACGGGACAGGAGGAGGCTACGGCGTAGGGTAAGGTGTAGGCCTGGTGGTGGGTTTCCGTTCCGGGCTAGGGTTAGGGTTAGGGAACGGCAAGGCTTAGGGCACAGGTGAGGGTACGGAAACGTCGGAGGGTCAGGCTACGTGCTGACGCACGGGTCAGTTCCACCGTATGGGCCAGGAGTAGGCTACGGCGTACGGTAAGGTGTAAGGCTGGTGGTGGGTTTTCGTTCTGGGCTAGGGTTAGGGTTAGGTAACGGCAAGGCTTAGGGCACAGGTGACGGTACAGAAATGTGGGAGGGTCAGGCTACGTGCTGACGCACGTGTCAGTGCCAGCGTACGGGCCAGGAGTACGCTAAGGCGTAGGGTAAGGGGTAGGGCTGGTGGTGGTTTTCCTTTCCGGTCTATGGTTAGGGTTAGGGAGCGGCAAGGTTTAGGGCACAGGTGAGGGTACGGAAACGTGGGAGGTTCAGGCTACATGCTGACGCACGGGTCAGTGCCAGCGTAAGGGCCAGGAGTAGGCTACGGCTTGGGGGTAAGTTGTAGACCTGGTGGTGTGTTTCCACTCCGGGCTAGGGTTAGGGTTAGGGAACGGCAAGTCTTATGGCACAGGTGAGGGTACGGAAATGTGGGAGGGTCAGGCTACGTGCTGACACACGGGTCAGTGCCAGCGTACGGGTGAGGAATAGGCTACGGCGTAGGAAAATGTGTTTGGCTGGTGGTGGATTTCCGTTCCGAGCTAGGGTTAGGGTTAGGGAACGGCAAGGCTTAGGGCACAGGTGAGGGTACGGAAACGTGGGAGGGTCAGGCTACGTGCTGACGCACGGGTCAGTGCCAGCGTATGGGCCAGGAGTAGGCTACGGCGTACGGTAAGGTGTAGGGCTGGTGGTGGGTTTCCGTTCAGGGCAAGGGTTAGGGTTAGGTAACGGCAAGGCTTAGGGCACAGGTGAGGGTAGAGAAACGTGGGAGGGTCAGGCTACGTGCTGACGCATGGGTCAGTGCCAGCGTACGGGCCAGGAGTAGGCTACGGCGTAGGGTAAGGTGTAGGGCTGGTGGTGGGTTTCCGTTCGGGGCTAGGGTTAGGGTTAGGGAACGGCAAGGCTTAGGGCACAGGTGAGGGTACGGAAACGTGGGAGGGTCAGGCTACGTGCTGACACACGGGTCAGTGCCAGCGTACCAGCCAGTATTAGGCTATGGCTTGGGGGTAAGGTGTAGGGCTGGTGGTGGGTTTCCGTTCAGAGCTAGGGTTAGGGTTAGGGAACGGCAAGGCTTAGGGTACAGGTGAGGGTACGGAAACGTTGGAGGGTCAGGCTAAGTGCTGACGCACGGGTCAGTGCCAGCGTACAGGCCAGGAGTAGGCTACGGCTTGGGCATAAGTTGTAGGGCTGGTGGTGGGTTTCCATTCCGGGCTAGGGTTAGGGTTAGGGAACGGCAAGTCTTGGGGCACAGGTGAGTGTTTGGAAACGTGGGAGGGTCAGGCTACGTGCTGACACACAGGTCAGTGCCATGGTACGGGACAGGAGGAGGCTACGGCGTAGGGTAAGATGTAGGCCTGGTGGTGGGTTTCCGTTCCGGGCTAGGGTTAGGGTTAGGGAACGGCAAGGATTAGGGCACAGGTGAGGGTACGGAAACGTGGGAGGGTCAGGCTACGTGCTGACGCATGGGTCAGTTCCAGCGTACGGGCCAGGAGTAGGCTACGGTGTAGGGTAAGGTGTAGGGCTGGTGGTGGATTTCTGTTCCGGGCTAGGGTTAGGGTTACGTAACGGCAAGGCTTAGGGCACAGGTGATTGTATGGAAACGTGGGAGGGTCAGGCTACGTGCTGACGCACGGGTCAGTGCCAGCGTACGGGCCAGGAGTAGGCTACGGCTTGGGGGTAAGGTGTAGGGCTGGTGGTGTTTTCCCGTTCCGGGCTAGGGTTAGGGTTAGGGAACGGCAAGGATTAGGGCACAGGTGAGGGTATGGAAATGTGGGAGGGTCAGGCTACGTGCTGACGCACGGGTCAGTGCCAGCATACGGGCCAGGAGTAGGCTACGGCTTGGGGTTAAGGTGTATGGCTGGTGGTGGGTTTCTGCTCCGGGCTAGGGTTAGGGTTAGGGAACGGGAAGTCTTATGGCACAGGTGAGGGTACGGAAATGTGGGAGGGTCAGGCTACGTGCTGACGCACGGGTCAGTGCGAGCGTACGGGTCAGGAATAGGCTACGGCGTAGGGAAATGTGTTTGTCTGGTGGTGGATTTCCGTTCCGAGCTAGGGTTAGGGTTAGGGAACGGCAAGGCTTAGGGCACAGGTGAGGGTACGGAAACGTGGGAGGGTCAGGCTACGTGCTGACGCACGAGTCAGTGCCAGCGTATGGGCCAGGAGTAGGCTACGGCGTACGGTAAGGTGTAGGGCTGGTGGTGGGTTTCCGTTCTGGGCTAGGGTTAGGGTTAGGGAACGGCAAGGCTTAGGGCACAGGTGAGGGTAGAGAAACGTGGGAGGGTCAGGCTACGTGCTGACGCACGGGTCAGTGCCAGCGTACGGGCCAGTAGTAGGCTACGGCATAGGGTAAGGTGTAGGGCTGGTGGTGGGTTTCCATTCGGGGCTAGGGTTAGGGTTAGGGAACGGCAAGGCTTAGGGCACAGGTGAGGGTACGGAAACGTGGGAGGGTCAGGCTACGTGCTGACACACGGGTCAGTGCCAGCGTACGGGCCAGGAGTAGGCTACGGCTTGGGCATAAGTTGTAGGGCTGGTGGTGGGTTTCCATTCCGGGCTAGTGTTAGGGTTAGGGAACAGCAAGGCTTAGGGCACAGGTGAGTGTATGGAAACGTGGGAGGGTCAGGCTACGTGCTGAGGCACAGGTCAGTGCCATGGTACGGGACAGGAGGAGGCTACGGCGTAGGGTAAGGTGTAGGGCTGGTGGTGGGTTTCCGTTCTGGGCTAGGGTTAGGGTTAGGTAACGGCAAGGCTTAGGGCACAGGTGAGGGTAGAGAAACGTGGGAGGGTCAGGCTACGTGCTGACGCATGGGTCAGTGCCAGCGTACGGGCCAGGAGTAGGCTACGGCGTAGGTTAAGGTGTAGGCCTGGTGGTGGGTTTCCGTTCCGGGCTAGGGTTAGGGTTAGGGAACGGCAAGGCTTAGGGCACAGGTGAGGGTACGGAAACGTGGGAGGGTCAGGCTACGTGCTGACACACGGGTCAGTGCCAGCGTACGGGCCAGGATTAGGCCACGGCTTGGGGGTAAGATGTAGGGCTGGTGGTGGGTTTCCGTTCAGAGCTAGGGTTAGGGTTAGGGAACGGCAAGGCTTAGGGTACAGGTGAGGGTACGGAAACGTTGGAGGGTCAGGCTAAGTGCTGACGCACGGGTCAGTGCCAGCGTACGGGCCAGGAGTAGGCTACGGCTTGGGCATAAGTTGTAGGGCTGGTGGTGGGTTTCCATTCCGGGCTAGGGTTAGGGTTAGGGAACGGCAAGGCTTGGGGCACAGGTGAGTGTTTGGAAACGTGGGAGGGTCAGGCTACGTGCTGACGCACAGGTCAGTGCCATGGTACGGGACAGGAGGAGGCTACGGCGTAGGGTAAGGTGTAGGCCTGGTGGTGGGTTTCCGTTCCGGGCTAGGGTTAGGGTTAGGGAACGGCAAGGATTAGGGCACAGGTGAGGGTACGGAAACGTGGGAGGGTCAGGCTACGTGCTGACGCATGGGTCAGTTACAGCGTACGGGCCAGGAGTAGGCTACGGTGTAGGGTAAGGTGTAGGGCTGGTGGTGGATTTCTGTTCCGGGCTAGGGTTAGGGTTACGTAACGGCAAGGCTTAGGGCACAGGTGATTGTATGGAAACGTGGGAGGGTCAGGCTACGTGCTGATGCACGGGTCAGTGCCAGCGTACGGGCCAGGAGTAGGCTACGGCTTGGGGTTAAGGTGTAGGGCTGGTGGTGTTTTCCCGTTCCGGGCTAGGGTTAGGGTTAGGGAACGGCAAGGCTTAGGGCACAGGTGAGGGTATGGAAATGTGGGAGGGTCAGGCTACGTGCTGACGCACGGGTCAGTGCCAGCATACGGGCCAGGAGTAGGCTACGGCTTGGGGTTAAGGTGTATGGCTGGTGGTGGGTTTCTGCTCCGGGCTAGGGTTAGGGTTAGGGAACGGCAAGTCTTATGGCACAGGTGATGGTACGGAAATGGGGGAGGGTCAGGCTACGTGCTGACGCACGGGTCAGTGCCAGCGTACGGGTCAGGAATAGGCTACGGCGTAAGGAAATGTGTTTGTCTGGTGGTGGATTTCCGTTCCGAGCTAGGGTTAGGGTTAGGGAACGGCAAGGCTTAGGGCACAGGTGAGGGTACGGAAACGTGGGAGGGTCAGGCTACGTGCTGACGCACGAGTCAGTGCCAGCGTATGGGCCAGGAGTAGGCTACGGCGTACGGTAAGGTGTAGGGCTGGTGGTGGGTTTCCGTTCTGGGCTAGGGTTAGGGTTAGGGAACGGCAAGGCTTAGGGCACAGGTGAGGGTAGAGAAACGTGGGAGGGTCAGGCTACGTGCTGACGCACGGGTCAGTGCCAGCGTACGGGCCAGGAGTAGGCTACGGCATAGGGTAAGGTGTAGGGCTGGTGGTGGGTTTCCATTCGGGGCTAGGGTTAGGGTTAGGGAACGGCAAGGCTTAGGGCACAGGTGAGGGTACGGAAACGTGGGAGGGTCAGGCTACGTGCTGACGCACGGGTCGTTGCCAGCCTACGGGCCAGTTGTAGGCTACAGCGTAGGGTAAGGTGTAGGGCTGGTGCTGGGTTTCCTTTCCGGGCTAGGGTTAGGGTTAGAGAACGGCAAGGCTTAGGGCACAGGTGAGGGTACGGAAACGTGGGAGGGTCAGGCTATGTGCTGATGCACGTGTCACTGCCAGCGTACAGGCCAGGAGTAGGCTACAGCGTAGGGAGATGTGTTGGGCTGGTGGTGGGTTTTCGTTCCGAGCTAGGGTTAGGGTTAGGGAACGGCAAGTCGTAGGGCACAGGTGAGTGTACAGAAACGTGGGAGGGTCAGGCTACATGCTGACGCATGTGTCAGTTCCAGCGTACGGGCCAGGAGTACGCTAAGGTGTAGGGTAAGGGGTAGGGCTGGTGTTGGGTTTGCGTTCCGGGCTAGGGTTAGGGTTAGGGAACGGCAAGGCTTAGGGCACAGGTGAGGGTACGGAAACGTGGGAGGGTCAGGCTACGTGCGGACGCTCGGGTCAGTGCCAGCGTACGGGCCAGGAGTAGGCTACGGCTTGGGGGTAAGGTGTAGGGCTGGTGGTGTGTTTCCGCTCCGGGCTAGGGTTAGGGTTAGGGAACGGCAAGTCTTATGGCACAGGTGAGGGTACGGAAATGTGGGAGGGTCAGGCTACGTGCTGACGCACGTGTGAGTGCCAGCGTACGGGTCAGGAGTAGGCTACGGCGTAGGGAAATATGTTTGGCTGGTGGTGGATTTCCGTTCCGAGCTAGGGTTAGGGTTAGGGAACGGCAAGGCTTAGGGCACAGGTGATGGTACGGAAACGTGGGAGGGTCAGGCTACGTGCTGACGCACGGGTCAGTTCCAGCGTATGGGCCAGGAGTAGGCTACGGCGTACGGTAAGGTGTAAGGCTGGTGGTGGGTTTTCGTTCTGGGCTAGGGTTAGGGTTAGGGAACGGCAAGGCTTAGGGCACAGGTGAGGGTACAGAAATGTGGGAGGGTCAGGCTACGTGCTGACGCACGTGTCAGTGCCAGCGTACGGGCCAGGAGTACGCTAAAGCGTAGGGTAAGGGGTAGGGCTGGTGGTGGATTTCCATTCCGGTCTAGGGTTAGGGTTAGGGAGCGGCAAGGCTTAGGGCACAGGTGAGGGTACGGAAACGTGGGAGGGTCAGGCTTCATGCTGACGCACGGGTCAGTGCCAGCATACGGGCCAGGAGTAGGCTACGGCTTGGGGGTAAGGTGTAGGGCTGGTGGTGTGTTTCCGCTCCGGGCTAGGGTTAGGGTTAGGGAACGGCAAGTCTTATGGCACAGGTGAGGGTACGGAAATGTGGGAGGGTCAGGCTACGTGCTGACGCACGGGTCAGTGCCAGCGTACGGGTCAGGAATAGGCTACGGCGTAGGAACATGTGTTTGTCTGGTGGTGGATTTCCGTTCCGAGCTAGGGTTAGGGTTAGGGAACGGCAAGGCTTAGGGCACAGGTGAGGGTACGGAAACGTGGGAGGGTCAGGCTACGTGCTGACACACGGGTCAGTGCCAGCGTATGGGCCAGGAGTAGGCTACGGCGTACGGTAAGGTGTAGGGCTGGTGGTGGGTTTCCGTTCTGGGCTAGGGTTAGGGTTAGGTAACGGCAAGGCTTAGGGCACAGGTGAGGGTAGAGAAACGTGGGAGGGTCAGGCTACGTGCTGACGCACGGGTCAGTGCCAGCGTACGGGCCAGGAGTAGGCTACGGCTTGGGGGTAAGGTGTAGGGCTGGTGGTGGGTTTCCGTTCCGAGCTAGGGTTAGGGTTAGGGAAGGGCAAGGCTTAGGGTACAGGTGAGGGTACGGAAACGTTGGAGGGTCAGGCTAAGTGCTGACGCACGGGTCAGTGCCAGCGTACGGGCCAGGAGTAGGCAATGGCTTGGGCATAAGTTGTAGGGCTTGTGGTGGGTTTCCATTCCGGGCTAGGGTTAGGGTTAGGGAACGGCAAGGCTTAGGGCACAGGTGAGTGTATGGAAACGTGGGAGGGTCAGGCTACGTGCTGGCGCACATGTCAGTGCCATGGTACGGGACAGGAGGAGGCTACGGCGTAGGGTAAGGTGTAGGCCTGGTGGTGGGTTTCCGTTCCGGGCTAGGGTTAGGGTTAGGGAACGGCAAGGCTTAGGGCACAGGTGAGGGTACGGAAACGTCGGAGGGTCAGGCTACGTGCTGACGCACGGGTCAGTTCCACCGTATGGGCCAGGAGTAGGCTACGGCGTACGGTAAGGTGTAAGGCTGGTGGTGGGTTTTCGTTCTGGGCTAGGGTTAGGGTTAGGTAACGGCAAGGCTTAGGGCACAGGTGACGGTACAGAAATGTGGGAGGGTCAGGCTACGTGCTGACGCACGTGTCAGTGCCAGCGTACGGGCCAGGAGTACGCTAAGGCGTAGGGTAAGGGGTAGGGCTGGTGGTGGTTTTCCTTTCCGGTCTAGGGTTAGGGTTAGGGAACGGCAAGGCTTAGGGCACAGGTGAGGGTACGGAAACGTGGGAGGGTCAGGCTAAGTGCTGACGCACGGGTCAGTGCCAGCGTACGGGCCAGGAGTAGGCTACGGCGTAGGGTAAGGTGTAGGGCTGGTGGTGGGTTTCCGTTCGGGGCTAGGGTTAGGGTTAGGGAACGGCAAGGCTTAGGGCACAGGTGAGGGTACGGAAACGTGGGAGGGTCAGGCTACGTGCTGACACACGGGTCAGTGCCATCGTACGGGCCAGGAGTAGGCTACGGCTTGGGGGTAAGGCGTAGGGCTGGTGGTGGGTTTCCATTCCGGGCTAGGGTTAGGGTTAGGGAACGGCAAGTCTTGGGGCACAGGTGAGTGTTTGGAAACGTGGGAGGGTCAGGCTACGTGCTGACGCACAGGTCAGTGCCATGGTACGGGACAGGAGGAGGCTACGGCGTAGGGTAAGATGTAGGCCTGGTGGTGGGTTTCCGTTCCGGGCTAGGGTTAGGGTTAGGGAACGGCAAGGATTAGGGCACAGGTGAGGGTACGGAAACGTGGGAGGGTCAGGCTACGTGCTGACGCATGGGTCAGTTCCAGCGTACGGGCCAGGAGTAGGCTACGGTGTAGGGTAAGGTGTAGGGCTGGTGGTGGATTTCTGTTCCGGGCTAGGGTTAGGGTTACGTAACGGCAAGGCTTAGGGCACAGGTGATTGTATGGAAACGTGGGAGGGTCAGGCTACGTGCTGACGCACGGGTCAGTGCCAGCGTACGGGCCAGGAGTAGGCTACGGCTTGGGGGTAAGGTGTAGGGCTGGTGGTGTTTTCCCGTTCCGGGCTAGGGTTAGGGTTAGGGAACGGCAAGGCTTAGGGCACAGGTGAGGGTATGGAAATGTGGGAGGGTCAGGCTACGTGCTGACGCACGGGTCAGTGCCAGCATACGGGCCAGGAGTAGGCTACGGCTTGGGGTTAAGGTGTATGGCTGGTGGTGGGTTTCTGCTCCGGGCTAGGGTTAGGGTTAGGGAACGGCAAGTCTTATGGCACAGGTGAGGGTACGGAAATGGGGGAGGGTCAGGCTACGTGCTGACGCACGGGTCAGTGCCAGCGTACGGGTCAGGAATAGGCTACGGCGTAGGGAAATGTGTTTGTCTGGTGGTGGATTTCCGTTCCGAGCTAGGGTTAGGGTTAGGGAACGGCAAGGCTTAGGGCACAGGTGAGGGTACGGAAACGTGGGAGGGTCAGGCTACGTGCTGACGCACGAGTCAGTGCCAGCGTATGGGCCAGGAGTAGGCTACGGCGTACGGTAAGGTGTAGGGCTGGTGGTGGGTTTCCGTTCTGGGCTAGGGTTAGGGTTAGGGAACGGCAAGGCTTAGGGCACAGGTGAGGGTAGAGAAACGTGGGAGGGTCAGGCTACGTGCTGACGCACGGGTCAGTGCCAGCGTACGGGCCAGGAGTAGGCTACGGCATAGGGTAAGGTGTAGGGCTGGTGGTGGGTTTCCATTCGGGGCTAGGGTTAGGGTTAGGGAACGGCAAGGCTTAGGGCACAGGTGAGGGTACGGAAACGTGGGAGGGTCAGGCTACGTGCTGACACACGGGTCAGTGCCAGCGTACGGGCCAGGAGTAGGCTACGGCTTGGGCATAAGTTGTAGGGCTGGTGGTGGGTTTCCATTCCGGGCTAGTGTTAGGGTGAGGGAACAGCAAGGCTTAGGGCACAGGTGAGTGTATGGAAACGTGGGAGGGTCAGGCTACGTGCTGAGGCACAGGTCAGTGCCATGGTACGGGACAGGAGGAGGCTACGGCGTAGGGTAAGGTGTAGGGCTGGTGGTGGGTTTCCGTTCTGGGCTAGGGTTAGGGTTAGGTAACGGCAAGGCTTAGGGCACAGGTGAGGGTAGAGAAACGTGGGAGGGTCAGGCTACGTGCTGACGCATGGGTCAGTGCCAGCGTACGGGCCAGGAGTAGGCTACGGCGTAGGGTAAGGTGTAGGGCTGGTGGTGGGTTTCCGTTCCGGGCTAGGGTTAGGGTTAGGGAACGGCAAGGCTTAGGGCACAGGTGAGGGTACGGAAACATGGGAGGGTCAGGCTACGTGCTGACACACGGGTCAGTGCCAGCGTACGGGCCAGGATTAGGCTACGGCTTGGGGGTAAGATGTAGGGCTGGTGGTGGGTTTCCGTTCAGAGCTAGGGTTAGGGTTAGGGAACGGCAAGGCTTAGGGTACAGGTGAGGGTACGGAAACGTTGGAGGGTCAGGCTAAGTGCTGACGCACGGGTCAGTGCCAGCGTACGGGCCAGGAGTAGGCTACGGCTTGGGCATAAGTTGTAGGGCTGGTGGTGGGTTTCCATTCCGGGCTAGGGTTAGGGTTAGGGAACGGCAAGGCTTGGGGCACAGGTGAGTGTTTGGAAACGTGGGAGGGTCAGGCTACGTGCTGACGCACAGGTCAGTGCCATGGTACGGGACAGGAGGGGGCTACGGCGTAGGGTAAGGTGTAGGCCTGGTGGTGGGTTTCCGTTCCGGGCTAGGGTTAGGGTTAGGGAACGGCAAGGATTAGGGCACAGGTGAGGGTACAGAAACGTGGGAGGGTCAGGCTACGTGCTGACGCGTGGGTCAGTTCCAGCGTACGGGCCAGGAGTAGGCTACGGTGTAGGGTAAGGTGTAGGGCTGGTGGTGGATTTCTGTTCCGGGCTAGGGTTAGGGTTACGTAACGGCAAGGCTTAGGGCACAGGTGATTGTATGGAAACGTGGGAGGGTTAGGCTACGTGCTGACGCACGGGTCAGTGCCAGCGTACGGGCCAGGAGTAGGCTACGGCTTGGGGGTAAGGTGTAGGGCTGGTGGTGTTTTCCCGTTCCGGGCTAGGGTTAGGGTTAGGGAACGGCAAGGCTTAGGGCACAGGTGAGGGTATGGAAATGTGGGAGGGTCAGGCTACGTGCTGACGCACGGGTCAGTGCTAGCATACGGGCCAGGAGTAGGCTACGGCTTGGGGTTAAGGTGTATGGCTGGTGGTGGGTTTCTGCTCCGGGCTAGGGTTAGGGTTACGTAACGGCAAGGCTTAGGGCACAGGTGATTGTATGGAAACGTGGGAGGGTCAGGCTACGTGCTGACGCACGGGTCAGTGCCAGCGTACGGGCCAGGAGTAGGCTACGGCTTGGGGGTAAGGTGTAGGGCTGGTGGTGTTTTCCCGTTCCGGGCTAGGGTTAGGGTTAGGGAACGGCAAGGCTTAGGGCACAGGTGAGGGTATGGAAATGTGGGAGGGTCAGGCTACGTGCTGACGCACGGGTCAGTGCCAGCATACGGGCCAGGAGTAGGCTACGGCTTGGGGTTAAGGTGTATGGCTGGTGGTGGGTTTCTGCTCCGGGCTAGGGTTAGGGTTAGGGAACGGCAAGTCTTATGGCACAGGTGAGGGTACGGAAATGGGGGAGGGTCAGGCTACGTGCTGACGCACGGGTCAGTGCCAGCGTACGGGTCAGGAATAGGCTACGGCGTAGGGAAATGTGTTTGTCTGGTGGTGGATTTCCGTTCCGAGCTAGGGTTAGGGTTAGGGAACGGCAAGGCTTAGGGCACAGGTGAGGGTACGGAAACGTGGGAGGGTCAGGCTACGTGCTGACGCACGAGTCAGTGCCAGCGTATGGGCCAGGAGTAGGCTACAGCGTACGGTAAGGTGTAGGGCTGGTGGTGGGTTTCCGTTCTGGGCTAGGGTTAGGGTTAGGGAACGGCAAGGCTTAGGGCACAGGTGAGGGTAGAGAAACGTGGGAGGGTCAGGCTACGTGCTGACGCACGGGTCAGTGCCAGCGTACGGGCCAGGAGTAGGCTACGGCATAGGGTAAGGTGTAGGGCTGGTGGTGGGTTTCCATTCGGGGCTAGGGTTAGGGTTAGGGAACGGCAAGGCTTAGGGCACAGGTGAGGGTACGGAAACGTGGGAGGGTCAGGCTACGTGCTGACACACGGGTCAGTGCCAGCGTACGGGCCAGGAGTAGGCTACGGCTTGGGCATAAGTTGTAGGGCTGGTGGTGGGTTTCCATTCCGGGCTAGTGTTAGGGTGAGGGAACAGCAAGGCTTAGGGCACAGGTGAGTGTATGGAAACGTGGGAGGGTCAGGCTACGTGCTGAGGCACAGGTCAGTGCCATGGTACGGGACAGGAGGAGGCTACGGCGTAGGGTAAGGTGTAGGGCTGGTGGTGGGTTTCCGTTCTGGGCTAGGGTTAGGGTTAGGTAACGGCAAGGCTTAGGGCACAGGTGAGGGTAGAGAAACGTGGGAGGGTCAGGCTACGTGCTGACGCATGGGTCAGTGCCAGCGTACGGGCCAGGAGTAGGCTACGGCGTAGGGTAAGGTGTAGGGCTGGTGGTGGGTTTCCGTTCCGGGCTAGGGTTAGGGTTAGGGAACGGCAAGGCTTAGGGCACAGGTGAGGGTACGGAAACATGGGAGGGTCAGGCTACGTGCTGACACACGGGTCAGTGCCAGCGTACGGGCCAGGATTAGGCTACGGCTTGGGGGTAAGATGTAGGGCTGGTGGTGGGTTTCCGTTCAGAGCTAGGGTTAGGGTTAGGGAACGGCAAGGCTTAGGGTACAGGTGAGGGTACGGAAACGTTGGAGGGTCAGGCTAAGTGCTGACGCACGGGTCAGTGCCAGCGTACGGGCCAGGAGTAGGCTACGGCTTGGGCATAAGTTGTAGGGCTGGTGGTGGGTTTCCATTCCGGGCTAGGGTTAGGGTTAGGGAACGGCAAGGCTTGGGGCACAGGTGAGTGTTTGGAAACGTGGGAGGGTCAGGCTACGTGCTGACGCACAGGTCAGTGCCATGGTACGGGACAGGAGGGGGCTACGGCGTAGGGTAAGGTGTAGGCCTGGTGGTGGGTTTCCGTTCCGGGCTAGGGTTAGGGTTAGGGAACGGCAAGGATTAGGGCACAGGTGAGGGTACAGAAACGTGGGAGGGTCAGGCTACGTGCTGACGCATGGGTCAGTTCCAGCGTACGGGCCAGGAGTAGGCTACGGTGTAGGGTAAGGTGTAGGGCTGGTGGTGGATTTCTGTTCCGGGCTAGGGTTAGGGTTACGTAACGGCAAGGCTTAGGGCACAGGTGATTGTATGGAAACGTGGGAGGGTTAGGCTACGTGCTGACGCACGGGTCAGTGCCAGCGTACGGGCCAGGAGTAGGCTACGGCTTGGGGGTAAGGTGTAGGGCTGGTGGTGTTTTCCCGTTCCGGGCTAGGGTTAGGGTTAGGGAACGGCAAGGCTTAGGGCACAGGTGAGGGTATGGAAATGTGGGAGGGTCAGGCTACGTGCTGACGCACGGGTCAGTGCTAGCATACGGGCCAGGAGTAGGCTACGGCTTGGGGTTAAGGTGTATGGCTGGTGGTGGGTTTCTGCTCCGGGCTAGGGTTAGGGTTACGTAACGGCAAGGCTTAGGGCACAGGTGATTGTATGGAAACGTGGGAGGGCCAGGCTAGGTGCTGACGCACGGGTCAGTGCCAGCGTACGGGCCAGGAGTAGGCTACGGCTTGGGGGTAAGGTGTAGGGCTGGTGGTGTTTTCCCGTTCCGGGCTAGGGTTAGGGTTAGGGAACGGCAAGGCTTAGGGCACAGGTGAGGGTATGGAAATGTGGGAGGGTCAGGCTACGTGCTGACGCACGGGTCAGTGCCAGCATACGGGCCAGGAGTAGGCTACGGCTTGGGGTTAAGGTGTATGGCTGGTGGTGGGTTTCTGCTCCGGGCTAGGGTTAGGGTTAGGGAACGGCAAGTCTTATGGCACAGGTGAGGGTACGGAAATGGGGGAGGGTCAGGCTACGTGCTGACGCACGGGTCAGTGCCAGCGTACGGGTCAGGAATAGGCTACGGCGTAGGGAAATGTGTTTGTCTGGTGGTGGATTTCCGTTCCGAGCTAGGGTTAGGGTTAGGGAACGGCAAGGCTTAGGGCACAGGTGAGGGTACGGAAACGTGGGAGGGTCAGGATACGTGCTGACGCACGAGTCAGTGCCAGCGTATGGGCCAGGAGTAGGCTACAGCGTACGGTAAGGTGTAGGGCTGGTGGTGGGTTTCCGTTCTGGGCTAGGGTTAGGGTTAGGGAACGGCAAGGCTTAGGGCACAGGTGAGGGTACGGAAACGTGGGAGGGTCAGGCTACGTGCTGACACACGGGTCAGTGCCAGCGTACGGGCCAGGAGTAGGCTACGGCTTGGGCATAAGTTGTAGGGCTGGTGGTGGGTTTCCATTCCGGGCTAGTGTTAGGGTGAGGGAACAGCAAGGCTTAGGGCACAGGTGAGTGTATGGAAACGTGGGAGGGTCAGGCTACGTGCTGAGGCACAGGTCAGTGCCATGGTACGGGACAGGAGGAGGCTACGGCGTAGGGTAAGGTGTAGGGCTGGTGGTGGGTTTCCGTTCTGGGCTAGGGTTAGGGTTAGGTAACGGCAAGGCTTAGGGCACAGGTGAGGGTAGAGAAACGTGGGAGGGTCAGGCTACGTGCTGACGCATGGGTCAGTGCCAGCGTACGGGCCAGGAGTAGGCTACGGCGTAGGGTAAGGTGTAGGGCTGGTGGTGGGTTTCCGTTCCGGGCTAGGGTTAGGGTTAGGGAACGGCAAGGCTTAGGGCACAGGTGAGGGTACGGAAACATGGGAGGGTCAGGCTACGTGCTGACACACGGGTCAGTGCCAGCGTACGGGCCAGGATTAGGCTACGGCTTGGGGGTAAGATGTAGGGCTGGTGGTGGGTTTCCGTTCAGAGCTAGGGTTAGGGTTAGGGAACGGCAAGGCTTAGGGTACAGGTGAGGGTACGGAAACGTTGGAGGGTCAGGCTAAGTGCTGACGCACGGGTCAGTGCCAGCGTACGGGCCAGGAGTAGGCTACGGCTTGGGCATAAGTTGTAGGGCTGGTGGTGGGTTTCCATTCCGGGCTAGGGTTAGGGTTAGGGAACGGCAAGGCTTGGGGCACAGGTGAGTGTTTGGAAACGTGGGAGGGTCAGGCTACGTGCTGACGCACAGGTCAGTGCCATGGTACGGGACAGGAGGGGGCTACGGCGTAGGGTAAGGTGTAGGCCTGGTGGTGGGTTTCCGTTCCGGGCTAGGGTTAGGGTTAGGGAACGGCAAGGATTAGGGCACAGGTGAGGGTACAGAAACGTGGGAGGGTCAGGCTACGTGCTGACGCATGGGTCAGTTCCAGCGTACGGGCCAGGAGTAGGCTACGGTGTAGGGTAAGGTGTAGGGCTGGTGGTGGATTTCTGTTCCGGGCTAGGGTTAGGGTTACGTAACGGCAAGGCTTAGGGCACAGGTGATTGTATGGAAACGTGGGAGGGTTAGGCTACGTGCTGACGCACGGGTCAGTGCCAGCGTACGGGCCAGGAGTAGGCTACGGCTTGGGGGTAAGTTGTAGGGCTGGTGGTGTTTTCCCGTTCCGGGCTAGGGTTAGGGTTAGGGAACGGCAAGGCTTAGGGCACAGGTGAGGGTATGGAAATGTGGGAGGGTCAGGCTACGTGCTGACGCACGGGTCAGTGCTAGCATACGGGCCAGGAGTAGGCTACGGCTTGGGGTTAAGGTGTATGTCTGGTGGTGGGTTTCTGCTCCGGGCTAGGGTTAGGGTTAGGGAACGGCAAGTCTTATGGCACAGGTGAGGGTACGGAAACGTGGGAGGGTCAGGCTACGTGCTGACGCACGGGTCAGTGCCAGCGTACGGGTCAGGAATAGGCTACGGCGTAGGGAAATGTGTTTGTCTGGTGGTGGATTTCCGTTCCGAGCTAGGGTTAGGGTTAGGGAACGGCAAGGCTTAGGGCACAGGTGAGGGTACGGAAACGTGGGAGGGTCAGGCTACGTGCTGACGCACGAGTTAGTGCCAGCGTATGGGCCAGGAGTAGGCTACGGCGTACGGTAAGGTGTAGGGCTGGTGGTGGGTTTCCGTTCTGGGCTAGGGTTAGGGTTAGGGAACGGCAAGGCTTAGGGCACAGGTGAGGGTAGAGAAACGTGGGAGGGTCAGGCTACGTGCTGACGCACGGGTCAGTGTCAGCGTACGGGCCAGGAGTAGGCTACGGCATAGGGTAAGGTGTAGGGCTGGTGGTGGGTTTCCATTCGGGGCTAGGGTTAGGGTTAGGGAACGGCAAGGCTTAGGGCACAGGTGAGGGTACGGAAACGTGGGAGGGTCAGGCTACGTGCTGACACACGGGTCAGTGCCAGCGTACGGGCCAGGAGTAGGCTATGGCTTGGGGGTAAGGTGTAGGGCTGGTGGAGTGTTTCCGCTCCGGGCTAGGGTTAGGGTTAGGGAACGGCAAGTCTTATGGCACAGGTGAGGGTACAGAAATGTGGGAGGGTCAGGCTACGTGCTGACGCACGTGTCAGTGCCAGCGTACGGGCCAGGAGTAGGCTACGGCGTAGGGAAATTTGTTTGGCTGGTGGTGGATTTCGGTTCCGAGCTAGGGTTAGGGTTACGGAACGGCAAGGCTTAGGGCACAGGTGAGGGTACGGAAACGTGGGAGGGTCAGGCTACGTGCTGACGCACGGGTCAGTTCCACCGTATGGGCCAGGAGTAGGCTACGGCGTACGGTAAGGTGTAAGGCTGGTGGTGGGTTTTCGTTCTGGGCTAGGGTTAGGGTTAGGGAACGGCAAGGCTTAGGGCACAGGTGAGGGTACAGAAATGTGGGAGGGTCAGGCTACGTGCTGACGCACGTGTCAGTGCCAGCGTACGGGCCAGCAGTACGCTAAGGCGTAGGGTAAGGGGTAGGGCTGGTGGTGGTTTTCCATTCCGGTCTAGGGTTAGGGTTAGGGAGCGGCAAGGCTTAGGGCACAGGTGAGGGTACGGAAACGTGGGAGGTTCAGGCTACATGCTGACGGACGGGTCAGTGCCAGCATACGGGCCAGGAGTAGGCTACGGCTTGGGGGTAAGTTGTAGACCTGGTGGTGTGTTTCCGCTCCGGGCTAGGGTTAGGGTTAGGGAACGGCAAGTCTTATGGCACAGGTGAGGGTACGGAAATGTGGGAGGGTCAGGCTACGTGCTGACGCACGGGTCAGTGCCAGCGTACGGGTCAGGAATAGGCTACGTCGTAGGAACATGTGTTTGGCTGGTGGTGGATTTCCGTTCCGAGCTACGGTTAGGGTTAGGGAACGGCAAGGCTTAGGGCACAGGTGAGGGTAGAGAAACGTGGGAGGGTCAGGCTACGTGCTGACGCACGGGTCAGTGCCAGTGTACGGGCCAGGAGTAGGCTACGGCGTAGGGTAAGGTGTAGGGCTGGTGGTGGGTTTCCGTTCGGGGCTAGGGTTAGGGTTAGGGAACGGCAAGGCTTAGGGCACAGGTGAGGGTACGGAAACGTGGGAGGGTCAGGCTACGTGCTGACGCACGGGTCAGTGCCAGCGTACGGGCCAGGAGTAGGCTACGGCTTGGGGGTAAGGCGTAGGGCTGGTGGTGGGTTTCCGTTCAGAGCTAGGGTTAGGGTTAGGGAATGGCAAGGCTTAGGGTACAGGTGAGGGTACGGAAACGTTGGAGGGTCAGGCTAAGTGCTGACGCACGGGTCAGTGCCAGCGTACGGGCCAGGAGTAGGCTACGGATTGGGCATAAGTTGTAGGGCTGGTGGTGGGTTTCCATTCCGGGCTAGGGTTAGGGTTAGGGAACGGCAAGGCTTAGGGCTCAGGTGAGTGTATGGAAACGTGGGAGGGTCAGGCTACGTGCTGACGCACAGGTCAGTGCCATGGTACGGGACAGGAGGAGGCTACGGCGTAGGGTAAGGTGTAGGCCTGGTGGTGGGTTTCCGTTCCGGGCTAGGGTTAGGGTTAGGGAACGGCAAGGCTTAGGGCACAGGTGAGGGTACGGAAACGTGGGAGGGTCAGGCTACGTGCTGACGCATGGGTCAGTTCCAGCGTACGGGCCAGGAGTAGGCTACGGCGTAGGGTAAGGTGTAGGGCTGGTGGTGGATTTCTGTTCCGGGCTAGGGTTAGGGTTACGTAACGGCAATGCTTAGGGCACAGGTGATTGTATGGAAACGTGGGAGGGTCAGGCTACGTGCTGACGCACGGGTCAGTGCCAGCGTACGGGCCAGGAGTAGGCTACGGCTTGGGGGTAAGGTGTAGGGCTGGTGGTGTTTTCCCGTTCCGGGCTAGGGTTAGGGTTAGGGAACGGCAAGGCTTAGGGCACAGGTGAGGGTACGGAAATGTGGGAGGGTCAGGCTACGTGCTGACGCACGGGTCAGTGCCAGCATACGGGCCATGAGTAAGCTACGTCTTGGGGTTAAGGTGTAGGGCTGGTGGTGGGTTTCCGCTCCGGGCTAGGGTTAGGGTTAGGGAACGGCAAGTCTTATTGCACAGGTGAGGGTACGGAAATGTGGGAGGGTCAGGCTACGTGCTGACGCATGGGTCAGTGCCAGCGTACGGGTCAGGAATTGGCTACGGCGTAGGGAAATGTGTTTGGCTGGTGGTGGATTTCCGTTCCGAGCTAGGGTTAGGGTTAGGGAACGGCAAGGCTTAGGGCACAGGTGAGGGTACGGAAACGTGGGAGGGTCAGGCTACGTGCTGACGCACGGGTCAGTGCAAGCGTATGGGCCAGGAGTAGGCTACTGCGTACGGTAAGGTGTAGGGCTGGTGGTGGGTTTCCGTTCTGGGCTAGGGTTAGTGTTAGGTAACGGCAAGGCTTAGGGCACAGGTGAGGGTAGAGAAACGTGGGAGGGTCAGGCTACGTGCTGACGCACGGGTCAGTGCCAGCGTACGGGCCAGGAGTAGGCTACGGCATAGGGTAAGGTGTAGGGCTGGTGGTGGGTTTCCGTTCGGGGCTAGGGTTAGGGTTAGGGAACGGCAAGGCTTAGGGCACAGGTGAGGGTACGGAAACGTGGGAGGGTCAGGCTACGTGCTGACGCACGGGTCAGTGCTAGCGTATGGGCCAGGAGTAGGCTACTGCGTACGGTAAGGTGTAGGGCTGGTGGTGGGTTTCCGTTCTGGGCTAGGGTTAGTGTTAGGTAACGGCAAGGCTTAGGGCACAGGTGAGGGTAGAGAAACGTGGGAGCGTCAGGCTACGTGCTGACGCACGGGTCAGTGCCAGCGTACGGGCCAGGAGTAGGCTACGGCATAGGGTAAGGTGTAGGGCTGGTGGTGGGTTTCCATTCGGGGCTAGGTTTAGGGTTAGGGAACGGCAAGGCTTAGGGCACAGGTGAGGGTACGGAAACGTGGGAGGGTCAGGCTACGTGCTGACACACGGGTCAGTGCCAGCGTACGGGCCAGGAGTAGGCTACGGCTTGGGGGTAAGGTGTAGGGCTGGTGGTGGGTTTCCGTTCCGAGCTAGGGTTAGGGTTAGGGAACGGCAAGGCTTAGGGTACAGGTGAGGGTACGGAAACGTTGGAGGGTCAGGCTAAGTGCTGACGCACGGGTCAGTGCCAGCGTACGGGCCAGGAGTAGGCTACGGCTTGGGCATAAGTTGTAGGGCTGGTGGTGGGTTTCCATTCCGGGCTAGTGTTAGGGTTAGGGAACGGCAAGGCTTAGGGCACAGGTGAGTGTATGGAAACGTGGGAGGGTCAGGCTACGTGCTGACGCACAGGTCAGTGCCATGGTACGGGATAGGAGGAGGCAACGGCGTAGGGTAAGGTGTAGGCCTGGTGGTGGGTTTCCGTTCCGGGCTAGGGTTAGGGTTAGGGAACGGCAAGGATTAGGGCACAGGTGAGGGTACGGAAACGTGGGAGGGTCAGGCTACGTGCTGACGCATGGGTCAGTTCCAGCGTACGGGCCAGGAGTAGGCTACGGCGTACGATAAGGTGTAGGGCTGGTGGTGGATTTCTGTTCTGGGCTAGGGTTAGGGTTAGGTAACGGCAAGGCTTAGGGCACAGGTTATTGTATGGAAACGTGGGAGGGTCAGGCTACGTGCTGATGCATGGGTCAGTGCCAGCGTACGGTCCAGGAGTAGGCTACGGATTGGGGGTAAGTTGTAGGGCTGGTGGTGTTTTCCCGTTCCGGGCTAGTGTTAGGGTGAGGGAACGGCAAGGCTTAGGGCACAGGTCAGGGTACGGAAATGTGGGAGGGTCAGGCTACGTGCTGACGCACGGGTCAGTGCCAGCTTACGGGCCAGGAGTAGACTACGGTGTAGGGTAAGGTGTAGGGCTGGTGGTGGGTTTCCGTTTGGGGCTAGGGTTAGGGTTGGGGAACGGCAATGCTTAGGGCACAGGTGAGGGTACGGAAAAGTGGGAGGGTCAGGGTACGTGCTGACGCACGGGTCAGTGCCAGCGTACGGGCCAGGAGTAGGCTACGGCGTAGGGTAAGGGGTAGGGCTGGTGGTGGGTTTCCTTTCTGGGCTAGTGTTAGGGTTAGGGAACGGCAAAGCTTAGGGCACAGGTGAGGGTACGGAAACGTGGGAGGGTCAGGCTACGTGCTGACGCACGGGTCGTTGCCAGCCTACGGGCCAGTTGTAGGCTACAGCGTAGGGTAAGGTGTAGGGCTGGTGGTGGGTTTCCTTTCCGGGCTAGGGTTAGGGTTAGAGAACGGCAAGGCTTAGGGCACAGGTGATGGTACGGAAACGTGGGAGGGTCAGGCTATGTCCTTATGCACGTGTTACTGCCAGCGTACAGGCCAGGATTAGGCTACAGCGTAGGGAGATGTGTTGGGCTGGTGGTGGGTTTTCGTTCCGAGCTAGGGTTAGGGTTAGGGAACGGCAAGTCGTAGGGCACATGTGAGTGTACAGAAACGTGGGAGGGTCAGGCTACATGCTGACGCACAGGTCAGTGCCAGCGTACGGGCCAGGAGTAGGCTACGGCGTAGGGTAAGGGGTAGGGATGGTGGTGGGTTTCCGTTCCGGTTTAGGGTTAGGGTTAGGGAACGGCAAGGCTTAGGGCACAGGTGAGGGTACGGAAACGTGGGAGGGTCAGGCTACGTGCTGACACACGGGTCAGTGACAGCGTACGGGCCAGGAGTAGGCTACGGCGTAGGGTAAGGGGTAGGGATGGTGGTGGGTTTCCGTTCCGGGCTAGGGTTAGGGTTAGGGAACGGCAAGGCTTAGGGCACAGGTGAGGGTACGGAAACGAGGGAGGTTCAGGCTACGTGCTGACGCACGGGTCAGTGCCAGCGTACGGGCCAGGAGTAGGCTACGGTGCAAGGTAAGGTGTAGGGCTGGTAGAGGGTTTCTTTTCCGGGGTAGGGATAGGGTTAGGGAACGGCAAGGCTTAGGGCACAGGTGAGGGTACGGAAACGTGGGAGGGTCAGGCTATGTGCTGATGCACGTGTCACTGCCAGCATACAGGCCAAGAGTAGGCTACAGCGTAGGGAGATGTGTTGGGCTGGTGGTGGGTTTTCGTTCCGAGCTAGGGTTAGGGTTAGGGAATGGCAAGTCTTAGGGCACAGGTGAGTGTACGGAAATGTGGGAGGCTCAGGCTACGTGCTGACGCACGGGTCAGTGCCAGCGTACGGGTCAGGAATAGGCTACGGCGTAGGAAAATGTGTTTGGCTGGTGGTGGATTTCCGTTCCGAGCTAGGGTTAGGGTTAGGGAACGGCAAGGCTTAGGGCACAGGTGAGGGTACGGAAACGTGGGAGGGTCAGGCTACGTGCTGACGCACGGGTCACTGCCAGCGTATGGGCCAGGAGTAGGCTACGGCGTACGGTAAGGTGTAGGGCTGGTGGTGGGTTTCCGTTCAGGGCTAGGGTTAGGGTTAGGTAACGGCAAGGCTTAGGGCACAGGTGAGGATAGAGAAACGTGGGAGGGTCAGGCTACGTGCTGACGCATGGGTCAGTGCCAGCGTACGGGCCAGGAGTAGGCTACGGCGTAGGGTAAGGTGTAGGGCTGGTGGTGGGTTTCCGTTCGGGGCTAGGGTTAGGGTTAGGGAACGGCAAGGCTTAGGGCACAGGTGAGGGTACGGAAACGTGGGAGGGTCAGGCTACGTGCTCACACACGGGTCAGTGCCAGCGTACCGGCCAGGATTAGGCTACGGCTTGGGGGTAAGGTGTAGGGCTGGTGGTGGGTTTCCGTTCAGAGCTAGGGTTAGGGTTAGGGAACGGCAAGGCTTAGGGTACAGGTGAGGGTACGGAAACGTTGGAGGGTCAGGCTAAGTGCTGACGCATGGGTCAGTGCCAGCGTACGGGCCAGGAGTAGGCTACGGCTTGGGCATAAGTTGTAGGGCTGGTGGTGGGTTTCCATTCCGGGCTAGGGTTAGGGTTAGGGAACGGCAAGGCTTGGGGCACAGGTGAGTGTTTGGAAACGTGGGAGGGTCAGGCTACGTGCTGACGCACAGGTCAGTGCCATGGTACGGGACAGGAGGAGGCTACGGCGTAGGGTAAGATGTAGGCCTGGTGGTGGGTTTCCGTTCCGGACTAGGGTTAGGGTTAGGGAACAGCAAGGATTAGGGCACAGGTGAGGGTACGGAAACGTGGGAGGGTCAGGCTACGTGCTGACGCATGGGTCAGTTCCAGCGTACGGGCCAGGAGTAGGCTACGGTGTAGGGTAAGGTGTAGGGCTGGTGGTGGATTTCTGTTCCGGGCTAGGGTTAGGGTTACGTAACGGCAAGGCTTAGGGCACAGGTGATTGTATGGAAACGTGGGAGGGTCAGGCTACGTGCTGACGCACGGGTCAGTGCCAGCGTACGGGCCAGGAGTAGGCTACGGCTTGGGGGTAAGGTGTAGGGCTGGTGGTGTTTTCCCGTTCCGGGCTAGGGTTAGGGTTAGGGAACGGCAAGGCTTAGGGCACAGGTGAGGGTATGGAAATGTGGGAGGGTCAGGCTACGTGCTGACGCACGGGTCAGTGCCAGCATACGGGCCAGGAGTAGGCTACGGCTTGGGGTTAAGGTGTATGGCTGGTGGTGGGTTTCTGCTCCGGGCTAGGGTTAGGGTTAGGGAACGGCAAGTCTTATGGCACAGGTGAGGGTACGGAAATGTGGGAGGGTCAGGCTACGTGCTGACGCACGGGTCAGTGCCAGCGTACGGGTCAGGAATAGGCTACGGCGTAGGGAAATGTGTTTGTCTGGTGGTGGATTTCCGTTCCGAGCTAGGGTTAGGGTTAGGGAACGGCAAGGCTTAGGGCACAGGTGAGGGTACGGAAACGTGGGAGGGTCAGGCTACGTGCTGACGCACGAGTCAGTGCCAGCGTATGGGCCAGGAGTAGGCTACGGCGTACGGTAAGGTGTAGGGCTGGTGGTGGGTTTCCGTTCTGGGCTAGGGTTAGGGTTAGGGAACGGCAAGGCTTAGGGCACAGGTGAGGGTAGAGAAACGTGGGAGGGTCAGGCTACGTGCTGACGCATGGGTCAGTGCCAGCGTACGGGCCAGGAGTAGGCTACGGCATAGGGTAAGGTGTAGGGCTGGTGGTGGGTTTCCATTCGGGGCTAGGGTTAGGGTTAGGGAACGGCAAGGCTTAGGGCACAGGTGAGGGTACGGAAACGTGGGAGGGTCCGGCTACGTGCTGACACACGGGTCAGTGCCAGCGTACGGGCCAGGAGTAGGCTACGGCTTGGGCATAAGTTGTAGGGCTGGTGGTGGGTTTCCATTCCGGGCTAGTGTTAGGGTTAGGGAACGGCAAGGCTTAGGGCACAGGTGAGTGTATGGAAACGTGGGAGGGTCAGGCTACGTGCTGACGCACAGGTCAGTGCCATGGTACGGGACAGGAGGAGGCTACGGCGTAGGGTAAGGTGTAGGGCTGGTGGTGGGTTTCCGTTCTGGGCTAGGGTTAGGGTTAGGTAACGGCAAGGCTTAGGGCACAGGTGAGGGTAGAGAAACGTGGGAGGGTCAGGCTACGTGCTGACGCATGGGTCAGTGCCAGCGTACGGGCCAGGAGTAGGCTACGGCGTAGGGTAAGGTGTAGGGCTGGTGGTGGGTTTCCGTTCGGGGCTAGGGTTAGGGTTAGGGAACGGCAAGTCTTATGGCACAGGTGAGGGTACGGAAATGTGGGAGGGTCAGGCTACGTGCTGACGCACGGGTCAGTGCCAGCGTACGGGTCAGGAGTAGGCTACGGCGTAGGGAAATGTGTTTGTCTGGTGGTGGATTTCCGTTCCGATCTAGGGTTAGGGTTAGGGAACGGCAAGGCTTAGGGCACAGGTGAGGGTACGGAAACGTGGGAGGGTCAGGCTACGTGCTGACGCACGGGTCAGTTCCAGCGTAAGGGCCAGGAGTAGGCTACGGCGTACGGTAAGGTGTAAGGCTGGTGGTGGGTTTTCGTTCTGGGCTAGGGTTAGGGTTAGGGAACGGCAAGGCTTAGGGCACAGGTGAGGGTACAGAAATGTGGGAGGGTCAGGCTACGTGCTGACGCACGTGTCAGTGCCAGCGTACGGGCCAGGAGTACGCTAAGGCGTAGGGTAAGGGGTTGGGCTGGTGGTGGTTTTCCTTTCCGGTCTAGGGTTAGGGTTAGGGAGCGGCAAGTCTTAGGGCACAGGTGAGGGTACGGAAACGTGGGAGGGTCAGGCTACATGCTGACGAAGGGGTCAGTGCCAGCATATGGGCCAGGAGTAGGCTACGGCTTGGGGGTAAGGTGTAGGGCTGGTGGTGTGTTTCCGCTCCCGGCTAGGGTTAGGGTTAGGGAATGGCAAGTCTTATGGCACAGGTGAGGATACGGAAATGTGGGAGGGTCAGGCTACGTGCTGACGCACGGGTCAGTGCCAGCGTATGGGTCAGGAATAGGCTACGGCCTAGGAAAATGTGTTTGTCTGGTGGTGGATTTCCGTTCCGAGCTAGGGTTAGGGTTAGGGAACGGCAAGGCTTAGGGCACAGGTGAGGGTACGGAAACGTGGGAGGGTCAGCCTACGTGCTGACGCACGGGTCAGTGCCAGCGTATGGGCCAGGAGTAGGCTACGGCGTACGGCAAGGTGTAGGGCTGGTGGTGGGTTTCCGTTCCGGGCTAGGGTTAGGGTTAGGGAACGGCTAGGATTAGGGCACAGGTGAGGGTACGGAAACGTGGGAGGGTCAGGCTACGTGCTGACGCATGGGTCAGTTCCAGCGTACGGGCCAGGATTAGGCTACGGCGTAGGGTAAGGTGTAGGGCTTGTGGTGGATTTCTGTTCCGAGATAGGGTTAGGGTTACGTAACGGCAAGGCTTAGGGCACAGGTGATTGTATGGAAATGTGGGAGGGTTAGGCTACGTGCTGACGCACGGGTCAGTGCCAGCGTACGGGCCAGGTGTAGGCTACGGCTTCGGGGTAAGGTGTAGGGCTGGTGGTGTTTTCCCGTTCCGTGCTAGGGTTAGGGTTAGGGAACGGCAAGGCTTAGGGCACAGGTGAGGGTACGGAAATGTGGGAGGGTCAGGCTATGTGCTGACGCACGGGTCAGTGCCCGCATACGGGCCAGGAGTAGGCTACGGCTTGGGGTTAAGGTGTAGGGCTGGTGGTGGGTTTCCGCTCCGGGCTAGGGTTAGGGTTAGGGAACGGCAAGCCTTATGGCACAGGTCAGGGTACGGAAATGTGGGAGGGTCAGGCTATGTGCTGACGCACGGGTCAGTGCCAGCGTACGGGCCAGGAGTAGACTACGGTGTAGGGTAAGGTGTAGGGCTGGTGGTGGGTTTCCGTTTCGGGCTAGGGTTAGGGTTGGGGAACGGCAATGCTTAGGGCACAGGTGAGGATACGGAAGAGTGGGAGGGTCAGGCTACGTGCTGATGCACGGGTCAGTGCCAGCGTACGGGCCAGGAGTAGGCTACGGTGTAGGGTAAGGGGTAGGGCTGGTGGTGGGTTTCCGTTCTGGGCTAGGGTTAGGGTTAGGGAACGGCAAAGCTTAGGGCACAGGTGAGGGTACGGAAACGTGGGAGGTTCAGGCTACGTGCTGACGCACGGGTCGTTGCCAGGCTACGGGCCAGTTGTAGGCTACAGCGTAGGGTAAGGTGTAGGGCTGGTGGTGGGTTTCCTTTCCGGGCTAGGGTTAGGGTTAGAGAACGGCAAGGATTAGGGCACAGGTGAGGGTACGGAAACGTGGGAGGGTCAGGCTATGTGCTGATGCACGTGTCACTGCCAGCGTACAGGCCAGGAGTAGGCTACAGCGTAGGGAGATGTGTTGGGCTGGTGGTGGGTTTTCGTTCCGAGGTAGGGTTAGGGTTAGGGAACGGCAAGTCGTAGGGCACAGGTGAGTGTACAGAAACGTGGGAGGGTCAGCCGACATGCTGACGCATGTGTCAGTGCCAGCGTACGGCCCAGGAGAACGCTAAGGTGTAGGGTAAGGGGTAGGGCTGGTGTTGGGTTTGCGTTCCGGGCTAGGGTTAGGGTTAGGGAACGGCAAGGCTTAGGGCACAGGTGAGGGTACGGAAACGTGGGAGGGTCAGGCTACGTGCGGACGCTCGGGTCAGTGCCAGCGTACGGGCCAGGAGTAGGCTACGGCTTGGGGGTAAGGTGTAGGGCTGGTGGTGTGTTTCCGCTCCGGGCTAGGGTTAGGGTTAGGGAACGGCAAGTCTTATGGCACAGGTGAGGGTACGGAAATGTGGGAGGGTCAGGCTACGTGCTGACGCACGTGTGAGTGCCAGCGTACGGGTCAGGAGTAGGCTACGGCGTAGGGAAATATGTTTGGCTGGTGGTGGATTTCCGTTCCGAGCTAGGGTTAGGGTTAGGGAACGGCAAGGCTTAGGGCACAGGTGATGGTAGGGAAACGTGGGAGGGTCAGGCTACGTGCTGACGCACGGGTCAGTTCCAGCGTATGGGCCAGGAGTAGGCTACGGCGTACGGTAAGGTGTAAGGCTGGTGGTGGGTTTTCGTTCTGGGCTAGGGTTAGGGTTAGGGAACGGCAAGGCTTAGGGCACAGGTGAGGGTACAGAAATGTGGGAGGGTCAGGCTACGTGCTGACGCACGTGTCAGTGCCAGCGTACGGGCCAGGAGTACGCTAAGGCGTAGAGTAAGGGGTAGGGCTGGTGGTGGATTTCCATTCCGGTCTAGGGTTAGGGTTAGGGAGCGGCAAGGCTTAGGGCACAGGTGAGGGTACGGAAACGTGGGAGGGTCAGGCTTCATGCTGACGCATGGGTCAGTGCCAGCATACGGGCCAGGAGTAGGCTACGGCTTGGGGGTAAGGTGTAGGGCTGGTGGTGTGTTTCTGCTCCGGGCTAGGGTTAGGGTTAGGGAACGGCAAGTCTTATGGCACAGGTGAGGGTACGGAAATGTGGGAGGGTCAGGCTACGTGCTGACGCACGGGTCAGTGCCAGCGTACGGGTCAGGAATAGGCTACGGCGTAGGAACATGTGTTTGTCTGGTGGTGGATTTCCGTTCCGAGCTAGGGTTAGGGTTAGGGAACGGCAAGGCTTAGGGCACAGGTGAGGGTACGGAAACGTGGGAGGGTCAGGCTACGTGCTGACACACGGGTCAGTGCCAGCGTATGGGCCAGGAGTAGGCTACGGCGCACGGTAAGGTGTAGGGCTGGTGGTGGGTTTCCGTTCTGGGCTAGGGTTAGGGTTAGGTAACGGCAAGGCTTAGGGCACAGGTGAGGGTAGAGAAACGTGGGAGGGTCAGGCTACGTGCTGACGCACGGGTCAGTGTCAGCGTACGGGCCAGGAGTAGGCTACGGCTTGGGGGTAAGCTGTAGGGCTGGTGGTGGGTTTCCGTTCTGAGCTAGGGTTAGGGTTAGGGAACGGCAAGGCTTAGGGTACAGGTGAGGGTACGGAAACGTTGGAGGGTCAGGCTAAGTGCTGACGCACGGGTCAGTGCCAGCGTACGGGCCAGGAGTAGGCAATGGCTTGGGCATAAGTTGTAGGGCTTGTGGTGGGTTTCCATTCCGGGCTAGGGTTAGGGTTAGGGAACGGCAAGGCTTAGGGCACAGGTGAGTGTATGGAAACGTGGGAGGGTCAGGCTACGTGCTGGCGCACATGTCAGTGCCATGGTACGGGACAGGAGGAGGCTACGGCGTAGGGTAAGGTGTAGGCCTGGTGGTGGGTTTCCGTTCCGGGCTAGGGTTAGGGTTAGGGAACGGCAAGGCTTAGGGCACAGGTGAGGGTACGGAAACGTCGGAGGGTCAGGCTACGTGCTGACGCACGGGTCAGTTCCACCGTATGGGCCAGGAGTAGGCTACGGCGTACGGTAAGGTGTAAGGCTGGTGGTGGGTTTTCGTTCTGGGCTAGGGTTAGGGTTAGGTAACGGCAAGTCTTAGGGCACAAGTGACGGTACAGAAATGTGGGAGGGTCAGGCTACGTGCTGACGCACGTGTCAGTGCCAGCGTACGGGCCAGGAGTACGCTAAGGCGTAGGGTAAGGGGTAGGGCTGGTGGTGGTTTTCCTTTCCGGTCTATGGTTAGGGTTAGGGAGCGGCAAGGTTTAGGGCACAGGTGAGGGTACGGAAACGTGGGAGGGTCAGGCTACGTGCTGACACACGGGTCAGTGCCAGCGTACCAGCCAGGATTAGGCTACGGCTTGGGGGTAAGGTGTAGGGCTGGTGGTGGGTTTCCGTTCATAGCTAGGGTTAGGGTTAGGGAACGGCAAGGCTTAGGGTACAGGTGAGGGTACGGAAACGTTGGAGGGTCAGGCTAAGTGCTGACGCACGGGTCAGTGCCAGCGTACGGGCCAGGAGTAGGCTACGGCTTGGGCATAAGTTGTAGGGCTGGTGGTGGGTTTCCATTCCGGGCTAGGGTTAGGGTTAGGGAACGGCAAGTCTTGGGGCACAGGTGAGTGTTTGGAAACGTGGGAGGGTCAGGCTACGTGCTGACGCACAGGTCAGTGCCATGGTACGGGACAGGAGGAGGCTACGGCGTAGGGTAAGATGTAGGCCTGGTGGTGGGTTTCCGTTCCGGGCTAGGGTTAGGGTTAGGGAACGGCAAGGATTAGGGCACAGGTGAGGGTACGGAAACGTGGGAGGGTCAGGCTACGTGCTGACGCATGGGTTAGTTCCAGCGTACGGGCCAGGAGTAGGCTACGGTGTAGGGTAAGGTGTACGGCTGGTGGTGGATTTCTGTTCCGGCCTAGGGTTAGGGTTACGTAACGGCAAGGCTTAGGGCACAGGTGATTGTATGGAAACGTGGGAGGGTCAGGCTACGTGCTGACGCACGGGTCAGTGCCAGCGTACGGGCCAGGAGTAGGCTACGGCTTGGGGGTAAGGTGTAGGGCTGGTGGTGTTTTCCCGTTCCGGGCTAGGGTTAGGGTTAGGGAACGGCAAGGCTTAGGGCACAGGTGAGGGTATGGAAATGTGGGAGGGTCAGGCTACGTGCTGACGCACGGGTCAGTGCCAGCATACGGGCCAGGAGTAGGCTACGGCTTGGGGTTAAGGTGTATGGCTGGTGGTGGGTTTCTGCTCCGGGCTAGGGTTAGGGTTAGGGAACGGGAAGTCTTATGGCACAGGTGAGGGTACGGAAATGTGGGAGGGTCAGGCTACGTGCTGACGCACGGGTCAGTGCCAGCGTACGGGTCAGGAATAGGCTACGGCGTAGGGAAATGTGTTTGTCTGGTGGTGGATTTCCGTTCCGAGCTAGGGTTAGGGTTAGGGAACGGCAAGGCTTAGGGCACAGGTGAGGGTACGAAAACGTGGGAGGGTCAGGCTACGTGCTGACGCACGAGTCAGTGCCAACGTATGGGCCAGGAGTAGGCTACGGCGTACGGTAAGGTGTAGGGCTGGTGGTGGGTTTCCGTTCTGGGCTAGGGTTAGGGTTAGGGAACGGCAAGGCTTAGGGCACAGGTGAGGGTAGAGAAACGTGGGAGGGTCAGGCTACATGCTGACGCACGGGTCAGTGCCAGCGTACGGGCTAGGAGTAGGCTACGGCATAGGGTAAGGTGTAGGGCTGGTGGTGGGTTTCCATTCGGGGCTAGGGTTAGGGTTAGGGAACGGCAAGGCTTAGGGCACAGGTGAGGGTACGGAAACGTGGGAGGGTCAGGCTACGTGCTGACACACGGGTCAGTGCCAGCGTACGGGCCAGGAGTAGGCTACGGCTTGGGCATAAGTTGTAGGGCTGGTGGTGGGTTTCCATTCCGGGCTAGTGTTAGGGTTAGGGAACAGCAAGGCTTAGGGCACAGGTGAGTGTATGGAAACGTGGGAGGGTCAGGCTACGTGCTGAGGCACAGGTCAGTGCCATGGTACGGGACAGGAGGAGGCTACGGCGTAGGGTAAGGTGTAGGGCTGGTGGTGGGTTTCCGTTCTGGGCTAGGGTTAGGGTTAGGTAACGGCAAGGCTTAGGGCACAGGTGAGGGTAGAGAAACGTGGGAGGGTCAGGCTACGTGCTGACGCATGGGTCAGTGCCAGCGTACGGGCCAGGAGTAGGCTACGGCGTAGGGTAAGGTGTAGGGCTGGTGGTGGGTTTCCGTTCGGGGCTAGGGTTAGGGTTAGGGAACGGCAAGGCTTAGGGCACAGGTGAGGGTACGGAAACGTGGGAGGGTCAGGCTACGTGCTGACACACGGGTCAGTGCCAGCGTATGGGCCAGGATTAGGCTACGGCTTGGTGGTAAGGTGTAGGGCTGGTGGTGGGTTTCCATTCAGAGCTAGGGTTAGGGTTAGGGAACGGCAAGGCTTAGGGTACAGCTGAGGGTACGGAAACGTTGGAGGGTCAGGCTAAGTGCTGACGCACGGGTCAGTGCCAGCGTACGGGCCAGGAGTAGGCTACGGCTTGGGCATAAGTTGTAGGGCTGGTGGTGGGTTTCCATTCCGGGGTAGGGTTAGGGTTAGGGAATGGCAAGGCTTGGGGCACAGGTGAGTGTTTGGAAACGTGGGAGGGTCAGGCTACGTGCTGACGCACAGGTCAGTGCCATGGTACGGGACAGGAGGAGGCTACGGCGTAGGGTAAGGTGTAGGCCTGGTGGTGGGTTTCCGTTCCGGGCTAGGGTTAGGGTTAGGGAACGGCAAGGAGTAGGGCACAGGTGAGGGTACGGAAACGTGGGAGGGTCAGGCTACGTGCTGACGCATGGGTCAGTTCCAGCGTACGGGCCAGGAGTAGGCTACGGTGTAGGGTAAGGTGTAGGGCTGGTGGTGGATTTCTGTTCCGGGCTAGGGTTAGGGTTACGTAACGGCAAGGCTTAGGGCACAGGTGATTGTATGGAAACGTGGGAGGGTCTGGCTACGTGCTGACGCACGGGTCAGTGCCAGCGTACGGGCCAGGAGTAGGCTACGGCTTGGAGGTAAGGTGTAGGGCTGGTGGTGTTTTCCCGTTCCGGGCTAGGGTTAGGGTTAGGGAACGGCAAGGCTTAGGGCACAGGTGAGGGTATGGAAATGTGGGAGGGTCAGGCTACGTGCTGACGCACGGGTCAGTGCCAGCATACGAGCCAGGAGTAGGCTACGGCTTGGGGTTAAGGTGCATGGCTGGTGGTGGGTTTCTGCTCCGGGCTAGGGTTAGGGTTAGGGAACGGCAAGTCTTATGGCACAGGTGAGGGTACGGAAATGTGGGAGGGTCAGGCTACGTGCTGACGCACGGGTCAGTGCCAGCGTACGGGTCAGGAATAGGCTACGGCGTAGGGAAATGTGTTTGTCTGGTGGTGGATTTCCGTTCCGAGCTAGGGTTAGGGTTAGGGAACGGCAAGGCTTAGGGCACAGGTGAGGGTACGGAAACGTGGGAGGGTCAGGCTACGTGCTGACGCACGGGTCAGTTCCAGCGTAAGGGCCAGGAGTAGGCTACGGCGTACGGTAAGGTGTAAGGCTGGTGGTGGGTTTTCGTTCTGGGCTAGGGTTAGGGTTAGGGAACGGCAAGGCTTAGGGCACAGGTGAGGGTACAGAAATGTGGGAGGGTCAGGCTACGTGCTGACGCACGTGTCAGTGCCAGCGTACGGGCCAGGAGTACGCTAAGGCGTAGGGTAAGGGGTAGGGCTGGTGGTGGTTTTCCTTTCCGGTCTAGGGTTAGGGTTAGGGAGCGGCAAGTCTTAGGGCACAGGTGAGGGTACGGAAACGTGGGAGGGTCAGGCTACATGCTGACGAAGGGGTCAGTGCCAGCATACGGGCCAGGAGTAGGCTACGGCTTGGGGGTAAGGTGTAGGGCTGGTGGTGTGTTTCCGCTCCGGGCTAGGGTTAGTGTTAGGGAATGGCAAGTCTTATGGCACAGGTGAGGATACGGAAATGTGGGAGGGTCAGGCTACGTGCTGACGCACGGGTCAGTGCCAGCGTACGGGTCAGGAATAGGCTACGGCGTAGGAAAATGTGTTTGTCTGGTGGTGGATTTCCGTTCCGAGCTAGGGTTAGGGTTAGGGAACGGCAAGGCTTAGGGCACAGGTGAGGGTACGGAAACGTGGGAGGGTCAGCCTACGTGCTGACGCACGGGTCAGTGCCAGCGTATGGGCCAGGAGTAGGCTACGGCGTACGGTAAGGTGTAGGGCTGGTGGTGGGTTTCCGTTCTGGGCTAGGGTTAGGGTTAGGTAACGGCAAGGCTTAGGGCACAGGTGAGGGTAGAGAAACGTGGGAGGGTCAGGCTACGAGCTGACGCACGGGTCAGTGTCAGCGTACGGGCCAGGAGTAGGCTACGGCGTAGGGTAAGGTGTAGGGCTGGTGGTGGGTTTCCGTTCGGGGCTAGGGTTAGGGTTAGGGAACGGCAAGGCTTAGGGCACAGGTGAGGGTACGGAAACGTGGGAGGGTCAGGCTACGTGCGGACGCTCGGGTCAGTGCCAGCGTACGGGCCAGGAGTAGGCTACGGCTTGGGGGTAAGGTGTAGGGCTGGTGGTGTGTTTCCGCTCCGGGCTAGGGTTAGGGTTAGGGAACGGCAAGTCTTATGGCACAGGTGAGGGTACGGAAATGTGGGAGGGTCAGGCTACGTGCTGACGCACGTGTGAGTGCCAGCGTACGGGTCAGGAGTAGGCTACGGCGTAGGGAAATATGTTTGGCTGGTGGTGGATTTCCGTTCCGAGCTAGGGTTAGGGTTAGGGAACGGCAAGGCTTAGGGCACAGGTGATGGTACGGAAACGTGGGAGGGTCAGGCTACGTGCTGACGCACGGGTCAGTTCCAGCGTATGGGCCAGGAGTAGGCTACGGCGTACGGTAAGGTGTAAGGCTGGTGGTGGGTTTTCGTTCTGGGCTAGGGTTAGGTTTAGGGAACGGCAAGGCTTAGGGCACAGGTGAGGGTACGGAAACGTGGGAGGGTCAGGCTTCATGCTGACGCATGGGTCAGTGCCAGCATACGGGCCAGGAGTAGGCTACGGCTTGGGGGTAAGGTGTAGGGCTGGTGGTGGGTTTCCGTTCTGGGCTAGGGTTAGGGTTAGGTAACGGCAAGGCTTAGGGCACAGGTGAGGGTAGAGAAACGTGGGAGGGTCAGGCTACGTGCTGACGCACGGGTCAGTGCCAGCGTACGGGTCAGGAGTAGGCTACGGCGTACGGTAAGGTGTAGGGCTGGTGGTGGGTTTCCGTTCTGGGCTAGGGTTAGGGTTAGGTAACGGCAAGGCTTAGGGCACAGGTGAGGGTAGAGAAACGTGGGAGGGTCAGGCTACCTGCTGACGCACGGGTCAGTGCCAGCGTACGGGCCAGGAGTAGGCTACGGCTTGGGGGTAAGGTGTAGGGCTGGTGGTGGGTTTCCGTTCCGAGCTAGGGTTAGGGTTAGGGAACGGCAAGGCTTAGGGTACAGGTGAGGGTACGGAAACGTTGGAGGGACAGGCTAAGTGCTGACGCACGGGTCAGTGCCAGCGTACGGGCCAGGAGTAGGCAATGGCTTGGGCATAAGTTGTAGGGTTTGTGGTGGGTTTCCATTCCGGGCTAGGGTTAGGGTTAGGGAACGGCAAGGCTTAGGGCACAGGTGAGTGTATGGAAACGTGGGAGGGTCAGGCTACGTGCTGGCGCACATGTCAGTGCCATGGTACGGGACAGGAGGAGGCTACGGCGTAGGGTAAGGTGTAGGCCTGGTGGTGGGTTTCCGTTCCGGGCTAGGGTTAGGGTTAGGGAACGGCAAGGCTTAGGGCACAGGTGAGGGTACGGAAACGTCGGAGGGTCAGGCTACGTGCTGACGCACGGGTCAGTTCCACCGTATGGGCCAGGAGTAGGCTACGGCGTACGGTAAGGTGTAAGGCTGGTGGTGGGTTTTCGTTCTGGGCTAGGGTTAGGGTTAGGTAACGGCAAGGCTTAGGGCACAGGTGACGGTACAGAAATGTGGGAGGGTCAGGCTACGTGCTGACGCACGTGTCAGTGCCAGCGTACGGGCCAGGAGTACGCTAAGGCGTAGGGTAAGGGGTAGGGCTGGTGGTGGTTTTCCTTTCCGGTCTATGGTTAGGGTTAGGGAGCGGCAAGGTTTAGGGCACAGGTGAGGGTACGGAAACGTGGGAGGTTCAGGCTACATGCTGACGCACGGGTCAGTGCCAGCGTAAGGGCCAGGAGTAGGCTACGGCTTGGGGGTAAGTTGTAGACCTGGTGGTGTGTTTCCGCTCCGGGCTAGGGTTAGGGTTAGGGAACGGCAAGTCTTATGGCACAGGTGAGGGTACGGAAATGTGGGAGGCTCAGGCTACGTGCTGACACACGGGTCAGTGCCAGCGTACGGGTGAGGAATAGGCTACGGCGTAGGAAAATGTGTTCGGCTGGTGGTGGATTTCCGTTCCGAGCTAGGGTTAGGGTTAGGGAACGGCAAGGCTTAGGGCACAGGTGAGGGTACGGAAACGTGGGAGGGTCAGGCTACGTGCTGACGCAAGGGTCACTGCCAGCGTATGGGCCAGGAGTAGGCTACGGCGTACGGTAAGGTGTAGGGCTGGTGGTGGGTTTCCGTTCAGGGCAAGGGTTAGGGTTAGGTAACGGCAAGGCTTAGGGCACAGGTGAGGGTAGAGAAACGTGGGAGGGTCAGGCTACGTGCTGACGCATGGGTCAGTGCCAGCGTACGGGCCAGGAGTAGGCTACGGCGTAGGGTAAGGTGTAGGGCTGGTGGTGGGTTTCCGTTCGGGGCTAGGGTTAGGGTTAGGGAACGGCAAGGCTTAGGGCACAGGTGAGGGTACGGAAACGTGGGAGGGTCAGGCTACGTGCTGACACACGGGTCAGTGCCAGCGTACCAGCCAGGATTAGGCTACGGCTTTGGGGTAAGGTGTAGGGCTGGTGGTGGGTTTCCGTTCAGAGCTAGGGTTAGGGTTAGGGAGCGGCAAGGCTTAGGGTACAGGTGAGGGTACGGAAACGTTGGAGGGTCAGGCTAAGTGCTGACGCACGGGTCAGTGCCAGCGTACGGGCCAGGAGTAGGCTACGGCTTGGGCATAAGTTGTAGGGCTGGTGGTGGGTTTCCATTCCGGGCTAGGGTTAGGGTTAGGGAACGGCAAGTCTTGGGGCACAGGTGAGTGTTTGGAAACGTGGGAGGGTCAGGCTACGTGCTGACGCACAGGTCAGTGCCATGGTACGGGACAGGAGGAGGCTACGGCGTAGGGTAAGATGTAGGCCTGGTGGTGGGTTTCCGTTCCGGGCTAGGGTTAGGGTTAGGGAACGGCAAGGATTAGGGCACAGGTGAGGGTACGGAAACGTGGGAGGGTCAGGCTACGTGCTGACGCATGGGTCAGTTCCAGCGTACGGGCCAGGAGTAGGCTACGGTGTAGGGTAAGGTGTAGGGCTGGTGGTGGATTTCTGTTCCGGGCTAGGGTTAGGGTTACGTAACGGCAAGGCTTAGGGCACAGGTGATTGTATGGAAACGTGGGAGGGTCAGGCTACGTGCTGACGCACGGGTCAGTGCCAGCGTACGGGCCAGGAGTAGGCTACGGCTTGGGGGTAAGGTGTAGGGCTGGTGGTGTTTTCCCGTTCCGGGCTAGGGTTAGGGTTAGGGAACGGCAAGGATTAGGGCACAGGTGAGGGTATGGAAATGTGGGAGGGTCAGGCTACGTGCTGACGCACGGGTCAGTGCCAGCATACGGGCCAGGAGTAGGCTACGGCTTGGGGTTAAGGTGTATGGCTGGTGGTGGGTTTCTGCTCCGGGCTAGGGTTAGGGTTAGGGAACGGGAAGTCTTATGGCACAGGTGAGGGTACGGAAATGTGGGAGGGTCAGGCTACGTGCTGACGCACGGGTCAGTGCCAGCGTACGGGTCAGGAATAGGCTACGGCGTAGGGAAATGTGTTTGTCTGGTGGTGGATTTCCGTTCCGAGCTAGGGTTAGGGTTAGGGAACGGCAAGGCTTAGGGCACAGGTGAGGGTACGGAAACGTGGGAGGGTCAGGCTACGTGCTGACGCACGAGTCAGTGCCAGCGTATGGGCCAGGAGTAGGCTACGGCGTACGGTAAGGTGTAGGGCTGGTGGTGGGTTTCCGTTCTGGGCTAGGGTTAGGGTTAGGGAACGGCAAGGCTTAGGGCACAGGTGAGGGTAGAGAAACGTGGGAGGGTCAGGCTACGTGCTGACGCACGGGTCAGTGCCAGCGTACGGGCCAGTAGTAGGCTACGGCATAGGGTAAGGTGTAGGGCTGGTGGTGGGTTTCCATTCGGGGCTAGGGTTAGGGTTAGGGAACGGCAAGGCTTAGGGCACAGGTGAGGGTACGGAAACGTGGGAGGGTCAGGCTACGTGCTGACACACGGGTCAGTGCCAGCGTACGGGCCAGGAGTAGGCTACGGCTTGGGCATAAGTTGTAGGGCTGGTGGTGGGTTTCCATTCCGGGCTAGTGTTAGGGTTAGGGAACAGCAAGGCTTAGGGCACAGGTGAGTGTATGGAAACGTGGGAGGGTCAGGCTACGTGCTGAGGCACAGGTCAGTGCCATGGTACGGGACAGGAGGAGGCTACGGCGTAGGGTAAGGTGTAGGGCTGGTGGTGGGTTTCCGTTCTGGGCTAGGGTTAGGGTTAGGTAACGGCAAGGCTTAGGGCACAGGTGAGGGTAGAGAAACGTGGGAGGGTCAGGCTACGTGCTGATGCATGGGTCAGTGCCAGCGTACGGGCCAGGAGTAGGCTACGGCGTAGGGTAAGGTGTAGGCCTGGTGGTGGGTTTCCGTTCCGGGCTAGGGTTAGGGTTAGGGAACGGCAAGGCTTAGGGCACAGGTGAGGGTACGGAAACGTGGGAGGGTCAGGCTACGTGCTGACACACGGGTCAGTGCCAGCGTACGGGCCAGGATTAGGCCACGGCTTGGGTGTAAGATGTAGGGCTGGTGGTGGGTTTCCGTTCAGAGCTAGGGTTAGGGTTAGGGAACGGCAAGGCTTAGGGTACAGGTGAGGGTACGGAAACGTTGGAGGGTCAGGCTAAGTGCTGACGCACGGGTCAGTGCCAGCGTACGGGCCAGGAGTAGGCTACGGCTTGGGCATAAGTTGTAGGGCTTGTGGTGGGTTTCCATTCCGGGCTAGGGTTAGGGTTAGGGAACGGCAAGGCTTGGGGCACAGGTGAGTGTTTGGAAACGTGGGAGGGTCAGGCTACGTGCTGACGCACAGGTCAGTGCCATGGTACGGGACAGGAAGAGGCTACGGCGTAGGGTAAGGCGTAGGGCTGGTGGTGGGTTTCCGTTCTGGGCTAGGGTTAGGGTTAGGGAACGGCAAAGCTTAGGGCACAGGTGAGGGTACGGAAACGTGGGAGGGTCAGGCTACGTGCTGACGCACGGGTCGTTGCCAGCGTACAGGCCAGTTGTAGGCTACAGCGTAGGGAGATGTGTTGGGCTGGTGGTGGGTTTCCTTTCCGGGCTAGGGTTAGGGTTAGAGAACGGCAAGGCTTAGGGCACAGGTGAGGGTACGGAAACGTGGGAGGGTCAGGCTATGTGCTGATGCACGTGTCACTGCCAGCGTACAGGCCAGGAGTAGGCTACAGCGTAGGGAGATGTGTTGGGCTGGTGGTGGGTTTTCGTTCCGAGCTAGGGTTAGGGTTAGGGAACGGCAAGTCGTAGGGCACAGGTGAGTGTACAGAAACGTGGGAGGGTCAGGCTACATGCTGACGCATGTGTCAGTGCCAGCGTACGGGCCAGGAGTACGCTAAGGTGTAGGGTAAGGGGTAGGGCTGGTGTTGGGTTTGCGTTCCGGGCTAGGGTTAGGGTTAGGGAACGGCAAGGCTTAGGGCACAGGTGAGGGTACGGAAACGTGGGAGGGTCAGGCTACGTGCGGACGCTCGGGTCAGTGCCAGCGTACGGGCCAGGAGTAGGCTACGGCTTGGGGGTAAGGTGTAGGGCTGGTGGTGTGTTTCCGCTCCGGGCTAGGGTTAGGGTTAGGGAACGGCAAGTCTTATGGCACAGGTGAGGGTACGGAAATGTGGGAGGGTCAGGCTACGTGCTGACGCACGTGTGAGTGCCAGCGTACGGGTCAGGAGTAGGCTACGGCGTAGGGAAATATGTTTGGCTGGTGGTGGATTTCCGTTCCGAGCTAGGGTTAGGGTTAGGGAACGGCAAGGCTTAGGGCACAGGTGATGGTACGGAAACGTGGGAGGGTCAGGCTACGTGCTGACGCACGGGTCAGTTCCAGCGTATGGGCCAGGAGTAGGCTACGGCGTACGGTAAGGTGTAAGGCTGGTGGTGGGTTTTCGTTCTGGGCTAGGGTTAGGGTTAGGGAACGGCAAGGCTTAGGGCACAGGTGAGGGTACAGAAATGTGGGAGGGTCAGGCTACGTGCTGACGCACGTGTCAGTGCCAGCGTACGGGCCAGGAGTACGCTAAAGCGTAGGGTAAGGGGTAGGGCTGGTGGTGGATTTCCATTCCGGTCTAGGGTTAGGGTTAGGGAGCGGCAAGGCTTAGGGCACAGGTGAGGGTACGGAAACGTGGGAGGGTCAGGCTTCATGCTGACGCATGGGTCAGTGCCAGCATACGGGCCAGGAGTAGGCTACGGCTTGGGGGTAAGGTGTAGGGCTGGTGGTGTGTTTCCGCTCCGGGCTAGGGTTAGGGTTAGGGAACGGCAAGTCTTATGGCACAGGTGAGGGTACGGAAATGTGGGAGGGTCAGGCTACGTGCTGACGCACGGGTCAGTGCCAGCGTACGGGTCAGGAATAGGCTACGGCGTAGGAACATGTGTTTGTCTGGTGGTGGATTTCCGTTCCGAGCTAGGGTTAGGGTTAGGGAACGGCAAGGCTTAGGGCACAGGTGAGGGTACGGAAACGTGGGAGGGTCAGGCTACGTGCTGACGCACGGGTCAGTGCCAGCGTATGGGCCAGGAGTAGGCTACGGCGTACGGTAAGGTGTAGGGCTGGTGGTGGGTTTCCGTTCTGGGCTAGGGTTAGGGTTAGGTAACGGCAAGGCTTAGGGCACAGGTGAGGGTAGAGAAACGTGGGAGGGTCAGGCTACGTGCTGACGCACGGGTCAGTGCCAGCGTACGGGCCAGGAGTAGGCTACGGCTTGGGGGTAAGGTGTAGTGTAGGGCTGGTGGTGGGTTTCCGTTCCGAGCTAGGGTTAGGGTTAGGGAAGGGCAAGGCTTAGGGTACAGGTGAGGGTACGGAAACGTTGGAGGGTCAGGCTAAGTGCTGACGCACGGGTCAATGCCAGCGTACGGGCCAGGAGTAGGCAATGGCTTGGGCATAAGTTGTAGGGCTTGTGGTGGGTTTCCATTCCGGGCTAGGGTTAGGGTTAGGGAACGGCAAGGCTTAGGGCACAGGTGAGTGTATGGAAACGTGGGAGGGTCAGGCTACGTGCTGGCGCACATGTCAGTGCCATGGTACGGGACAGGAGGAGGCTACGGCGTAGGGTAAGGTGTAGGCCTGGTGGTGGGTTTCCGTTCCGGGCTAGGGTTAGGGTTAGGGAACGGCAAGGCTTAGGGCACAGGTGAGGGTACGGAAACGTCGGAGGGTCAGGCTACGTGCTGACGCACGGGTCAGTTCCACCGTATGGGCCAGGAGTAGGCTACGGCGTACGGTAAGGTGTAAGGCTGGTGGTGGGTTTTCGTTCTGGGCTAGGGTTAGGGTTAGGTAACGGCAAGGCTTAGGGCACAGGTGACGGTACAGAAATGTGGGAGGGTCAGGCTACGTGCTGACGCACGTGTCAGTGCCAGCGTACGGGCCAGGAGTACGCTAAGGCGTAGGGTAAGGGGTAGGGCTGGTGGTGGTTTTCCTTTCCGGTCTATGGTTAGGGTTAGGGAGCGGCAAGGTTTAGGGCACAGGTGAGGGTACGGAAACGTGGGAGGTTCAGGCTACATGCTGACGCACGGGTCAGTGCCAGCATACGGGCCAGGAGTAGGCTATGGCTTGGGGGTAAGGTGTAGACCTGGTGGTGTGTTTCCGCTCCGGGCTAGGGTTAGGGTTAGGGAACGGCAAGTCTTATGGCACACGTGAGGGTACGGAAATGTGGGAGGGTCAGCCTACGTGCTGACGCACGGGTCAGTGCCAGCGTACGGGTGAGGAATAGGCTACGGCGAAGGAAAATGTGTTTGGCTGGTGGTGGATTTCCGTTCCGAGCTAGGGTTAGGGTTAGGGAACGGCAAGGCTTAGGGCACAGGTGAGGGTACGGAAACGTGGGAGGGTCAGGCTACGTGCTGACGCACGGATCAGTGCCAGCGTATGGGCCAGGAGTAGGCTACCGCGTACGGTAAGGTGTAGGGCTGGTGGTGGGTTTCCGTTCAGGGCTAGGGTTAGGGTTAGGTAACGGCAAGGCTTAGGGCACAGGTGAGGGTAGAGAAACGTGGGAGGGTCAGGCTACGTGCTGACGCACGGGTCAGTGCCAGCGTACGGGCCAGGAGTAGGCTACGGCATAGGGTAAGGTGTAGGGCTGGTGGTGGGTTTCCATTCGGGGCTAGGGTTAGGGTTAGGGAACGGCAAGGCTTAGGGCACAGGTGAGGGTACGGAAACGTGGGAGGGTCAGGCTACGTGCTGACACACGGGTCAGTGCCAGCGTACGGGCCAGGAGTAGGCTACGGCTTGGGCATAAGTTGTAGGGCTGGTGGTGGGTTTCCATTCCGGGCTAGTGTTAGGGTGAGGGAACAGCAAGGCTTAGGGCACAGGTGAGTGTATGGAAACGTGGGAGGGTCAGGCTACGTGCTGAGGCACAGGTCAGTGCCATGGTACGGGACAGGAGGAGGCTACGGCGTAGGGTAAGGTGTAGGGCTGGTGGTGGGTTTCCGTTCTGGGCTAGGGTTAGGGTTAGGTAACGGCAAGGCTTAGGGCACAGGTGAGGGTAGAGAAACGTGGGAGGGTCAGGCTACGTGCTGACGCATGGGTCAGTGCAGCGTACGGGCCAGGAGTAGGCTACGGCGTAGGGTAAGGTGTAGGGCTGGTGGTGGGTTTCCGTTCCGGGCTAGGGTTAGGGTTAGGGAACGGCAAGGCTTAGGGCACAGGTGAGGGTACGGAAACGTGGGAGGGTCAGGCTACGTGCTGACACACGGGTCAGTGCCAGCGTACGGGCCAGGATTAGGCTACGGCTTGGGGGTAAGATGTAGGGCTGGTGGTGGGTTTCCGTTCAGAGCTAGGGTTAGGGTTAGGGAACGGCAAGGCTTAGGGTACAGGTGAGGGTACGGAAACGTTGGAGGGTCAGGCTAAGTGCTGACGCACGGGTCAGTGCCAGCGTACGGGCCAGGAGTAGGCTACGGCTTGGGCATAAGTTGTAGGGCTGGTGGTGGGTTTCCATTCCGGGCTAGGGTTAGGGTTAGGGAACGGCAAGGCTTGGGGCACAGGTGAGTGTTTGGAAACGTGGGAGGGTCAGGCTACGTGCTGACGCACAGGTCAGTGCCATGGTATGGGACAGGAGGGGGCTACGGCGTAGGGTAAGGTGTAGGCCTGGTGGTGGGTTTCCGTTCCGGGCTAGGGTTAGGGTTAGGGAACGGCAAGGATTAGGGCACAGGTGAGGGTACAGAAACGTGGGAGGGTCAGGCTACGTGCTGACGCATGGGTCAGTTCCAGCGTACGGGCCAGGAGTAGGCTACGGCGTAGGGTAAGGTGTAGGGCTGGTGGTGGATTTCTGTTCCGGGCTAGGGTTAGGGTTACGTAACGGCAAGGCTTAGGGCACAGGTGATTGTATGGAAACGTGGGAGGGTCAGGCTACGTGCTGACGCACGGGTCAGTGCCAGCGTACGGGCCAGGAGTAGGCTACGGCTTGGGGGTAAGGTGTAGGGCTGGTGGTGTTTTCCCGTTCCGGGCTAGGGTTAGGGTTAGGGAACGGCAAGGCTTAGGGCACAGGTGAGGGTACGGAAATGTGGGAGGGTCAGGCTACGTGCTGACGCACGGGTCAGTGCCAGCATACGGGCCATGAGTAAGCTACGTCTTGGGGTTAAGGTGTAGGGCTGGTGGTGGGTTTCCGCTCCGGGCTAGGGTTAGGGTTAGGGAACGGCAAGTCTTATTGCACAGGTGAGGGTACGGAAATGTGGGAGGGTCAGGCTACGTGCTGACGCACGGGTCAGTGCCAGCGTACGGGTCAGGAATTGGCTACGGCGTAGGGAAATGTGTTTGGCTGGTGGTGGATTTCCGTTCCGAGCTAGGGTTAGGGTTAGGGAACGGCAAGGCTTAGGGCACAGGTGAGGGTACGGAAACGTGGGAGGGTCAGGCTACGTGCTGACACACGGGTCAGTGCTAGCGTATGGGCCAGGAGTAGGCTACTGCGTACGGTAAGGTGTAGGGCTGGTGGTGGGTTTCCGTTCTGGGCTAGGGTTAGTGTTAGGTAACGGCAAGGCTTAGGGCACAGGTGAGGGTAGAGAAACGTGGGAGGGTCAGGCTACGTGCTGACGCACGGGTCAGTGCCAGCGTACGGGCCAGGAGTAGGCTACGGCATAGGGTAAGGTGTAGGGCTGGTGGTGGGTTTCCGTTCGGGGCTAGGGTTAGGGTTAGGGAACGGCAAGGCTTAGGGCACAGGTGAGGGTACGGAAACGTGGGAGGGTCAGGCTACGTGCTGACGCATGGGTCAGTGCTAGCGTATGGGCCAGGAGTAGGCTACTGCGTACGGTAAGGTGTAGGGCTGGTGGTGGGTTTCCGTTCTGGGCTAGGGTTAGGGTTAGGGAACGGCAAGGCTTAGGGCACAGGTGAGGGTACGGAAACGTGGGAGGGTCAGGCTACGTGCTGACACACGGGTCAGTGCCAGCGTACGGGCCAGGAGTAGGCTACGGCTTGGGGGTAAGGTGTAGGGCTGGTGGTGGGTTTCCGTTCCGAGCTAGGGCTAGGGTTAGGGAACGGCAAGGCTTAGGGTACAGGTGAGGGTACGGAAACGTTGGAGGGTCAGGCTAAGTGCTGACGCACGGGTCAGTGCCAGCGTACGGGCCAGGAGTAGGCTACGGCTTGGGCATAAGTTGTAGGGCTGGTGGTGGGTTTCCATTCCGGGCTAGTGTTAGGGTTAGGGAACGGCAAGGCTTAGGGCACAGGTGAGTGTATGGAAACGTGGGAGGGTCAGGCTACGTGCTGACGCACAGGTCAGTGCCATGGTACGGGATAGGAGGAGGCAACGGCGTAGGGTAAGGTGTAGGCCTGGTGGTGGGTTTCCGTTCCGGGCTAGGGTTAGGGTTAGGGAACGGCAAGGATTAGGGCACAGGTGAGGGTACGGAAACGTGGGAGGGTCAGGCTACGTGCTGACGCATGGGTCAGTTCCAGCGTACGGGCCAGGAGTAGGCTACGGCGTACGATAAGGTGTAGGGCTGGTGGTGGATTTCTGTTCTGGGCTAGGGTTAGGGTTAGGTAACGGCAAGGCTTAGGGCACAGGTGATTGTATGGAAACGTGGGAGGGTCAGGCTACGTGCTGACGCATGGGTCAGTGCCAGCGTACGGTCCAGGAGTAGGCTACGGATTGGGGGTAAGTTGTAGGGCTGGTGGTGTTTTCCCGTTCCGGGCTAGTGTTAGGGTGAGGGAACGGCAAGGCTTAGGGCACAGGTCAGGGTACGGAAATGTGGGAGGGTCAGGCTACGTGCTGACGCACGGGTCAGTGCCAGCTTACGGGCCAGGAGTAGACTACGGTGTAGGGTAAGGTGTAGGGCTGGTGGTGGGTTTCCGTTTGGGGCTAGGGTTAGGGTTGGGGAACGGCAATGCTTAGGGCACAGGTGAGGGTACGGAAAAGTGGGAGGGTCAGGGTACGTGCTGACGCACGGGTCAGTGCCAGCGTACGGGCCAGGAGTAGGCTACGGCGTAGGGTAAGGGGTAGGGCTGGTGGTGGGTTTCCGTTCTGGGCTAGTGTTAGGGTTAGGGAACGGCAAAGCTTAGGGCACAGGTGAGGGTACGGAAACGTGGGAGGGTCAGGCTACGTGCTGATGCACGGGTCGTTGCCAGCCTACGGGCCAGTTGTAGGCTACAGCGTAGGGTAAGGTGTAGGGCTGGTGGTGGGTTTCCTTTCCGGGCTAGGGTTAGGGTTAGAGAACGGCAAGGCTTAGGGCACAGGTGATGGTACGGAAACGTGGGAGGGTCAGGCTATGTCCTTATGCACGTGTTACTGCCAGCGTACAGGCCAGGATTAGGCTACAGCGTAGGGAGATGTGTTGGGCTGGTGGTGGGTTTTCGTTCCGAGCTAGGGTTAGGGTTAGGGAACGGCAAGTCGTAGGGCACATGTGAGTGTACAGAAACGTGGGAGGGTCAGGCTACATGCTGACGCACAGGTCAGTGCCAGCGTACGGGCCAGGAGTAGGCTACGGCGTAGGGTAAGGGGTAGGGATGGTGGTGGGTTTCCGTTCCGGTTTAGGGTTAGGGTTAGGGAACGGCAAGGCTTAGGGCACAGGTGAGGGTACGGAAACGTGGGAGGGTCAGGCTACGTGCTGACACACGGGTCAGTGACAGCGTACGGGCCAGGAGTAGGCTACGGCGTAGGGTAAGGGGTAGGGATGGTGGTGGGTTTCCGTTCCGGGCTAGGGTTAGGGTTAGGGAACGGCAAGGCTTAGGGCACAGGTGAGGGTACGGAAACGAGGGAGGTTCAGGCTACGTGCTGACGCACGGGTCAGTGCCAGCGTACGGGCCAGGAGTAGGCTACGGCGCAAGGTAAGGTGTAGGGCTGGTAGAGGGTTTCTTTTCCGGGGTAGGGATAGGGTTAGGGAACGGCAAGGCTTAGGGCACAGGTGAGGGTACGGAAACGTGGGAGGGTCAGGCTATGTGCTGATGCACGTGTCACTGCCAGCATACAGGCCAAGAGTAGGCTACAGCGTAGGGAGATGTGTTGGGCTGGTGGTGGGTTTTCGTTCCGAGCTAGGGTTAGGGTTAGGGAATGGCAAGTCTTAGGGCACAGGTGAGTGTACGGAAATGTGGGAGGCTCAGGCTACGTGCTGACGCACGTGTCAGTGCCAGCGTACGGGCCATGATTACGCTAAGGCGTAGGGTAAGGGGTAGGGCTGGTGTTGGGTTTCCGTTTCGGGCTAGGGTTAGGGTTAGGGAACGGCAAGGCTTAGGGCACAGGTGAGGGTACGGAAACGTGGGAGGGTCAGGCTACGTGCTGACGCACGGGTCAGTGCCAGCGTACGGGCCAGGAGTAGGCTACGGCTTGGGGGTAAGGTGTAGGGCTGGTGGAGTGTTTCCGCTCCGGGCTAGGGTTAGGGTTAGGGAACGGCAAGTCTTATGGCACAGGTGAGGGTACGGAAATGTGGGAGGGTCAGGCTACGTGCTGATGCACGTGTGAGTGCCAGCGTACGGGTCCGGAGTAGGCTACGGCGTAGGGAAATGTGTTTGGCTGGTGGTGGATTTCCGTTCCGAGCTAGGGTTAGGGTTAGGGAACGGCAAGGCTTAGGGCACAGGTGAGGGTACGGAAACGTGGGAGGGTCAGGCTACGTGCTGACACACGGGTCAGTGCCATCGTACGGGCCAGGAGTAGGCTACGGCTTGGGGGTAAGGCGTAGGGCTGGTGGTGGGTTTCCGTTCCGAGCTAGGGTTAGGGTTAGGGAACGGCAAGGCTTAGGGTACAGGTGAGGGTACGGAAACGTTGGAGGGTCAGGCTAAGTGCTGACGCACGGGTCAGTGCCAGCGTACGGGCCAGGAGTAGGCTACGGCTTGGGCATAAGTTGTAGGGCTGGTGGTGGGTTTCCATTCCGGGCTAGGGTTAGGGTTAGGGAACGGCAAGCCTTAGGGCACAGGTGAGTGTATGGAAACGTGGGAGGGTCAGGCTACGTGCTGACGCACAGGTCAGTGCCATGGTACGGGACAGGAGTAGGCTACGGCGTAGGGTAAGGTGTAGGCCTGGTGGTGGGTTTCCGTTCCGGGCTAGGGTTAGGGTTAGGGAACGGCTAGGATTAGGGCACAGGTGAGGGTACGGAAACGTGGGAGGGTGAGGCTACGTGCTGACGCATGGGTCAGTTCCAGCGTACGGGCCAGGATTAGGCTACGGCGTAGGGTAAGGTGTAGGGCTTGTGGTGGATTTCTGTTCCGAGATAGGGTTAGGGTTACGTAACGGCAAGGCTTAGGGCACAGGTGATTGTATGGAAACGTGGGAGGGTTAGGCTACGTGCTGACGCACGGGTCAGTGCCAGCGTACGGGCCAGGTGTAGGCTACGGCTTCGGGGTAAGGTGTAGGGCTGGTGGTGTTTTCCCGTTCCGTGCTAGGGTTAGGGTTAGGGAACGGCAAGGCTTAGGGCCCAGGTGAGGGTACGGAAATGTGGGTGGGTCAGGCTACGTGCTGACGCACGGGTCAGTGCCCGCATACGGGCCAGGAGTAGGCTACGGCTTGCGGTTAAGGTGTAGGGCTGGTGGTGGGTTTCCGCTCCGGGCTAGGGTTAGGGTTAGGGAACGGCAAGCCTTATGGCACAGGTCAGGGTACGGAAATGTGGGAGGGTCAGGCTATGTGCTGACGCACGTGTCAGTGCCAGCGTACGGGCCAGGAGTAGACTACGGTGTAGGGTAAGGTGTAGGGCTGGTGGTGGGTTTCCGTTTCGGGCTAGGGTTAGGGTTGGGGAACGGCAATGCTTAGGGCACAGGTGAGGGTACGGAAAAGTGGGAGGGTCAGGCTACGTGCTGATGCACGGGTCAGTGCCAGCGTACGGGCCAGGAGTAGGCTACGGCGTAGGGTAAGGGGTAGGGCTGGTGGTGGGTTTCCGTTCTGGGCTAGTGTTAGGGTTAGGGAACGGCAAAGCTTAGGGCACAGGTGAGGGTACGGAAACGTGGGAGGGTCAGGCTACGTGCTGACGCACGGGTCGTTGCCAGCCTACGGGCCAGTTGTAGGCTACAGCGTAGGGTAAGGTGTAGGGCTGGTGGTGGGTTTCCTTTCCGGGCTAGGGTTAGTGTTAGAGAACGGCAAGGCTTAGGGCACAGGTGATGGTACGGAAACGTGGGAGGGTCAGGCTATGTCCTTATGCACGTGTTACTGCCAGCGTACAGGCCAGGATTAGGCTACAGCGTAGGGAGATGTTTTGGGCTGGTGGTGGGTTTTCGTTCCGAGCTAGGGTTAGGGTTAGGGAACGGCAAGTCGTAGGGCACATGTGAGTGTACAGAAACGTGGGAGGGTCAGGCTACATGCTGACGCACAGGTCAGTGCCAGCGTACGGGCCAGGAGTAGGCTACGGCGTAGGGTAAGGGGTAGGGATGGTGGTGGGTTTCCGTTCCGGTTTAGGGTTAGGGTTAGGGAACGGCAAGGCTTAGGGCACAGGTGAGGGTACGGAAACGTGGGAGGGTCAGGCTACGTGCTGACACACGGGTCAGTGACAGCGTACGGGCCAGGAGTAGGCTACGGCGTAGGGTAAGGGGTAGGGATGGTGGTGGGTTTCCGTTCCGGGCTAGGGTTAGGGTTAGGGAACGGCAAGGCTTAGGGCACAGGTGAGGGTACGGAAACGAGGGAGGTTCAGGCTACGTGCTGACGCACGGGTCAGTGCCAGCGTACGGGCCAGGAGTAGGCTACGGTGCAAGGTAAGGTGTAGGGCTGGTAGAGGGTTTCTTTTCCGGGGTAGGGATAGGGTTAGGGAACGGCAAGGCTTAGGGCACAGGTGAGGGTACGGAAACGTGGGAGGGTCAGGCTATGTGCTGATGCACGTGTCACTGCCAGCATACAGGCCAAGAGTAGGCTACAGCGTAGGGAGATGTGTTGGGCTGGTGGTGGGTTTTCGTTCCGAGCTAGGGTTAGGGTTAGGGAACGGCAAGGCTTAGGGCACAGGTGAGGGTACGGAAACGAGGGAGGTTCAGGCTACGTGCTGACGCACGGGTCAGTGCCAGCGTACGGGCCAGGAGTAGGCTACGGTGCAAGGTAAGGTGTAGGGCTGGTAGAGGGTTTCTTTTCCGGGGTAGGGATAGGGTTAGGGAACGGCAAGGCTTAGGGCACAGGTGAGGGTACGGAAACGTGGGAGGGTCAGGCTATGTGCTGATGCACGTGTCACTGCCAGCATACAGGCCAAGAGTAGGCTACAGCGTAGGGAGATGTGTTGGGCTGGTGGTGGGTTTTCGTTCCGAGCTAGGGTTAGGGTTAGGGAATGGCAAGTCTTAGGGCACAGGTGAGTGTACGGAAATGTGGGAGGCTCAGGCTACGTGCTGACGCACGTGTCAGTGCCAGCGTACGGGCCATGATTACGCTAAGGCGTAGGGTAAGGGGTAGGGATGGTGTTGGGTTTCCGTTTCGGGCTAGGGTTAGGGTTAGGGAACGGCAAGGCTTAGGGCACAGGTGAGGGTACGGAAACGTGGGAGGGTCAGGCTACGTGCTGACGCACGGGTCAGTGCCAGCGTACGGGCCAGGAGTAGGCTACGGCTTGGGGGTAAGGTGTAGGGCTGGTGGAGTGTTTCCGCTCCGGGCTAGGGTTAGGGTTAGGGAACGGCAAGTCTTATGGCACAGGTGAGGGTACGGAAATGTGGGAGGGTCAGGCTACGTGCTGATGCACGTGTGAGTGCCAGCGTACGGGTCCGGAGTAGGCTACGGCGTAGGGAAATGTGTTTGGCTGGTGGTGGATTTCCGTTCCGAGCTAGGGTTAGGGTTAGGGAACGGCAAGGCTTAGGGCACAGGTGAGGGTACGGAAACGTGGGAGGGTCAGGCTACGTGCTGACACACGGGTCAGTGCCATCGTGCGGGCCAGGAGTAGGCTACGGCTTGGGGGTAAGGCGTAGGGCTGGTGGTGGGTTTCCGTTCCGAGCTAGGGTTAGGGTTAGGGAACGGCAAGGCTTAGGGTACAGGTGAGGGTACGGAAACGTTGGAGGGTCAGGCTAAGTGCTGACGCACGGGTCAGTGCCAGCGTACGGGCCAGGAGTAGGCTACGGCTTGGGCATAAGTTGTAGGGCTGGTGGTGGGTTTCCATTCCGGGCTAGGGTTAGGGTTAGGGAACGGCAAGCCTTAGGGCACAGGTGAGTGTATGGAAACGTGGGAGGGTCAGGCTACGTGCTGACGCACAGGTCAGTGCCATGGTACGGGACAGGAGTAGGCTACGGCGTAGGGTAAGGTGTAGGCCTGGTGGTGGGTTTCCGTTCCGGGCTAGGGTTAGGGTTAGGGAACGGCTAGGATTAGGGCACAGGTGAGGGTACGGAAACGTGGGAGGGTCAGGCTACGTGCTGACGCATGGGCCAGTTCCAGCGTACGGGCCAGGATTAGGCTACGGCGTAGGGTAAGGTGTAGGGCTTGTGGTGGATTTCTGTTCCGAGATAGGGTTAGGGTTACGTAACGACAAGGCTTAGGGCACAGGTGATTGTATGGAAACGTGGGAGGGTCAGGCTACGTGCTGACGCACGGGTCAGTGCCAGCGTACGGGCCAGGTGTAGGCTACGGCTTCGGGGTAAGGTGTAGGGCTGGTGGTGTTTTCCCGTTCCGTGCTAGGGTTAGGGTTAGGGAACGGCAAGGCTTAGGGCCCAGGTGAGGGTACGGAAATGTGGGAGGGTCAGGCTACGTGCTGACGCACGGGTCAGTGCCCGCATACGGGCCAGGAGTAGGCTACGGCTTGGGGTTAAGGTGTAGGGCTGGTGGTGGGTTTCCGCTCCGGGCTAGGGTTAGGGTTAGGGAACGGCAAGCCTTATGGCACAGGTCAGGGTACGGAAATGTGGGAGGGTCAGGCTATGTGCTGACGCACGTGTCAGTGCCAGCGTACGGGCCAGGAGTAGACTACGGTGTAGGGTAAGGTGTAGGGCTGGTGGTGGGTTTCCGTTTCGGGCTAGGGTTAGGGTTGGGGAACGGCAATGCTTAGGGCACAGGTGAGGGTACGGAAAAGTGGGAGGGTCAGGCTACGTGCTGATGCACGGGTCAGTGCCAGCGTACGGGCCAGGAGTAGGCTACGGTGTAGGGTAAGGGGTAGGGCTGGTGGTGGGTTTCCGTTCTGGGCTAGGGTTAGGGTTAGGGAACGGCAAAGCTTAGGGCACAGGTGAGGGTACGGAAACGTGGGAGGGTCAGGCTACGTGCTGACGCACGGGTCGTTGCCAGCCAACGGGCCAGTTGTAGGCTACAGCGTAGGGTAAGGTGTAGGGCTGGTGGTGGGTTTCCTTTCCGGGCTAGGGTTAGGGTTAGAGAACGGCAAGGCTTAGGGCACAGGTGAGGGTACGGAAACGTGGGAGGGTCAGGCTATGTGCTGATGCACGTGTCACTGCCAGCGTACAGGCCAGGAGTAGGCTACAGCGTAGGGAGATGTGTTGGGCTGGTGGTGGGTTTTCGTTCCGAGCTAGGGTTAGGGTTAGGGAACGGCAAGTCGTAGGGCACAGGTGAGTGTACAGAAACGTGGGAGGGTCAGGCTACATGCTGACGCATGTGTCAGTGCCAGCGTACGGGCCAGGAGTACGCTAAGGCGTAGGGTAAGGTGTAGGGCTGGTGTTGGGTTTGCGTTCCGGGCTAGGGTTAGGGTTAGGGAACGGCAAGGCTTAGGGCACAGGTGAGCGTACGGAAACGTGGGAGGGTCAGGCTACGTGCTGACGCACGGGTCAGTGCCAGCGTACGGGCCGGGAGTAGGCTACGGCTTGGGGGTAAGGTGTAGGGCTGGTGGTGTGTTTCCGCTCCGGGTTAGGGTTAGGGTTAGGGAACGGCAAGTCTTATGGCACAGGTGAGGGTACGGAAATGTGGGAGGGTCAGGCTACGTGCTGACGCACGTGTGAGTGCCAGCGTACGGGTCAGGAGTAGGCTACGGCGTAGGGAAATATGTTTGGCTGGTGGTGGATTTCCGTTCCGAGCTAGGGTTAGGGTTAGGGAACGGCAAGGCTTAGGGCACAGGTGATGGTACGGAAACGTGGGAGGGTCAGGCTACGTGCTGGCGCACATGTCAGTGCCATGGTACGGGACAGGAGGAGGCTACGGCGTAGGGTAAGGTGTAGGCCTGGTGGTGGGTTTCCGTTCCGGGCTAGGGTTAGGGTTAGGGAACGGCAAGGCTTAGGGCACAGGTGAGGGTACGGAAACGTCGGAGGGTCAGGCTACGTGCTGACGCACGGGTCAGTTCCACCGTATGGGCCAGGAGTAGGCTACGGCGTACGGTAAGGTGTAAGGCTGGTGGTGGGTTTTCGTTCTGGGCTAGGGTTAGGTTTAGGTAACGGCAAGGCTTAGGGCACAGGTGACGGTACAGAAATGTGGGAGGGTCAGGCTACGTGCTGACGCACGTGTCAGTGCCAGCGTACGGGCCAGGAGTACGCTAAGGCGTAGGGTAAGGGGTAGGGCTGGTGGTGGTTTTCCTTTCCGGTCTAGGGTTAGGGTTAGGGAGCGGCAAGTTTTAGGGCACAGGTGAGGGTACGGAAACGTGGGAGGTTCAGGCTACATGCTGACGCACGGGTCAGTGCCAGCATACGGGCCAGGAGTAGGCTACGGCTTGGGGGTAAGGTGTAGACCTGGTGGTGTGTTTCCGCTCCGGGCTAGGGTTAGGGTTAGGGAACGGCAAGTCTTACGGCACAGGTGAGGGTACGGAAATGTGGGAGGGTCAGGCTACGTGCTGACGCACGGGTCAGTGCCAGCGTACGGGTCAGGAATAGGCTACGGCGTAGGAAAATGTGTTTGGCTGGTGGTGGATTTCCGTTCCGAGCTAGGGTTAGGGTTAGGGAACGGCAAGGCTTAGGGCACAGGTGAGGGTACGGAAACGTGGGAGGGTCAGGCTACGTGCTGACGCACGGGTCACTGCCAGCGTATGGGCCAGGAGTAGGCTACGGCGTACGGTAAGGTGTAGGGCTGGTGGTGGGTTTCCGTTCAGGGCTAGGGTTAGGGTTAGGTAACGGCAAGGCTTAGGGCACAGGTGAGGATAGAGAAACGTGGGAGGGTCAGGCTACGTGCTGACGCACGGGTCAGTGCCAGCGTACGGGCCAGGAGTAGGCTACGGCGTAGGGTAAGGTGTAGGGCTGGTGGTGGGTTTCCGTTCGGGGCTAGGGTTAGGGTTAGGGAACGGCAAGGCTTAGGGCACAGGTGAGGGTACGGAAACGTGGGAGGGTCAGGCTACGTGCTGACACACGGGTCAGTGCCAGCGTACCGGCCAGGATTAGGCTACGGCTTGGGGGTAAGGTGTAGGGCTGGTGGTGGGTTTCCGTTCAGAGCTAGGGTTAGGGTTAGGGAACGGCAAGGCTTAGGGTACAGGTGAGGGTAAGGAAACGTTGGAGGGTCAGGCTAAGTGCTGACGCATGGGTCAGTGCCAGCGTACGGGCCAGGAGTAGGCTACGGCTTGGGCATAAGTTGTAGGGCTGGTGGTGGGTTTCCATTCCGGGCTAGGGTTAGGGTTAGGGAACGGCAAGGCTTGGGTCACAGGTGAGTGTTTGGAAACGTGGGAGGGTCAGGCTACGTGCTGACGCACAGGTCAGTGCCATGGTACGTGGCGGGAGGAGGCTACGGCGTAGGGTAAGATGTAGGCCTGGTGGTGGGTTTCCGTTCCGGGCTAGGGTTAGGGTTAGGGAACGGCAAGGATTAGGGCACAGGTGAGGGTACGGAAACGTGGGAGGGTCAGGCTACGTGCTGACGCATGGGTCAGTTCCAGCGTACGGGCCAGGAGTAGGCTACGGTGTAGGGTAAGGTGTAGGGCTGGTGGTGGATTTCTCTTCCGGGCTAGGGTTAGGGTTACGTAACGGCAAGGCTTAGGGCACAGGTGATTGTATGGAAACGTGGGAGGGTCAGGCTACGTGCTGACGCACGGGTCAGTGCCAGCGTACGGGCCAGGAGTAGGCTACGGCTTGGGGGTAAGGTGTAGGACTGGTGGTGTTTTCCCGTTCCGGGCTAGGGTTAGGGTTAGGGAACGGCAAGGCTTAGGGCACAGGTGAGGGTATGGAAATGTGGGAGGGTCAGGCTACGTGCTGACGCACGGGTCAGTGCCAGCATACGGGCCAGGAGTAGGCTACGGCTTGGGGTTAAGGTGTATGGCTGGTGGTGGGTTTCTGCTCCGGGCTAGGGTTAGGGTTAGGGAACGGCAAGTCTTATGGCACAGGTGAGGGTACGGAAATGTGGGAGGGTCAGGCTACGTGCTGACGCACGGGTCAGTGCCAGCGTACGGGTCAGGAATAGGCTACGGCGTAGGGAAATGTGTTTGTCTGGTGGTGGATTTCCGTTCCGAGCTAGGGTTAGGGTTAGGGAACGGCAAGGCTTAGGGCATAGGTGAGGGTACGGAAACGTGGGAGGGTCAGGCTACGTGCTGACGCACGAGTCAGTGCCAGCGTATGGGCCAGGAGTAGGCTACGGCGTACGGTAAGGTGTAGGGCTGGTGGTGGGTTTCCGTTCTGGGCTAGGGTTAGGGTTAGGGAACGGCAAGGCTTAGGGCACAGGTGAGGGTAGAGAAACGTGGGAGGGTCAGGCTACGTGCTGACGCACGGGTCAGTGCCAGCGTACGGGCCAGGAGTAGGCTACGGCATAGGGTAAGGTGTAGGGCTGGTGGTGGGTTTCCATTCGGGGCTAGGGTTAGGGTTAGGGAACGGCAAGGCTTAGGGCACAGGTGAGGGTACGGAAACGTGGGAGGGTCAGGCTACGTGCTGACACACGGGTCAGTTCCAGCGTACGGGCCAGGAGTAGGCTACGGCTTGGGCATAAGTTGTAGGGCTGGTGGTGGGTTTCCATTCCGGGTTAGTGTTAGGGTTAGGGAACGGCAAGGCTTAGGGCACAGGTGAGTGTATGGAAACGTGGGAGGGTCAGGCTACGTGCTGACGCACAGGTCAGTGCCATGGTACGGGACAGGAGGAGGCTACGGCGTAGGGTAAGGTGTAGGGCTGGTGGTGGGTTTCCGTTCTGGGCTAGGGTTAGGGTTAGGTAACGGCAAGGCTTAGGGCACAGGTGAGGGTAGAGAAACGTGGGAGGGTCAGGCTACGTGCTGACGCATGGGTCAGTGCCAGCGTACGGGCCAGGAGTAGGCTACGGCGTAGGGTAAGGTGTAGGGCTGGTGGTGGGTTTCCGTTCGGGGCTAGGGTTAGGGTTAGGGAACGGCAAGGCTTAGGGCACAGGTGAGGGTACGGAAACGTGGGAGGGTCAGGCTACGTGCTGACACACGGGTCAGTGCCAGCGTACGGGCCAGGATTAGGCTACGGCTTGGGGGTAAGGTGTAGGGCTGGTGGTGGGTTTCCATTCAGAGCTAGGGTTAGGGTTAGGGAATGGCAAGGCTTAGGGTACAGCTGAGGGTACGGAAACGTTGGAGGGTCAGGCTAAGTGCTGACGCACGGGTCAGTGCCAGCGTACGGGCCAGGAGTAGGCTACGGCTTGGGCATAAGTTGTAGGGCTGGTGGTGGGTTTCCATTCCGGGCTAGGGTTAGGGTTAGGGCACGGCAAGGCTTGGGGCACAGGTGAGTGTTTGGAAACGTGGGAGGGTCAGGCTACGTGCTGACGCACAGGTCAGTGCCATGGTACGGGACAGGAGGAGGCTACGGCGTAGGGTAAGGTGTAGGCCTGGTGGTGGGTTTCCGTTCCGGGCTAGGGTTAGGGTTAGGGAACGGCAAGGATTAGGGCACAGGTGAGGGTACGGAAACGTGGGAGGGTCAGGCTACGTGCTGACGCATGGGTCAGTTCCAGCGTACGGGCCAGGAGTAGGCTACGGTGTAGGGTAAGGTGTAGGGCTGGTGGTGGATTTCTGTTCCGGGCTAGGGTTAGGGTTACGTAACGGCAAGGCTTAGGGCACAGGTGACTGTATGGAAACGTGGGAGGGTCTGGCTACGTGCTGACGCACGGGTCAGTGCCAGCGTACGGGCCAGGAGTAGGCTACGGCTTGGGGGTAAGGTGTAGGGCTGGTGGTGTTTTCCCGTTCAGGGCTAGGGTTAGGGTTAGGGAACGGCAAGGCTTAGGGCACAGGTGAGGGTATGGAAATGTGGGAGGGTCAGGCTACGTGCTGACGCACGGGTCAGTGCCAGCGTACGGGCCAGGAGTAGGCTATGGCTTGGGGTTAAGGTGTATGGCTGGTGGTGGGTTTCTGCTCCGGGCTAGGGTTAGGGTTAGGGAACGGCAAGTCTTATGGCACTGGTGAGGGTACGGAAATGTGGGAGGGTCAGGCTACGTGCTGACGCACGGGTCAGTGCCAGCGTACGGGTCAGGAATAGGCTACGGCGTAGGGAAATGTGTTTGTCTGGTGGTGGATTTCCGTTCCGAGCTAGGGTTAGGGTTAGGGAACGGCAAGGCTTAGGGCACAGGTGAGGGTACGGAAACGTGGGAGGGTCAGGCTACATGCTCACGCACGGGTCAGTTCCAGCGTAAGGGCCAGGAGTAGGCTACGGCGTACGGTAAGGTGTAAGGCTGGTGGTGGGTTTTCGTTCTGGGCTAGGGTTAGGGTTAGGGAACGGCAAGGCTTAGGGCACAGGTGAGGGTACAGAAATGTGGGAGGGTCAGGCTACGTGCTGACGCACGTGTCAGTGCCAGCGTACGGGCCAGGAGTACGCTAAGGCGTAGGGTAAGGGGTAGGGCTGGTGGTGGTTTTCCTTTCCGTTCTAGGGTTAGGGTTAGGGAGCGGCAAGTCTTAGGGCACAGGTGAGGGTACGGAAACGTGGGAGAGTCAGGCTACATGCTGACGAAGGGGTCAGTGCCAGCATACGGGCCAGGAGTAGGCTACGGCTTGGGGGTAAGGTGTAGGGCTGGTGGTGTGTTTCCGGTCCGGGCTAGGGTTAGGATTAGGGAATGGCAAGTCTTATGGCACAGGTGAGGATACGGAAATGTGGGAGGGTCAGGCTACGTGCTGACGCACGGGTCAGTGCCAGCGTACGGGTCAGGATTAGGCTACGGCGTAGGAAAATGTGTTTGTCTGGTGGTGGATTTCCGTTCCGAGCTAGGGTTAGGGTTAGGGAACGGCAAGGCTTAGGGCACAGGTGAGGGTACGGAAACGTGGGAGGGTCAGCCTACGTGCTGACGCACGGGTCAGTGCCAGCATATGGGCCAGGAGTAGGCTACGGCGTACGGTAAGGTGTAGGGCTGGTGGTGGGTTTCCGTTCTGGGCTAGGGTTAGGGTTAGGTAACGGCAAGGCTTAGGGCACAGGTGAGGGTAGAGAAACGTGGGAGGGTCAGGCTACGAGCTGACGCACGGGTCAGTGCCAGCGTACGGGCCAGGAGTAGGCTACGGCGTAGGGTAAGGTGTAGGGCTGGTGGTGGGTTTCCGTTCGGGGCTAGGGTTAGGGTTAGGGAACGGCAAGGCTTAGGGCACAGGTGAGGGTACGGAAACGTGGGAGGGTCAGGCTAAGTGCTGACGCACGGGTCAGTGCCAGCGTACGGGCCAGGAGTAGGCTACGGCTTGGGCATAAGTTGTAGGGCTGGTGGTGGGTTTCCATTCCGGGCTAGGGTTAGGGTTAGGGAACGGCAAGCCTTAGGGCACCGGTGAGTGTATGGAAACGTGGGAGGGTCAGGCTACGTGCTGACGCACAGGTCAGTGCCATGGTACGGGACAGGAGTAGGCTACGGCGTAGGGTAAGGTGTAGGCCTGGTGGTGGGTTTCCGTTCCGGGCTAGGGTTAGGGTTAGGGAACGGCTAGGATTAGGGCACAGGTGAGGGTACGGAAACGTGGGAGGGTCAGGCTACGTGCTGACGCATGGGTCAGTTCCAGCGTACGGGCCAGGATTAGGCTACGGCGTAGGGTAAGGTGTAGGGCTTGTGGTGGATTTCTGTTCCGAGCTAGGGTTAGGGTTACGTAACGGCAAGGCTTAGGGCACAGGTGATTGTATGGAAACGTGGGAGGGTTAGGCTACGTGCTGACGCACGGGTCAGTGCCAGCGTACGGGCCAGGTGTAGGCTACGGCTTCGGGGTAAGGTGTAGGGCTGGTGGTGTTTTCCCGTTCTGTGCTAGGGTTAGGGTTAGGGAACGGCAAGGCTTAGGGCACAGGTGAGGGTACGGAAATGTGGGAGGGTCAGGCTATGTGCTGACGCACGGGTCAGTGCCCGCATACGGGCCAGGAGTAGGCTACGGCTTGGGGTTAAGGTGTAGGGCTGGTGGTGGGTTTCCGCTCCGGGCTAGGGTTAGGGTTAGGGAACGGCAAGCCTTATGGCACAGGTCAGGGTACGGAAATGTGGGAGGGTCAGGCTATGTGCTGACGCACGGGTCAGTGCCAGCGTACGGGCCAGGAGTAGACTACGGTGTAGGGTAAGGTGTAGGGCTGGTGGTGGGTTTCCGTTTCGGGCTAGGGTTAGGGTTGGGGAACGGCAATGCTTAGGGCACAGGTGAGGGTACGGAAAAGTGGGAGGGTCAGGCTACGTGCTGATGCACGGGTCAGTTCCAGCGTACGGGCCAGGAGTAGGCTACGGTGTAGGGTAAGGGGTAGGGCTGGTGGTGGGTTTCCGATCTGGGCTAGGGTTAGGGTTAGGGAACGGCAAAGCTTAGGGCACAGGTGAGGGTACGGAAACGTGGGAGGGTCAGGCTACGTGCTGACGCACGGGTCGTTGCCAGCCTACGGGCCAGTTGTAGGCTACAGCGTAGGGTAAGGTGTAGGGCTGGTGGTGGGTTTCCTTTCCGGGCTAGGGTTAGGGTTAGAGAACGGCAAGGCTTAGGGCACAGGTGAGGGTACGGAAACGTGGGAGGGTCAGGCTATGTGCTGATGCACGTGTCACTGCCAGCGTACAGGCCAGGAGTAGGCTACAGCGTAGGGAGATGTGTTGGGCTGGTGGTGGGTTTTCGTTCCGAGCTAGGGTTAGGGTTAGGGAACGGCAAGTCGTAGGGCACAGGTGAGTGTACAGAAACGTGGGAGGGTCAGGCTACATGCTGACGCATGTGTCAGTGCCAGCGTACGGGCCAGGAGTACGCTAAGGTGTAGGGTAAGGGGTAGGGCTGGTGTTGGGTTTGCGTTCCGGGCTAGGGTTAGGGTTAGGGAACGGCAAGGCTTAGGGCACAGGTGAGGGTACGGAAACGTGGGAGGGTCAGGCTACGTGCGGACGCTCAGGTCAGTGCCAGCGTACGGGCCAGGAGTAGGCTACGGCTTGGGGGTAAGGTGTAGGGCTGGTGGTGTGTTTCTGCTCCGGGCTAGGGTTAGGGTTAGGGAACGGCAAGTCTTATGGCACAGGTGAGGGTACGGAAATGTGGGAGGGTCAGGCTACGTGCTGACGCACGTGTGAGTGCCAGCGTACGGGTCAGGAGTAGGCTACGGCGTAGGGAAATATGTTTGGCTGGTGGTGGATTTCCGTTCCGAGCTAGGGTTAGGGTTAGGGAACGGCAAGGCTTAGGGCACAGGTGATGGTACGGAAACGTGGGAGTGTCAGGCTACGTGCTGACGCACGGGTCAGTTCCAGCGTATGGGCCAGGAGTAGGCTACGGCGTACGGTAAGGTGTAAGGCTGGTGGTGGGTTTTCGTTCTGGGCTAGGGTTAGGGTTAGGGAACGGCAAGGCTTAGGGCACAGGTGAGGGTACAGAAATGTGGGAGGGTCAGGCTACGTGCTGACGCACGTGTCAGTGCCAGCGTACGGGCCAGGAGTACGCTAAGGCGTAGGGTAAGGGGTAGGGCTGGTGGTGGATTTCCATTCCGGTCTAGGGTTAGGGTTAGGGAGCGGCAAGGCTTAGGGCACAGGTGAGGGTACGGAAACGTGGGAGGGTCAGGCTTCATGCTGACGCATGGTTCAGTGCCAGCATACGGGCCAGGAGTAGGCTACGGCTTGGGGGTAAGGTGTAGGGCTGGTGGTGTGTTTCTGCTCCGGGCTAGGGTTAGGGTTAGGGAACGGCAAGTCTTATGGCACAGGTGAGGGTACGGAAATGTGGGAGGGTCAGGCTACGTGCTGACGCACGGGTCAGTGCCAGCGTACGGGTCAGGAATAGGCTACGGCGTAGGAACATGTGTTTGTCTGGTGGTGGATTTCCGTTCCGAGCTAGGGTTAGGGTTAGGGAACGGCAAGGCTTAGGGCACAGGTGAGGGTACGGAAACGTGGGAGGGTCAGGCTACGTGCTGACACAGGGGTCAGTGCCAGCGTATGGGCCAGGAGTAGGCTACGGCGTACGGTAAGGTGTAGGGCTGGTGGTGGGTTTCCATTCTGGGCTAGGGTTAGGGTTAGGTAACGGCAAGGCTTAGGGCACAGGTGAGGGTAGAGAAACGTGGGAGGGTCAGGCTACGTGCTGAAGCACGGGTCAGTGCCAGCGTACGGGCCAGGAGTAGGCTACGGCTTGGGGGTAAGGTGTAGGGCTGGTGGTGGGTTTCCGTTCTGAGCTAGGGTTAGGGTTAGGGAACGGCAAGGCTTAGGGTACAGGTGAGGGTACGGAAACGTTGGAGGGTCAGGCTAAGTGCTGACGCACGGGTCAGTGCCAGCGTACGGGCCAGGAGTAGGCAATGGCTTGGGCATAAGTTGTAGGGCTTGTGGTGGGTTTCCATTCCGGGCTAGGGTTAGGGTTAGGGAACGGCAAGGCTTAGGGCACAGGTGAGTGTATGGAAACGTGGGAGGGTCAGGCTACGTGCTGGCGCACATGTCAGTGCCATGGTACGGGACAGGAGGAGGCTACGGTGTAGGGTAAGGTGTAGGCCTGGTGGTGGGTTTCCGTTCCGGGCTAGGGTTAGGGTTAGGGAACGGCAAGGCTTAGGGCACAGGTGAGGGTACGGAAACGTCGGAGGGTCAGGCTACGTGCTGACGCACGGGTCAGTTCCACCGTATGGGCCAGGAGTAGGCTACGGCGTACGGTAAGGTGTAAGGCTGGTGGTGGGTTTTCATTCTGGGCTAGGGTTAGGGTTAGGTAACGGCAAGTCTTAGGGCACAGGTGACGGTACAGAAATGTGGGAGGGTCAGGCTACGTGCTGACGCACGTGTCAGTGCCAGCGTACGGGCCAGGAGTACGCTAAGGCGTAGGGTAAGGGGTAGGGCTGGTGGTGGTTTTCCTTTCCGGTCTATGGTTAGGGTTAGGGAGCGGCAAGGTTTAGGGCACAGGTGAGGGTACGGAAACGTGGGAGGTTCAGGCTACATGCTGACGCACGGGTCAGTGCCAGCGTAAGGGCCAGGAGAAGGCTACGGCTTGGGGGTAAGGTGTAGACCTGGTGGTGTGTTTCCGCTCCGGGCTAGGGTTAGGGTTAGGGAACGGCAAGTCTTATGGCACAGGTGAGGGTACGGAAATGTGGGAGGGTCAGGCTACGTGCTGACGCACGTGTCAGTGCCAGCGTACGGGCCAGGAGTACGCTAAGGCGTAGGGTAAGGGGTAGGGCTGGTGGTGGATTTCCATTCCGGTCTAGGGTTAGGGTTAGGGAGCGGCAAGGCTTAGGGCACAGGTGAGGGTACGGAAACGTGGGAGGGTCAGGCTTCATGCTGACGCATGGGTCAGTGCCAGCATACGGGCCAGGAGTAGGCTACGGCTTGGGGGTAAGGTGTAGGGCTGGTGGTGTGTTTCTGCTCCGGGCTAGGGTTAGGGTTAGGGAACGGCAAGTCTTATGGCACAGGTGAGGGTACGGAAATGTGGGAGGGTCAGGCTACGTGCTGACGCACGGGTCAGTGCCAGCGTACGGGTCAGGAATAGGCTACGGCGTAGGAACATGTGTTTGTCTGGTGGTGGATTTCCGTTCCGAGCTAGGGTTCGGGTTAGGGAACGGCAAGGCTTAGGGCACAGGTGAGGGTACGGAAACGTGGGAGGGTCAGGCTACGTGCTGACACACGGGTCAGTGCCAGCGTATGGGCCAGGAGTAGGCTACGGCGTACGGTAAGGTGTAGGGCTGGTGGTGGGTTTCCGTTCTGGGCTAGTGTTAGGGTTAGGTAACGGCAAGGCTTAGGGCACAGGTGAGGGTAGAGAAACGTGGGAGGGTCAGGCTACGTGCTGACGCACGGGTCAGTGCCAGCGTACGGGCCAGGAGTAGGCTACGGCTTGGGGGTAAGGTGTAGGGCTGGTGGTGGGTTTCCGTTCTGAGCTAGGGTTAGGGTTAGGGAACGGCAAGGCTTAGGGTACAGGTGAGGGTACGGAAACGTTGGAGGGTCAGGCTAAGTGCTGACGCACGGGTCAGTGCCAGCGTACGGGCCAGGAGTAGGCAATGGCTTGGGCATAAGTTGTAGGGCTTGTGGTGGGTTTCCATTCCGGGCTAGGGTTAGGGTTAGGGAACGGCAAGGCTTAGGGCACAGGTGAGTGTATGGAAACGTGGGAGGGTCAGGCTACGTGCTGGCGCACATGTCAGTGCCATGGTACGGGACAGGAGGAGGCTATGGCGTAGGGTAAGGTGTAGGCCTGGTGGTGGGTTTCCGTTCCGGGCTAGGGTTAGGGTTAGGGAACGGCAAGGCTTAGGGCACAGGTGAGGGTACGGAAACGTCGGAGGGTCAGGCTACGTGCTGACGCACGGGTCAGTTCCACCGTATGGGCCAGGAGTAGGCTACGGCGTACGGTAAGGTGTAAGGCTGGTGGTGGGTTTTCATTCTGGGCTAGGGTTAGGGTTAGGTAACGGCAAGTCTTAGGGCACAGGTGACGGTACAGAAATGTGGGAGGGTCAGGCTACGTGCTGACGCACGTGTCAGTGCCAGCGTACGGGCCAGGAGTATGCTAAGGCGTAGGGTAAGGGGTAGGGCTGGTGGTGGTTTTCCTTTCCGGTCTATGGTTAGGGTTAGGGAGCGGCAAGGTTTAGGGCACAGGTGAGGGTACGGAAACGTGGGAGGTTCAGGCTACATGCTGACGCACGGGTCAGTGCCAGCGTAAGGGCCAGGAGTAGGCTACGGCTTGGGGGTAAGGTGTAGACCTGGTGGTGTGTTTCCGCTCCGGGCTAGGGTTAGGGTTAGGGAACGGCAAGTCTTATGGCACAGGTGAGGGTACGGAAATGTGGGAGGGTCAGGCTACGTGCTGACACACGGGTCAGTGCCAGCGTACGGGTCAGGAATAGGCTACGGCGTAGGAAAATGTGTTTGGCTGGTGGTGGATTTCCGTTCCGAGCTAGGGTTAGGGTTAGGGAACGGCAAGGCTTAGGGCACAGGTGAGGGTACGGAAACGTGGGAGGGTCAGGCTACGTGCTGACGCACGGATCAGTGCCAGCGTATGGGCCAGGAGTAGGCTACGGCGTACGGTAAGGTGTAGGGCTGGTGGTGGGTTTCCGTTCAGGGCTAGGGTTAGGGTTAGGTAACGGCAAGGCTTAGGGCACAGGTGAGGGTAGAGAAACGTGGGAGGGTCAGGCTACGTGCTGACGCATGGGTCAGTGCCAGCGTACGGGCCAGGAGTAGGCTACGGCGTAGGGTAAGGTGTAGGGCTGGTGGTGGGTTTCCGTTCGGGGCTAGGGTTAGGGTTAGGGAACGGCAAGTCTTAGGGCACAGGTGAGGGTACGGAAACGTGGGAGGGTCAGGCTACGTGCTGACACACAGGTCAGTGCCAGCGTACCAGCCAGGATTAGGCTACGGCTTGGGGGTAAGGTGTAGGGCTGGTGGTGGGTTTCCGTTCAGAGCTAGGGTTAGGGTTAGGGAACGGCAAGGCTTAGGGTACAGGTGAGGGTACGGAAACGTTGGAGGGTCAGGCTAAGTGCTGACGCACGGGTCAGTGCCAGCGTACGGGCCAGGAGTAGGCTACGGCTTGGGCATAAGTTGTAGGGCTGGTGGTGGGTTTCCATTCCGGGCTAGGGTTAGGGTTAGGGAACGGCAAGTCTTGGGGCACAGGTGAGTGTTTGGAAACGTGGGAGTGTCAGGCTACGTGCTGACGCACAGGTCAGTGCCATGGTACGGGACAGGAGGAGGCTACGGCGTAGGGTAAGATGTAGGCCTGGTGGTGGGTTTCCGTTCCGGGCTAGGGTTAGGGTTAGGGAACGGCAAGGATTAGGGCACAGGTGAGGGTACGGAAACGTGGGAGGGTCAGGCTACGTGCTGACGCATGGGTCAGTTCCAGCGTACGGGCCAGGAGTAGGCTACGGTGTAGGGTAAGGTGTAGGGCTGGTGGTGGATTTCTGTTCCGGGCTAGGGTTAGGGTTACGTAACGGCAAGGCTTAGGGCACAGGTGATTGTATGGAAACGTGGGAGGGTCAGGCTACGTGCTGACGCACGGGTCAGTGCCAGCGTACGGGCCAGGAGTAGGCTACGGCTTGGGGGTAAGGTGTAGGGCTGGTGGTGTGTTTCTGCTCCGGGCTAGGGTTAGGGTTAGGGAACGGCAAGTCTTATGGCACAGGTGAGGGTACGGAAATGTGGGAGGGTCAGGCTACGTGCTGACGCACGGGTCAGTGCCAGCGTACGGGTCAGGAATAGGCTACGGCGTAGGAACATGTGTTTGTCTGGTGGTGGATTTCCGTTCCGAGCTAGGGTTAGGGTTAGGGAACGGCAAGGCTTAGGGCACAGGTGAGGGTACGGAAACGTGGGAGGGTCAGGCTACGTGCTGACACACGGGTCAGTGCCAGCGTATGGGCCAGGAGTAGGCTACGGCGTACGGTAAGGTGTAGGGCTGGTGGTGGGTTTCCGTTCTGGGCTAGGGCTAGGGTTAGGTAACGGCAAGGCTTAGGGCACAGGTGAGGGTAGAGAAACGTGGGAGGGTCAGGCTACGTGCTGACGCACGGGTCAGTGCCAGCGTACGGGCCAGGAGTAGGCTACGGCTTGGGGGTAAGGTGTAGGGCTGGTGGTGGGTTTCCGTTCTGAGCTAGGGTTAGGGTTAGGGAACGGCAAGGCTTAGGGTACAGGTGAGGGTACGGAAACGTTGGAGGGTCAGGCTAAGTGCTGACGCACGGGTCAGTGCCAGCGTACGGGCCAGGAGTAGGCAATGGCTTGGGCATAAGTTGTAGGGCTTGTGGTGGGTTTCCATTCCGGGCTAGGGTTAGGGTTAGGGAACGGCAAGGCTTAGGGCACAGGTGAGTGTATGGAAACGTGGGAGGGTCAGGCTACGTGCTGGCGCACATGTCAGTGCCATGGTACGGGACAGGAGGAGGCTACGGCGTAGGGTAAGGTGTAGGCCTGGTGGTGGGTTTCCGTTCCGGGCTAGGGTTAGGGTTAGGGAACGGCAAGGCTTAGGGCACAGGTGAGGGTACGGAAACGTCGGAGGGTCAGGCTACGTGCTGACGCACGGGTCAGTTCCACCGTATGGGCCAGGAGTAGGCTACGGCGTACGGTAAGGTGTAAGGCTGGTGGTGGGTTTTCATTCTGGGCTAGGGTTAGGGTTAGGTAACGGCAAGTCTTAGGGCACAGGTGACGGTACAGAAATGTGGGAGGGTCAGGCTACGTGCTGACGCACGTGTCAGTGCCAGCGTACGGGCCAGGAGTACGCTAAGGCGTAGGGTAAGGGGTAGGGCTGGTGGTGGTTTTCCTTTCCGGTCTATGGTTAGGGTTAGGGAGCGGCAAGGCTTAGGGCACAGGTGAGGGTATGGAAACGTGGGAGGTTCAGGCTACATGCTGACGCACGGGTCAGTGCCAGCGTAAGGGCCAGGAGTAGGCTACGGCTTGGGGGTAAGGTGTAGACCTGGTGGTGTGTTTCCGCTCCGGGCTAGGGTTAGGGTTAGGGAACGGCAAGTTTTATGGCACAGGTGAGGGTACGGAAATGTGGGAGGGTCAGGCTACGTGCTGACACACGGGTCAGTGCCAGCGTACGGGTCAGGAATAGGCTACGGCGTAGGAAAATGTGTTTGGCTGGTGGTGGATTTCCGTTCCAAGCTAGGGTTAGGGTTAGGGAACGGCAAGGCTTAGGGCACAGGTGAGGGTACGGAAACGTGGGAGGGTCAGGCTACGTGCTGACGCACGGATCAGTGCCAGCGTATGGGCCAGGAGTAGGCTACGGCGTACGGTAAGGTGTAGGGCTGGTGGTGGGTTTCCGTTCAGGGCTAGGGTTAGGGTTAGGTAACGGCAAGGCTTAGGGCACAGGTGAGGGTAGAGAAACGTGGGAGGGTCAGGCTACGTGCTGACGCATGGGTCAGTGCCAGCGTACGGGCCAGGAGTAGGCTACGGCGTAGGGTAAGGTGTAGGGCTGGTGGTGGGTTTCCGTTCGGGGCTAGGGTTAGGGTTAGGGAACGGCAAGGCTTAGGGCACAGGTGAGGGAACGGAAACGTTGGAGGGTCAGGCTACGTGCTGACACACGGGTCAGTGCCAGCGTACCAGCCAGGATTAGGCTACGGCTTGGGGGTAAGGTGTAGGGCTGGTGGTGGGTTTCCGTTCAGAGCTAGGGTTAGGGTTAGGGAACGGCAAGGCTTAGGGTACAGGTGAGGGTACGGAAACGTTGGAGGGTCAGGCTAAGTGCTGACGCACGGGTCAGTGCCAGCGTACGGGCCAGGAGTAGGCTACGGCTTGGGCATAAGTTGTAGGGCTGGTGGTGGGTTTCCATTCCGGGCTAGGGTTAGGGTTAGGGAACGGCAAGTCTTGGGGCACAGGTGAGTGTTTGGAAACGTGGGAGGGTCAGGCTACGTGCTGACGCACAGGTCAGTGCCATGGTACGGGACAGGAGGAGGCTACGGCGTAGGGTAAGATGTAGGCCTGGTGGTGGGTTTCCGTTCCGGGCTAGGGTTAGGGTTAGGGAACGGCAAGGATTAGGGCACAGGTGAGGGTACGGAAACGTGGGTGGGTCAGGCTACGTGCTGACGCATGGGTCAGTGCCAGCGTAAGGGCCAGGAGTAGGCTACGGTGTAGGGTAAGGTGTAGGGCTGGTGGTGGATTTCTGTTCCGGGCTAGGGTTAGGGTTACGTAACGGCAAGGCTTAGGGCACAGGTGATTGTATGGAAACGTGGGAGGGTCAGGCTACGTGCTGACGCACGGGTCAGTGCCAGCGTACGGGCCAGGAGTAGGCTACGGCTTGGGGGTAAGGTGTAGGGCTGGTGGTGTTTTCCCGTTCCGGGCTAGGGTTAGGGTTAGGGAACGGCAAGGCTTAGGGCACAGGTGAGGGTATGGAAATGTGGGAGGGTCAGGCTACGTGCTGACGCACGGGTCAGTGCCAGCATACGGGCCAGGAGTAGGCTACGGCTTGGGGTTAAGTTGTATGGCTGGTGGTGGGTTTCTGCTCCGGGCTAGGGTTAGGGTTAGGGAACGGGAAGTCTTATGGCACAGGTGAGGGTACGGAAATGTGGGAGGGTCAGGCTACGTGCTGACGCACGGGTCAGTGCCAGCGTACGGGTCAGGAATAGGCTACGGCGTAGGGAAATGTGTTTGTCTGGTGGTGGATTTCCGTTCCGAGCTAGGGTTAGGGTTAGGGAACAGCAAGGCTTAGGGCACAGGTGAGGGTACGGAAACGTGGGAGGGTCAGGCTACGTGCTGACGCACGAGTCAGTGCCAGCGTATGGGCCAGGAGTAGGCTACGGCGTACGGTAAGGTGTAGGGCTGGTGGTGGGTTTCCGTTCTGGGCTAGGGTTAGGGTTAGGGAACGGCAAGGCTTAGGGCACAGGTGAGGGTAGAGAAACGTGGGAGGGTCAGGCTACGTGCTGACGCACGGGTCAGTGCCAGCGTACGGGCTAGGAGTAGGCTACGGCATAGGGTAAGGTGTAGGGCTGGTGGTGGGTTTCCATTCGGGGCTAGGGTTAGGGTTAGGGAACGGCAAGGCTTAGGGCACAGGTGAGGGTACGGAAACGTGGGAGGGTCAGGCTACGTGCTGACACACGGGTCAGTGCCAGCGTACGGGCCAGGAGTAGGCTACGGCTTGGGCATAAGTTGTAGGGCTGGTGGTGGGTTTCCATTCCGGGCTAGTGTTAGGGTTGGGGAACAGCAAGGCTTAGGGCACAGGTGAGTGTATGGAAACGTGGGAGGGTCAGGCTACGTGCTGAGGCACAGGTCAGTGCCATGGTACGGGACAGGAGGAGGCTACGGCGTAGGGTAAGGTGTAGGGCTGGTGGTGGGTTTCCGTTCTGGGCTAGGGTTAAGGTTAGGTAACGGCAAGGCTTAGGGCACAGGTGAGGGTAGAGAAACGTGGGAGGGTCAGGCTACGTGCTGACGCATGGGTCAGTGCCAGCGTACGGGCCAGGAGTAGGCTACGGCGTAGGGTAAGGTGTAGGGCTGGTGGTGGGTTTCCGTTCGGGGCTAGGGTTAGGGTTAGGGAACGGCAAGGCTTAGGGCACAGGTGAGGGTACGGAAACGTGGGAGGGTCAGGCTACGTGCTGACACACGGTTCAGTGCCAGCGTACGGGCCAGGATTAGGCTACGGCTTGGGGGTAAAGTGTAGGGCTGGTGGTGGGTTTCCGTTCAGAGCTAGGGTTAGGGTTAGGGAACGGCAAGGCTTAGGGTACAGCTGAGGGTACGGAAACGTTGGAGGGTCAGGCTAAGTGCTGACGCACGGGTCAGTGCCAGCGTACGGGCCAGGAGTAGGCTACGGCTTGGGCATAAGTTGTAGGGCTGGTGGTGGGTTTCCATTCCGGGCTAGGGTTAGGGTTAGGGAACGGCAAGTCTTGGGGCACAGGTGAGTGTTTGGAAACGTGGGAGGGTCAGGCTACGTGCTGACGCACAGGTCAGTGCCATGGTACGGGACAGGAGGAGGCTACGGCGTAGGGTAAGGTGTAGGCCTGGTGGTGGGTTTCCGTTCCGGGCTAGGGTTAGGGTTAGGGAACGGCAAGGATTAGGGCACAGGTGAGGGTACGGAAACGTGGGAGGGTCAGGCTACGTGCTGACGCATGGGTCAGTTCCAGGGTACGGGCCAGGAGTAGGCTACGGTGTAGGGTAAGGTGTAGGGCTGGTGGTGGATTTCTGTTCCGGGCTAGGGTTAGGGTTACGTAACGGCAAGGCTTAGGGCACAGGTGATTGTATGGAAACGTGGGAGGGTCTGGCTACGTGCTGACGCACGGGTCAGTGCCAGCGTACGGGCCAGGAGTAGGCTACGGCTTGGGGGTAAGGTGTAGGGCTGGTGGTGTTTTCCCGTTCCGGGCTAGGGTTAGGGTTAGGGAACGGCAAGGCTTAGGGCACAGGTGAGGGTACGGAAATGTGGGAGGGTCAGGCTACGTGCTGACGCACGGGTCAGTGCCAGCGTACGGGTCAGGAATAGGCTACGGCGTAGGGAAATGTGTTTGTCTGGTGGTGGATTTCCGTTCCGAGCTAGGGTTAGGGTTAGGGAACGGCAAGGCTTAGGGCACAGGTGAGGGTACGGAAGCGTGGGAGGGTCAGGCTACGTGCTGACGCACGGGTCAGTTCCAGCGTAAGGGCCAGGAGTAGGCTACGGCGTACGGTAAGGTGTAAGGCTGGTGGTGGGTTTTCGTTCTGGGCTAGGGTTAGGGTTAGGGAACGGCAAGGCTTAGGGCACAGGTGAGGGTACAGAAATGTGGGAGGGTCAGGCTACGTGCTGACGCACGTGTCAGTGCCAGCGTACGGGCCAGGAGTACGCTAAGGCGTAGGGTAAGGGGTAGGGCTGGTGGTGGTTTTCCTTTCCGGTCTAGGGTTAGGGTTAGGGAGCGGCAAGTCTTAGGGCACAGGTGAGGATACGGAAACGTGGGAGGGTCAGGCTACATGCTGACGAAGGGTTCAGTGCCAGCATACGGGCCAGGAGTAGGCTACGGCTTGGGGGTAAGGTGTAGGGCTGGTGGTGTGTTTCCGCTCCGGGCTAGGGTTAGGGTTAGGGAATGGCAAGTCTTATGGCACAGGTGAGGATACGGAAATGTGGGAGGGTCAGGCTACGTGCTGACGCACGGGTCAGTGCCAGCGTACGGGTCAGGAGTAGGCTACGGCGTAGGAAAATGTGTTTGTCTGGTGGTGGATTTCCGTTCCGAGCTAGGGTTAGGGTTAGGGAACGGCAAGGCTTAGGGCACAGGTGAGGGTACGGAAACGTGGGAGGGTCAGCCTACGTGCTGACGCACGGGTCAGTGCCAGCGTATGGGCCAGGAGTAGGCTACGGCGTACGGTAAGGTGTAGGGCTCGTGGTGGGTTTCCGTTCTGGGCTAGGGTTAGGGTTAGGTAACGGCAAGTCTTAGGGCACAGGTGAGGGTAGAGAAACGTGGGAGGGTCAGGCTACGAGCTGACGCACGGGTCAGTGGCAGCGTACGGGCCAGGAGTAGGCTACGGCGTAGGGTAAGGTGTAGGGCTGGTGGTGGGTTTCCGTTCGGGGCTAGGGTTAGGGTTAGGGAACGGCAAGGCTTAGGGCACAGGTGAGGGTACGGAAACGTGGGAGGGTCAGGCTACGTGCTGACACACGGGTCAGTGCCAGCGTACGGGCCAGGAGTAGGCTACGGCTTGGGGTTAAGGTGTAGGGCTGGTGGTGGGTTTCCGCTCCGGGCTAGGGTTAGGGTTAGGGAACGGCAAGCCTTATGGCACAGGTCAGGGTACGGAAATGTGGGAGGGTCAGGCTATGTGCTGACGCACGGGTCAGTGCCAGCGTACGGGCCAGGAGTAGACTACGGGGTAGGGTAAGGTGTAGGGCTGGTGGTGGGTTTCCGTTTCGGGCTAGGGTTAGGGTTAGAGAACGGCAAGGCTTAGGGCACAGGTGAGGGTACGGAAACGTGGGAGGGTCAGGCTATGTGCTGATGCACGTGTCACTGCCAGCGTACAGGCCAGGAGTAGGCTACAGCGTAGGGAGATGTGTTGGGCTGGTGGTGGGTTTTCGTTCCGAGCTAGGGTTAGGGTTAGGGAACGGCAAGTCGTAGGGCACAGGTGAGTGTACAGAAACGTGGGAGGGTCAGGCTACATGCTGACGCATGTGTCAGTGCCAGCGTACGGGCCAGGAGTACGCTAAGGTGTAGGGTAAGGGGTAGGGCTGGTGTTGGGTTTGCGTTCCGGGCTAGGGTTAGGGTTAGGGAACGGCAAGGCTTAGGGCACAGGTGAGGGTACGGAAACGTGGGAGGGTCAGGCTACGTGCGGACGCTCGGGTCAGTGCCAGCGTACGGGCCAGGAGTAGGCTACGGCTTGGGGGTAAGGTGTAGGGCTGGTGGTGTGTTTCCGCTCCGGGCTAGTGTTAGGGTTAGGGAACGGCAAGTCTTATGGCACAGGTGAGGGTACGGAAATGTGGGAGGGTCAGGCTACGTGCTGACGCACGGGTCAGTGCCAGCGTACGGGTCAGGAATAGGCTACGGCGTAGGGAAATATGTTTGGCTGGTGGTGGATTTCCGTTCCGAGCTAGGGTTAGGGTTAGGGAACGGCAAGGCTTAGGGCACAGGTGATGGTACGGAAACGTGGGAGGGTCAGGCTACGTGCTGACGCACGGGTCAGTTCCAGCGTATGGGCCAGGAGTAGGCTACGGCGTACGGTAAGGTGTAAGGCTAGTGGTGGGTTTTCGTTCTGGGATAGGGTTAGGGTTAGGGAACGGCAAGGCTTAGGGCACAGGTGAGGGTACAGAAATGTGGGAGGGTCAGGCTACGTGCTGACGCACGTGTCAGTGCCAGCGTACGGGCCAGGAGTACGCTAAGGCGTAGGGTAAGGGGTAGGGCTGGTGGTGGATTTCCATTCCGGTCTAGGGTTAGGGTTAGGGAGCGGCAAGGCTTAGGGCACAGGTGAGTGTATGGAAACGTGGGAGGGTCAGGCTTCATGCTGACGCATGGGTCAGTGCCAGCATACGGGCCAGGAGTAGGCTACGGCTTGGGGGTAAGGTGTAGGGCTGGTGGTGTGTTTCCGCTCCGGGCTAGGGTTAGGGTTAGGGAACGGCAAGTCTTACGGCACAGGTGAGGGTACGGAAATGTGGGAGGGTCAGGCTACGTGCTGACGCACGGGTCAGTGCCAGCGTACGGGTCAGGAATAGGCTACGGCGTAGGAACATGTGTTTGTCTGGTGGTGGATTTCCGTTCCGAGCTAGGGTTAGGGTTAGGGAACGGCAAGGCTTAGGGCACAGGTGAGGGTACGGAAACGTGGGAGGGTCAGGCTACGTGCTGACACACGGGTCAGTGCCAGCGTATGGGCCAGGAGTAGGCTACGGCGTACGGTAAGGTGTAGGGCTGGTGGTGGGTTTCCGTTCTGGGCTAGGGTTAGGGTTAGGTAACGGCAAGGCTTAGGGCACAGGTGAGGGTAGAGAAACGTGGGAGGGTCAGGCTACGTGCTGAAGCACGGGTCAGTGCCAGCGTACGGGCCAGGAGTAGGCTACGGCTTGGGGGTAAGGTGTAGGGCTGGTGGTGGGTTTCCGTTCCGAGCTAGGGTTAGGGTTAGGGAACGGCAAGGCTTAGGGTACAGGTGAGGGTACGGAAACGTTGGAGGGTCAGGCTAAGTGCTGACGCACGGGTCAGTGCCAGCGTACGGGCCAGGAGTAGGCAATGGCTTGGGCATAAGTTGTAGGGCTTGTGGTGGGTTTCCATTCCGGGCTAGGGTTAGGGTTAGGGAACGGCAAGGCTTAGGGCACAGGTGAGTGTATGGAAACGTGGGAGGGTCAGGCTACGTGCTGGCGCACATGTCAGTGCCATGGTACGGGACAGGAGGAGGCTACGGCGTAGGGTAAGGTGTAGGCCTGGTGGTGGGTTTCCGTTCCGGGCTAGGGTTAGGGTTAGGGAACGGCAAGGCTTAGGGCACAGGTGAGGGTACGGAAACGTCGGAGGGTCAGGCTACGTGCTGACGCACGGGTCAGTTCCACCGTATGGGCCAGGAGTAGGCTACGGCGTACGGTAAGGTGTAAGGCTGGTGGTGGGTTTTCGTTCTGGGCTAGGGTTAGGGTTAGGTAACGGCAAGGCTTAGGGCACAGGTGACGGTACAGAAATGTGGGAGGGTCAGGCTACGTGCTGACGCACGTGTCAGTGCCAGCGTACGGGCCAGGAGTACGCTAAGGCGTAGGGTAAGGGGTAGGGCTGGTGGTGGTTTTCCTTTCCGGTCTAGGGTTAGGGTTAGGGAGCGGCAAGTCTTATGGCACAGGTGAGGGTACGGAAACGTGGGAGGGTCAGGCTTCATGCTGACGCATGGGTCAGTGCCAGCATACGGGCCAGGAGTAGGCTACGGCTTGGGGGTAAGGTGTAGGGCTGGTGGTGTGTTTCTGCTCCGGGCTAGGGTTAGGGTTAGGGAACGGCAAGTCTTATGGCACAGGTGAGGGTACGGAAATGTGGGAGGGTCAGGCTACGTGCTGACGCACGGGTCAGTGCCAGCGTACGGGTCAGGAATAGGCTACGGCGTAGGAACATGTGTTTGTCTGGTGGTGGATTTCCGTTCCGAGCTAGGGTTAGGGTTAGGGAACGGCAAGGCTTAGGGCACAGGTGAGGGTACGGAAACATGGGAGGGTCAGGCTACGTGCTGACACACGGGTCAGTGCCAGCGTATGGGCCAGGAGTAGGCTACGGCGTACGGTAAGGTGTAGGGCTGGTGGTGGGTTTCCGTTCTGGGCTAGTGTTAGGGTTAGGTAACGGCAAGGCTTAGGGCACAGGTGAGGGTAGAGAAACGTGGGAGGGTCAGGCTACGTGCTGACGCACGGGTCAGTGCCAGCGTACGGGCCAGGAGTAGGCTACGGCTTGGGGGTAAGGTGTAGGGCTGGTGGTGGGTTTCCGTTCTGAGCTAGGGTTAGGGTTAGGGAACGGCAAGGCTTAGGGTACAGGTGAGGGTACGGAAACGTTGGAGGGTCAGGCTAAGTGCTGACGCACGGGTCAGTGCCAGCGTACGGGCCAGGAGTAGGCAATGGCTTGGGCATAAGTTGTAGGGCTTTTGGTGGGTTTCCATTCCGGGCTAGGGTTAGGGTTAGGGAACGGCAAGGCTTAGGGCACAGGTGAGTGTATGGAAACGTGGGAGGGTCACGCTACGTGCTGACGCACAGGTCAGTGCCATGGTACGGGACAGGAGGAGGCTACGGCGTAGGGTAAGGTGTAGGCCTGGTGGTGGGTTTCCGTTCCGGGCTAGGGTTAGGGTTAGGGAACGGCAAGGCTTAGGGCACAGGTGAGGGTACGGAAACGTCGGAGGGTCAGGCTACGTGCTGACGCACGGGTCAGTTCCACCGTATGGGCCAGGAGTAGGCTACGGCGTACGGTAAGGTGTAAGGCTGGTGGTGGGTTTTCGTTCTGGGCTAGGGTTAGGGTTAGGTAACGGCAAGGCTTAGGGCACAGGTGACGGTACAGAAATGTGGGAGGGTCAGGCTACGTGCTGACGCACGTGTCAGTGCCAGCGTACGGGCCAGGAGTACGCTAAGGCGTAGGGTAAGGGGTAGGGCTGGTGGTGGTTTTCCTTTCCGGTCTAGGGTTAGGGTTAGGGAGCGGCAAGGCTTAGGGCACAGGTGAGGGTACGGAAACGTGGGAGGGTCAGGCTTCATGCTGACGCATGGGTCAGTGCCAGCATACGGGCCAGGAGTAGGCTACGGCTTGGGGGTAAGGTGTAGGGCTGGTGGTGTGTTTCTGCTCCGGGCTAGGGTTAGGGTTAGGGAACGGCAAGTCTTATGGCACAGGTGAGGGTACGGAAATGTGGGAGGGTCAGGCTACGTGCTGACGCACGGGTCAGTGCCAGCGTACGGGTCAGGAATAGGCTACGGCGTAGGAACATGTGTTTGTCTGGTGGTGGATTTCCGTTCCGAGCTAGGGTTAGGGTTAGGGAACGGCAAGGCTTAGGGCACAGGTGAGGGTACGGAAACGTGGGAGGGTCAGGCTACGTGCTGACACACGGGTCAGTGCCAGCGTATGGGCCAGGAGTAGGCTACGGCGTACGGTAAGGTGTAGGGCTGGTGGTGGGTTTCCGTTCTGGGCTAGTGTTAGGGTTAGGTAACGGCAAGGCTTAGGGCACAGGTGAGGGTAGAGAAACGTGGGAGGGTCAGGCTACGTGCTGACGCACGGGTCAGTGCCAGCGTACGGGCCAGGAGTAGGCTACGGCTTGGGGGTAAGGTGTAGGGCTGGTGGTGGGTTTCCGTTCTGAGCTAGGGTTAGGGTTAGGGAACGGCAAGGCTTAGGGTACAGGTGAGGGTACGGAAACGTTGGAGGGTCAGGCTAAGTGCTGACGCACGGGTCAGTGCCAGCGTACGGGCCAGGAGTAGGCAATGGCTTGGGCATAAGTTGTAGGGCTTGTGGTGGGTTTCCATTCCGGGCTAGGGTTAGGGTTAGGGAACGGCAAGGCTTAGGGCACAGGTGAGTGTATGGAAACGTGGGAGGGTCACGCTACGTGCTGACGCACAGGTCAGTGCCATGGTACGGGACAGGAGGAGGCTACGGCGTAGGGTAAGGTGTAGGCCTGGTGGTGGGTTTCCGTTCCGGGCTAGGGTTAGGGTTAGGGAACGGCAAGGCTTAGGGCACAGGTGAGGGTACGGAAACGTCGGAGGGTCAGGCTACGTGCTGACGCACGGGTCAGTTCCACCGTATGGGCCAGGAGTAGGCTACGGCGTACGGTAAGGTGTAAGGCTGGTGGTGGGTTTTCATTCTGGGCTAGGGTTAGGGTTAGGTAACGGCAAGTCTTAGGGCACAGGTGACGGTACAGAAATGTGGGAGGGTCAGGCTACGTGCTGACGCACGTGTCAGTGCCAGCGTACGGGCCAGGAGTATGCTAAGGCGTAGGGTAAGGGGTAGGGCTGGTGGTGGTTTTCCTTTCCGGTCTATGGTTAGGGTTAGGGAGCGGCAAGGTTTAGGGCACAGGTGAGGGTACGGAAACGTGGGAGGTTCAGGCTACATGCTGACGCACGGGTCAGTGCCAGCGTAAGGGCCAGGAGTAGGCTACGGCTTGGGGGTAAGGTGTAGACCTGGTGGTGTGTTTCCGCTCCGGGCTAGGGTTAGGGTTAGGGAACGGCAAGTCTTATGGCACAGGTGAGGGTACGGAAATGTGGGAGGGTCAGGCTACGTGCTGACGCACGTGTCAGTGCCAGCGTACGGGCCAGGAGTACGCTAAGGCGTAGGGTAAGGGGTAGGGCTGGTGGTGGATTTCCATTCCGGTCTAGGGTTAGGGTTAGGGAGCGGCAAGGCTTAGGGCACAGGTGAGGGTACGGAAACGTGGGAGGGTCAGGCTTCATGCTGACGCATGGGTCAGTGCCAGCATACGGGCCAGGAGTAGGCTACGGCTTGGGGGTAAGGTGTAGGGCTGGTGGTGTGTTTCTGCTCCGGGCTAGGGTTAGGGTTAGGGAACGGCAAGTCTTATGGCACAGGTGAGGGTACGGAAATGTGGGAGGGTCAGGCTACGTGCTGACGCACGGGTCAGTGCCAGCGTACGGGTCAGGAATAGGCTACGGCGTAGGAACATGTGTTTGTCTGGTGGTGGATTTCCGTTCCGAGCTAGGGTTAGGGTTAGGGAACGGCAAGGCTTAGGGCACAGGTGAGGGTACGGAAACGTGGGAGGGTCAGGCTACGTGCTGACACACGGGTCAGTGCCAGCGTATGGGCCAGGAGTAGGCTACGGCGTACGGTAAGGTGTAGGGCTGGTGGTGGGTTTCCGTTCTGGGCTAGTGTTAGGGTTAGGTAACGGCAAGGCTTAGGGCACAGGTGAGGGTAGAGAAACGTGGGAGGGTCAGGCTACGTGCTGACGCACGGGTCAGTGCCAGCGTACGGGCCAGGAGTAGGCTACGGCTTGGGGGTAAGGTGTAGGGCTGGTGGTGGGTTTCCGTTCTGAGCTAGGGTTAGGGTTAGGGAACGGCAAGGCTTAGGGTACAGGTGAGGGTACGGAAACGTTGGAGGGTCAGGCTAAGTGCTGACGCACGGGTCAGTGCCAGCGTACGGGCCAGGAGTAGGCAATGGCTTGGGCATAAGTTGTAGGGCTTGTGGTGGGTTTCCATTCCGGGCTAGGGTTAGGGTTAGGGAACGGCAAGGCTTAGGGCACAGGTGAGTGTATGGAAACGTGGGAGGGTCAGGCTACGTGCTGGCGCACATGTCAGTGCCATGGTACGGGACAGGAGGAGGCTATGGCGTAGGGTAAGGTGTAGGCCTGGTGGTGGGTTTCCGTTCCGGGCTAGGGTTAGGGTTAGGGAACGGCAAGGCTTAGGGCACAGGTGAGGGTACGGAAACGTCGGAGGGTCAGGCTACGTGCTGACGCACGGGTCAGTTCCACCGTATGGGCCAGGAGTAGGCTACGGCGTACGGTAAGGTGTAAGGCTGGTGGTGGGTTTTCATTCTGGGCTAGGGTTAGGGTTAGGTAACGGCAAGTCTTAGGGCACAGGTGACGGTACAGAAATGTGGGAGGGTCAGGCTACGTGCTGACGCACGTGTCAGTGCCAGCGTACGGGCCAGGAGTATGCTAAGGCGTAGGGTAAGGGGTAGGGCTGGTGGTGGTTTTCCTTTCCGGTCTATGGTTAGGGTTAGGGAGCGGCAAGGTTTAGGGCACAGGTGAGGGTACGGAAACGTGGGAGGTTCAGGCTACATGCTGACGCACGGGTCAGTGCCAGCGTAAGGGCCAGGAGTAGGCTACGGCTTGGGGGTAAGGTGTAGACCTGGTGGTGTGTTTCCGCTCCGGGCTAGGGTTAGGGTTAGGGAACGGCAAGTCTTATGGCACAGGTGAGGGTACGGAAATGTGGGAGGGTCAGGCTACGTGCTGACACACGGGTCAGTGCCAGCGTACGGGTCAGGAATAGGCTACGGCGTAGGAAAATGTGTTTGGCTGGTGGTGGATTTCCGTTCCGAGCTAGGGTTAGGGTTAGGGAACGGCAAGGCTTAGGGCACAGGTGAGGGTACGGAAACGTGGGAGGGTCAGGCTACGTGCTGACGCACGGATCAGTGCCAGCGTATGGGCCAGGAGTAGGCTACGGCGTACGGTAAGGTGTAGGGCTGGTGGTGGGTTTCCGTTCAGGGCTAGGGTTAGGGTTAGGTAACGGCAAGGCTTAGGGCACAGGTGAGGGTAGAGAAACGTGGGAGGGTCAGGCTACGTGCTGACGCATGGGTCAGTGCCAGCGTACGGGCCAGGAGTAGGCTACGGCGTAGGGTAAGGTGTAGGGCTGGTGGTGGGTTTCCGTTCGGGGCTAGGGTTAGGGTTAGGGAACGGCAAGTCTTAGGGCACAGGTGAGGGTACGGAAACGTGGGAGGGTCAGGCTACGTGCTGACACACGGGTCAGTGCCAGCGTACCAGCCAGGATTAGGCTACGGCTTGGGGGTAAGGTGTAGGGCTGGTGGTGGGTTTCCGTTCAGAGCTAGGGTTAGGGTTAGGGAACGGCAAGGCTTAGGGTACAGGTGAGGGTACGGAAACGTTGGAGGGTCAGGCTAAGTGCTGACGCACGGGTCAGTGCCAGCGTACGGGCCAGGAGTAGGCTACGGCTTGGGCATAAGTTGTAGGGCTGGTGGTGGGTTTCCATTCCGGGCTAGGGTTAGGGTTAGGGAACGGCAAGTCTTGGGGCACAGGTGAGTGTTTGGAAACGTGGGAGTGTCAGGCTACGTGCTGACGCACAGGTCAGTGCCATGGTACGGGACAGGAGGAGGCTACGGCGTAGGGTAAGATGTAGGCCTGGTGGTGGGTTTCCGTTCCGGGCTAGGGTTAGGGTTAGGGAACGGCAAGGATTAGGGCACAGGTGAGGGTACGGAAACGTGGGAGGGTCAGGCTACGTGCTGACGCATGGGTCAGTTCCAGCGTACGGGCCAGGAGTAGGCTACGGTGTAGGGTAAGGTGTAGGGCTGGTGGTGGATTTCTGTTCCGGGCTAGGGTTAGGGTTACGTAACGGCAAGGCTTAGGGCACAGGTGATTGTATGGAAACGTGGGAGGGTCAGGCTACGTGCTGACGCACGGGTCAGTGCCAGCGTACGGGCCAGGAGTAGGCTACGGCTTGGGGGTAAGGTGTAGGGCTGGTGGTGTGTTTCTGCTCCGGGCTAGGGTTAGGGTTAGGGAACGGCAAGTCTTATGGCACAGGTGAGGGTACGGAAATGTGGGAGGGTCAGGCTACGTGCTGACGCACGGGTCAGTGCCAGCGTACGGGTCAGGAATAGGCTACGGCGTAGGAACATGTGTTTGTCTGGTGGTGGATTTCCGTTCCGAGCTAGGGTTAGGGTTAGGGAACGGCAAGGCTTAGGGCACAGGTGAGGGTACGGAAACGTGGGAGGGTCAGGCTACGTGCTGACACACGGGTCAGTGCCAGCGTATGGGCCAGGAGTAGGCTACGGCGTACGGTAAGGTGTAGGGCTGGTGGTGGGTTTCCGTTCTGGGCTAGGGTTAGGGTTAGGTAACGGCAAGGCTTAGGGCACAGGTGAGGGTAGAGAAACGTGGGAGGGTCAGGCTACGTGCTGACGCACGGGTCAGTGCCAGCGTACGGGCCAGGAGTAGGCTACGGCTTGGGGGTAAGGTGTAGGGCTGGTGGTGGGTTTCCGTTCTGAGCTAGGGTTAGGGTTAGGGAACGGCAAGGCTTAGGGTACAGGTGAGGGTACGGAAACGTTGGAGGGTCAGGCTAAGTGCTGACGCACGGGTCAGTGCCAGCGTACGGGCCAGGAGTAGGCAATGGCTTGGGCATAAGTTGTAGGGCTTGTGGTGGGTTTCCATTCCGGGCTAGGGTTAGGGTTAGGGAACGGCAAGGCTTAGGGCACAGGTGAGTGTATGGAAACGTGGGAGGGTCAGGCTACGTGCTGGCGCACATGTCAGTGCCATGGTACGGGACAGGAGGAGGCTACGGCGTAGGGTAAGGTGTAGGCCTGGTGGTGGGTTTCCGTTCCGGGCTAGGGTTAGGGTTAGGGAACGGCAAGGCTTAGGGCACAGGTGAGGGTACGGAAACGTCGGAGGGTCAGGCTACGTGCTGACGCACGGGTCAGTTCCACCGTATGGGCCAGGAGTAGGCTACGGCGTACGGTAAGGTGTAAGGCTGGTGGTGGGTTTTCATTCTGGGCTAGGGTTAGGGTTAGGTAACGGCAAGTCTTAGGGCACAGGTGACGGTACAGAAATGTGGGAGGGTCAGGCTACGTGCTGACGCACGTGTCAGTGCCAGCGTACGGGCCAGGAGTACGCTAAGGCGTAGGGTAAGGGGTAGGGCTGGTGGTGGTTTTCCTTTCCGGTCTATGGTTAGGGTTAGGGAGCGGCAAGGTTTAGGGCACAGGTGAGGGTACGGAAACGTGGGAGGTTCAGGCTACATGCTGACGCACGGGTCAGTGCCAGCGTAAGGGCCAGGAGTAGGCTACGGCTTGGGGGTAAGGTGTAGACCTGGTGGTGTGTTTCCGCTCCGGGCTAGGGTTAGGGTTAGGGAACGGCAAGTCTTATGGCACAGGTGAGGGTACGGAAATGTGGGAGGGTCAGGCTACGTGCTGACACACGGGTCAGTGCCAGCGTACGGGTCAGGAATAGGCTACGGCGTAGGAAAATGTGTTTGGCTGGTGGTGGATTTCCGTTCCGAGCTAGGGTTAGGGTTAGGGAACGGCAAGGCTTAGGGCACAGGTGAGGGTACGGAAACGTGGGAGGGTCAGGCTACGTGCTGACGCACGGATCAGTGCCAGCGTATGGGCCAGGAGTAGGCTACGGCGTACGGTAAGGTGTAGGGCTGGTGGTGGGTTTCCGTTCAGGGCTAGGGTTAGGGTTAGGTAACGGCAAGGCTTAGGGCACAGGTGAGGGTAGAGAAACGTGGGAGGGTCAGGCTACGTGCTGACGCATGGGTCAGTGCCAGCGTACGGGCCAGGAGTAGGCTACGGCGTAGGGTAAGGTGTAGGGCTGGTGGTGGGTTTCCGTTCGGGGCTAGGGTTAGGGTTAGGGAACGGCAAGGCTTAGGGCACAGGTGAGGGAACGGAAACGTTGGAGGGTCAGGCTACGTGCTGACACACGGGTCAGTGCCAGCGTACCAGCCAGGATTAGGCTACGGCTTGGGGGTAAGGTGTAGGGCTGGTGGTGGGTTTCCGTTCAGAGCTAGGGTTAGGGTTAGGGAACGGCAAGGCTTAGGGTACAGGTGAGGGTACGGAAACGTTGGAGGGTCAGGCTAAGTGCTGACGCACGGGTCAGTGCCAGCGTACGGGCCAGGAGTAGGCTACGGCTTGGGCATAAGTTGTAGGGCTGGTGGTGGGTTTCCATTCCGGGCTAGGGTTAGGGTTAGGGAACGGCAAGTCTTGGGGCACAGGTGAGTGTTTGGAAACGTGGGAGGGTCAGGCTACGTGCTGACGCACAGGTCAGTGCCATGGTACGGGACAGGAGGAGGCTACGGCGTAGGGTAAGATGTAGGCCTGGTGGTGGGTTTCCGTTCCGGGCTAGGGTTAGGGTTAGGGAACGGCAAGGATTAGGGCACAGGTGAGGGTACGGAAACGTGGGTGGGTCAGGCTACGTGCTGACGCATGGGTCAGTTCCAGCGTAAGGGCCAGGAGTAGGCTACGGTGTAGGGTAAGGTGTAGGGCTGGTGGTGGATTTCTGTTCCGGGCTAGGGTTAGGGTTACGTAACGGCAAGGCTTAGGGCACAGGTGATTGTATGGAAACGTGGGAGGGTCAGGCTACGTGCTGACGCACGGGTCAGTGCCAGCGTACGGGCCAGGAGTAGGCTACGGCTTGGGGGTAAGGTGTAGGGCTGGTGGTGTTTTCCCGTTCCGGGCTAGGGTTAGGGTTAGGGAACGGCAAGGCTTAGGGCACAGGTGAGGGTATGGAAATGTGGGAGGGTCAGGCTACGTGCTGACGCACGGGTCAGTGCCAGCATACGGGCCAGGAGTAGGCTACGGCTTGGGGTTAAGGTGTATGGCTGGTGGTGGGTTTCTGCTCCGGGCTAGGGTTAGGGTTAGGGAACGGGAAGTCTTATGGCACAGGTGAGGGTACGGAAATGTGGGAGGGTCAGGCTACGTGCTGACGCACGGGTCAGTGCCAGCGTACGGGTCAGGAATAGGCTACGGCGTAGGGAAATGTGTTTGTCTGGTGGTGGATTTCCGTTCCGAGCTAGGGTTAGGGTTAGGGAACGGCAAGGCTTAGGGCACAGGTGAGGGTACGGAAACGTGGGAGGGTCAGGCTACGTGCTGACGCACGAGTCAGTGCCAGCGTATGGGCCAGGAGTAGGCTACGGCGTACGGTAAGGTGTAGGGCTGGTGGTGGGTTTCCGTTCTGGGCTAGGGTTAGGGTTAGGGAACGGCAAGGCTTAGGGCACAGGTGAGGGTAGAGAAACGTGGGAGGGTCAGGCTACGTGCTGACGCACGGGTCAGTGCCAGCGTACGGGCTAGGAGTAGGCTACGGCATAGGGTAAGGTGTAGGGCTGGTGGTGGGTTTCCATTCGGGGCTAGGGTTAGGGTTAGGGAACGGCAAGGCTTAGGGCACAGGTGAGGGTACGGAAACGTGGGAGGGTCAGGCTACGTGCTGACACACGGGTCAGTGCCAGCGTACGGGCCAGGAGTAGGCTACGGCTTGGGCATAAGTTGTAGGGCTGGTGGTGGGTTTCCATTCCGGGCTAGTGTTAGGGTTGGGGAACAGCAAGGCTTAGGGCACAGGTGAGTGTATGGAAACGTGGGAGGGTCAGGCTACGTGCTGAGGCACAGGTCAGTGCCATGGTACGGGACAGGAGGAGGCTACGGCGTAGGGTAAGGTGTAGGGCTGGTGGTGGGTTTCCGTTCTGGGCTAGGGTTAGGGTTAGGTAACGGCAAGGCTTAGGGCACAGGTAAGGGTAGAGAAACGTGGGAGGGTCAGGCTACGTGCTGACGCATGGGTCAGTGCCAGCGTACGGGCCAGGAGTAGGCTACGGCGTAGGGTAAGGTGTAGGGCTGGTGGTGGGATTCCGTTCGGGGCTAGGGTTAGGGTTAGGGAACGGCAAGGCTTAGGGCACAGGTGAGGGTACGGAAACGTGGGAGGGTCAGGCTACGTGCTGACACACGGGTCAGTGCCAGCGTACGGGCCAGGATTAGGCTACGGCTTGGGGGTAAGGTGTAGGGCTGGTGGTGGGTTTCCGTTCAGAGCTAGGGTTAGGGTTAGGGAACGGCAAGGCTTAGGGTACAGCTGAGGGTACGGAAACGTTGGAGGGTCAGGCTAAGTGCTGACGCACGGGTCAGTGCCAGCGTACGGGCCAGGAGTAGGCTACGGCTTGGGCATAAGTTGTAGGGCTGGTGGTGGGTTTCCATTCCGGGCTAGGGTTAGGGTTAGGGAACGGCAAGTCTTGGGGCACAGGTGAGTGTTTGGAAACGTGGGAGGGTCAGGCTACGTGCTGACGCACAGGTCAGTGCCATGGTACGGGACAGGAGGAGGCTACGGCGTAGGGTAAGGTGTAGGCCTGGTGGTGGGTTTCCGTTCCGGGCTAGGGTTAGGGTTAGGGAACGGCAAGGATTAGGGCACAGGTGAGGGTACGGAAACGTGGGAGGGTCAGGCTACGTGCTGACGCATGGGTCAGTTCCAGGGTACGGGCCAGGAGTAGGCTACGGTGTAGGGTAAGGTGTAGGGCTGGTGGTGGATTTCTGTTCCGGGCTAGGGTTAGGGTTACGTAACGGCAAGGCTTAGGGCACAGGTGATTGTATGGAAACGTGGGAGGGTCTGGCTACGTGCTGACGCACGGGTCAGTGCCAGCGTACGGGCCAGGAGTAGGCTACGGCTTGGGGGTAAGGTGTAGGGCTGGTGGTGTTTTCCCGTTCCGGGCTAGGGTTAGGGTTAGGGAACGGCAAGGCTTAGGGCACAGGTGAGGGTACGGAAATGTGGGAGGGTCAGGCTACGTGCTGACGCACGGGTCAGTGCCAGCGTACGGGTCAGGAATAGGCTACGGCGTAGGGAAATGTGTTTGTCTGGTGGTGGATTTCCGTTCCGAGCTAGGGTTAGGGTTAGGGAACGGCAAGGCTTAGGGCACAGGTGAGGGTACGGAAGCGTGGGAGGGTCAGGCTACGTGCTGACGCACGGGTCAGTTCCAGCGTAAGGGCCAGGAGTAGGCTACGGCGTACGGTAAGGTGTAAGGCTGGTGGTGGGTTTTCGTTCTGGGCTAGGGTTAGGGTTAGGGAACGGCAAGGCTTAGGGCACAGGTGAGGGTACAGAAATGTGGGAGGGTCAGGCTACGTGCTGACGCACGTGTCAGTGCCAGCGTACGGGCCAGGAGTACGCTAAGGCGTAGGGTAAGGGGTAGGGCTGGTGGTGGTTTTCCTTTCCGGTCTAGGGTTAGGGTTAGGGAGCGGCAAGTCTTAGGGCACAGGTGAGGGTACGGAAACGTGGGAGGGTCAGGCTACATGCTGACGAAGGGTTCAGTGCCAGCATACGGGCCAGGAGTAGGCTACGGCTTGGGGGTAAGGTGTAGGGCTGGTGGTGTGTTTCCGCTCCGGGCTAGGGTTAGGGTTAGGGAATGGCAAGTCTTATGGCACAGGTGAGGATACGGAAATGTGGGAGGGTCAGGCTACGTGCTGACGCACGGGTCAGTGCCAGCGTACGGGTCAGGAGTAGGCTACGGCGTAGGAAAATGTGTTTGTCTGGTGGTGGATTTCCGTTCCGAGCTAGGGTTAGGGTTAGGGAACGGCAAGGCTTAGGGCACAGGTGAGGGTACGGAAACGTGGGAGGGTCAGCCTACGTGCTGACGCACGGGTCAGTGCCAGCGTATGGGCCAGGAGTAGGCTACGGCGTACGGTAAGGTGTAGGGCTTGTGGTGGGTTTCCGTTCTGGGCTAGGGTTAGGGTTAGGTAACGGCAAGGCTTAGGGCACAGGTGAGGGTAGAGAAACGTGGGAGGGTCAGGCTACGAGCTGACGCACGGGTCAGTGGCAGCGTACGGGCCAGGCGTAGGCTACGGCGTAGGGTAAGGTGTAGGGCTGGTGGTGGGTTTCCGTTCGGGGCTAGGGTTAGGGTTAGGGAACGGCAAGGCTTAGGGCACAGGTGAGGGTACGGAAACGTGGGAGGGTCAGGCTACGGGCTGACACACGGGTCAGTGCCAGCGTACGGGCCAGGAGTAGGCTACGGCTTGGGGTTAAGGTGTAGGGCTGGTGGTGGGTTTCCGCTCCGGGCTAGGGTTAGGGTTAGGGAACGGCAAGCCTTATGGCACAGGTCAGGGTACGGAAATGTGGGAGGGTCAGGCTATGTGCTGACGCACGGGTCAGTGCCAGCGTACGGGCCAGGAGTAGACTACGGGGTAGGGTAAGGTGTAGGGCTGGTGGTGGGTTTCCGTTTCGGGCTAGGGTTAGGGTTGGGGAACGGCAATGCTTAGGGCACAGGTGAGGGTACGGAAAAGTGGGAGGGTCAGGCTACGTGCTGATGCACGGGTCAGTGCCAGCGTACGGGCCAGGAGTAGGCTACGGTGTAGGGTCAGGGGTAGGGCTGGTGGTGGGTTTCCGTTCTGGGCTAGGGTTAGGGTTAGGGAACGGCAAAGCTTAGGGCACAGGTGAGGGTACGGAAACGTGGGAGGTTCAGGCTACGTGCTGACGCACGGGTCGTTGCCAGCCTACGGGCCAGTTGTAGGCTACAGCGTAGGGTAAGGTGTAGGGCTGGTGGTGGGTTTCCTTTCCGGGCTAGGGTTAGGGTTAGAGAACGGCAAGGCTTAGGGCACAGGTGAGGGTACGGAAACGTGGGAGGGTCAGGCTATGTGCTGATGCACGTGTCACTGCCAGCGTACAGGCCAGGAGTAGGCTACAGCGTAGGGAGATGTGTTGGGCTGGTGGTGGGTTTTCGTTCCGAGCTAGGGTTAGGGTTAGGGAACGGCAAGTCGTAGGGCACAGGTGAGTGTACAGAAACGTGGGAGGGTCAGGCTACATGCTGACGCATGTGTCAGTGCCAGCGTACGGGCCAGGAGTACGCTAAGGTGTAGGGTAAGGGGTAGGGCTGGTGTTGGGTTTGCGTTCCGGGCTAGGGTTAGGGTTAGGGAACGGCAACGCTTAGGGCACAGGTGAGGGTACGGAAACGTGGGAGGGTCAGGCTACGTGCGGACGCTCGGGTCAGTGCCAGCGTACGGGCCAGGAGTAGGCTACGGCTTGGGGGTAAGGTGTAGGAATGGTGGTGTGTTTCCGCTCCGGGCTAGTGTTAGGGTTAGGGAACGGCAAGTCTTATGGCACAGGTGAGGGTACGGAAATGTGGGAGGGTCAGGCTACGTGCTGACGCACGTGTGAGTGCCAGCGTACGGGTCAGGAGTAGGCTACGGCGTAGGGAAATATGTTTGGCTGGTGGTGGATTTCCGTTCCGAGCTAGGGTTAGGGTTAGGGAACGGCAAGGCTTAGGGCACAGGTGATGGTACGGAAACGTGGGAGGGTCAGGCTACGTGCTGACGCACGGGTCAGTTCCAGCGTATGGGCCAGGAGTAGGCTACGGCGTACGGTAAGGTGTAAGGCTAGTGGTGGGTTTTCGTTCTGGGATAGGGTTAGGGTTAGGGAACGGCAAGGCTTAGGGCACAGGTGAGGGTACAGAAATGTGGGAGGGTCAGGCTACGTGCTGACGCACGTGTCAGTGCCAGCGTACGGGCCAGGAGTACGCTAAGGCGTAGGGTAAGGGGTAGGGCTGGTGGTGGATTTCCATTCCTGTCTAGGGTTAGGGTTAGGGAGCGGCAAGGCTTAGGGCACAGGTGAGTGTATGGAAACGTGGGAGGGTCAGGCTTCATGCTGACGCATGGGTCAGTGCCAGCATACGGGCCAGGAGTAGGCTACGGCTTGGGGGTAAGGTGTAGGGCTGGTGGTGTGTTTCCGCTCCGGGCTAGGGTTAGGGTTAGGGAACGGCAAGTCTTACGGCACAGGTGAGGGTACGGAAATGTGGGAGGGTCAGGCTACGTGCTGACGCACGGGTCAGTGCCAGCGTACGGGTCAGGAATAGGCTACGGCGTAGGAACATGTGTTTGTCTGGTGGTGGATTTCCGTTCCGAGCTAGGGTTAGGGTTAGGGAACGGCAAGGCTTAGGGCACAGGTGAGGGTACGGAAACGTGGGAGGGTCAGGCTACGTGCTGACACACGGGTCAGTGCCAGCGTATGGGCCAGGAGTAGGCTACGGCGTACGGTAAGGTGTAGGGCTGGTGGTGGGTTTCCGTTCTGGGCTAGGGTTAGGGTTAGGTAACGGCAAGGCTTAGGGCACAGGTGAGGGTAGAGAAACGTGGGAGGGTCAGGCTACGTGCTGACGCACGGGTCAGTGCCAGCGTACGGGCCAGGAGTAGGCTACGGCTTGGGGGTAAGGTGTAGGGCTGGTGGTGGGTTTCCGTTCCGAGCTAGGGTTAGGGTTAGGGAACGGCAAGGCTTAGGGTACAGGTGAGCGTACGGAAACGTTGGAGGGTCAGGCTAAGTGCTGACGCACGGGTCAGTGCCAGCGTACGGGCCAGGAGTAGGCAATGGCTTGGGCATAAGTTGTAGGGCTTGTGGTGCGTTTCCATTCCGGGCTAGGGTTAGGGTTAGGGAACGGCAAGGCTTAGGGCACAGGTGAGTGTATGGAAACGTGGGAGGGTCAGGCTACGTGCTGGCGCACATGTCAGTGCCATGGTACGGGACAGGAGGAGGCTACGGCGTAGGGTAAGGTGTAGGCCTGGTGGTGGGTTTCCGTTCCGGGCTAGGGTTAGGGTTAGGGAACGGCAAGGCTTAGGGCACAGGTGAGGGTACGGAAACGTCGGAGGGTCAGGCTACGTGCTGACGCACGGGTCAGTTCCACCGTATGGGCCAGGAGTAGGCTACGGCGTACGGTAAGGTGTAAGGCTGGTGGTGGGTTTTCGTTCTGGGCTAGGGTTAGGGTTAGGTAACGGCAAGGCTTAGGGCACAGGTGACGGTACAGAAATGTGGGAGGGTCAGGCTACGTGCTGACGCACGTGTCAGTGCCAGCGTACGGGCCAGGAGTACGCTAAGGCGTAGGGTAAGGGGTAGGGCTGGTGGTGGTTTTCCTTTCCGGTCTATGGTTAGGGTTAGGGAGCGGCAAGGTTTAGGGCACAGGGGAGGGTACGGAAACGTGGGAGGTTCAGGCTACATGCTGACGCACGGGTCAGTGCCAGCGTAAGGGCCAGGAGTAGGCTAGGGCTTGGGGGTAAGGTGTAGACCTGGTGGTGTGTTTCCGCTCCGGGCTAGGGTTAGGGTTAGGGAACGGCAAGTCTTATGGCACAGGTGAGGGTACGGAAATGTGGGAGGGTCAGGCTACGTGCTGACACACGGGTCAGTGCCAGCGTACGGGTCAGGAATAGGCTACGGCCTAGGAAAATGTGTTTGGCTGGTGGTGGATTTCCGTTCCGAGCTAGGGTTAGGGTTAGGGAACGGCAAGGCTTAGGGCACAGGTGAGGGTACGGAAACGTGGGAGGGTCAGGCTACGTGCTGACGCACGGATCAGTGCCAGCGTATGGGCCAGGAGTAGGCTACGGCGTACGGTAAGGTGTAGGGCTGGTGGTGGGTTTCCGTTCAGGGCAAGGGTTAGGGTTAGGTAACGGCAAGGCTTAGGGCACAGGTGAGGGTAGAGAAACGTGGGAGGGTCAGGCTACGTGCTGACGCATGGGTCAGTGCCAGCGTACGGGCCAGGAGTAGGCTACGGCGTAGGGTAAGGTGTAGGGCTGGTGGTGGGTTTCCGTTCGGGGCTAGGGTTAGGGTTAGGGAACGGCAAGGCTTAGGGCACAGGTGAGGGTACGGAAACGTGGGAGGGTCAGGCTACGTGCTGACACACGGGTCAGTGCCAGCGTACCAGCCAGGATTAGGCTACGGCTTGGGGGTAAGGTGTAGGGCTGGTGGTGGGTTTCCGTTCAGAGCTAGGGTTAGGGTTAGGGAACGGCAAGGCTTAGGGTACAGGTGAGGGTACGGAAACGTTGGAGGGTCAGGCTAAGTGCTGACGCACGGGTCAGTGCCAGCGTACGGGCCAGGAGTAGGCTACGGCTTGGGCATAAGTTGTAGGGCTGGTGGTGGGTTTCCATTCCGGGCTAGGGTTAGGGTTAGGGAACGGCAAGTCTTGGGGCACAGGTGAGTGTTTGGAAACGTGGGAGGGTCAGGCTACGTGCTGACGCACAGGTCAGTGCCATGGTACGGGACAGGAGGAGGCTACGGCGTAGGGTAAGATGTAGGCCTGGTGGTGGGTTTCCGTTCCGGGCTAGGGTTAGGGTTAGGGAACGGCAAGGATTAGGGCACAGGTGAGGGTACGGAAACGTGGGAGGGTCAGGCTACGTGCTGACGCATGGGTCAGTTCCAGCGTACGGGCCAGGAGTAGGCTACGGTGTAGGGTAAGGTGTAGGGCTGGTGGTGGATTTCTGTTCCGGGCTAGGGTTAGGGTTACGTAACGGCAAGGCTTAGGGCACAGGTGATTGTATGGAAACGTGGGAGGGTCAGGCTACGTGCTGACTCACGGGTCAGTGCCAGCGTACGGGCCAGGAGTAGGCTACGGCTTGGGGGTAAGGTGTAGGGCTGGTGGTGTTTTCCCGTTCTGGGCTAGGGTTAGGGTTAGGGAACGGCAAGGCTTAGGGCACAGGTGAGGGTATGGAAATGTGGGAGGGTCAGGCTACGTGCTGACGCACGGGTCAGTGCCAGCATACGGGCCAGGAGTAGGCTACGGCTTGGGGTTAAGGTGTATGGCTGGTGGTGGGTTTCTGCTCCGGGCTAGGGTTAGGGTTAGGGAACGGGAAGTCTTATGGCACAGGTGAGGGTACGGAAATGTGGGAGGGTCAGGCTACGTGCTGACGCACGGGTCAGTGCCAGCGTACGGGTCAGGAATAGGCTACGGCGTAGGGAAATGTGTTTGTCTGGTGGTGGATTTCCGTTCCGAGCTAGGGTTAGGGTTAGGGAACGGCAAGGCTTAGGGCACAGGTGAGGGTACGGAAACGTGGGAGGGTCAGGCTACGTGCTGACGCACGAGTCAGTGCCAGCGTATGGGCCAGGAGTAGGCTACGGCGTACGGTAAGGTGTAGGGCTGGTGGTGGGTTTCCGTTCTGGGCTAGGGTTAGGGTTAGGGAACGGCAAGGCTTAGGGCACAGGTGAGGGTAGAGAAACGTGGGAGGGTCAGGCTACGTGCTGACGCACGTGTCAGTGCCAGCGTACGGGCCAGGAGTAGGCTACGGCATAGGGTAAGGTGTAGGGCTGGTGGTGGGTTTCCATTCGGGGCTAGGGTTAGGGTTAGGGAACGGCAAGGCTTAGGGCACAGGTGAGGGTACGGAAACGTGGGAGGGTCAGGCTACGTGCTGACACACGGGTCAGTGCCAGCGTACGGGCCAGGAGTAGGCTACGGCTTGGGCATAAGTTGTAGGGCTGGTGGTGGGTTTCCATTCCGGGCTAGTGTTAGGGTTAGGGAACAGCAAGGCTTAGGGCACAGGTGAGTGTATGGAAACGTGGGAGGGTCAGGCTACGTGCTGAGGCACAGGTCAGTGCCATGGTACGGGACAGGAGGAGGCTACGGCGTAGGGTAAGGTGTAGGGCTGGTGGTGGGTTTCCGTTCTGGGCTAGGGTTAGGGTTAGGTAACGGCAAGGCTTAGGGCACAGGTGAGGGTAGAGAAACGTGGGAGGGTCAGGCTACGTGCTGACGCATGGGTCAGTGCCAGCGTACGGGCCAGGAGTAGGCTACGGCGTAGGGTAAGGTGTAGGCCTGGTGGTGGGTTTCCGTTCCGGGCTAGGGTTAGGGTTAGGGAACGGCAAGGCTTAGGGCACAGGTGAGGGTACGGAAACGTGGGAGGGTCAGGCTACGTGCTGACACACGGGTCAGTGCCAGCGTACGGGCCAGGATTAGGCCACGGCTTGGGGGTAAGATGTAGGGCTGGTGGTGGGTTTCCGTTCAGAGCTAGGGTTAGGGTTAGGGAACGGCAAGGCTTAGGGTACAGGTGAGGGTACGGAAACGTTGGAGGGTCAGGCTAAGTGCTGACGCACGGGTCAGTGCCAGCGTACGGGCCAGGAGTAGGCTACGGCTTGGGCATAAGTTGTAGGGCTGGTGGTGGGTTTCCATTCCGGGCTAGGGTTAGGGTTAGGGAACGGCAAGGCTTAGGGCACAGGTGAGTGTATGGAAACGTGGGAGGGTCAGGCTACGTGCTGGCGCACATGTCAGTGCCATGGTACGGGACAGGAGGAGGCTACGGCGTAGGGTAAGGTGTAGGCCTGGTGGTGGGTTTCCGTTCCGGGCTAGGGTTAGGGTTAGGGAACGGCAAGGCTTAGGGCACAGGTGAGGGTACGGAAACGTCGGAGGGTCAGGCTACGTGCTGACGCACGGGTCAGTTCCACCGTATGGGCCAGGAGTAGGCTACGGCGTACGGTAAGGTGTAAGGCTGGTGGTGGGTTTTCGTTCTGGGCTAGGGTTAGGGTTAGGTAACGGCAAGGCTTAGGGCACAGGTGACGGTACAGAAATGTGGGAGGGTCAGGCTACGTGCTGACGCACGTGTCAGTGCCATCGTACGGGCCAGGAGTACGCTAAGGCATAGGGTAAGGGGTAGGGCTGGTGGTGGTTTTCCTTTCCGGTCTATGGTTAGGGTTAGGGAGCGGCAAGGTTTAGGGCACAGGTGAGGGTACGGAAACGTGGGAGGTTCAGGCTACATGCTGACGCACGGGTCAGTGCCAGCATACGGGCCAGGAGTAGGCTACGGCTTGGGGGTAAGGTGTAGACCTGGTGGTGTGTTTCCGCTCCGGGCTAGGGTTAGGGTTAGGGAACGGCAAGTCTTATGGCATAGGTGAGGGTACGGAAATGTGGGAGGGTCAGGCTACGTGCTGACGCACGGGTCAGTGCCAGTGTACGGGTCACGAATAGGCTACGGCGTAGGAAAATGTGTTTGGCTGGTGGTGGATTTCCGTTCCGAGCTAGGGTTAGGGTTAGGGAACGGCAAGGCTTAGGGCACAGGTGAGGGTACGGAAACGTGGGAGGGTCAGGCTACGTGCTGACGCACGGATCAGTGCCAGCGTATGGGCCAGGAGTAGGCTACGGCGTACGGTAAGGTGTAGGGCTGGTGGTGGGTTTCCGTTCAGGGCTAGGGTTAGGGTTAGGTAACGGCAAGGCTTAGGGCACAGGTGAGGGTAGAGAAACGTGGGAGGGTCAGGCTACGTGCTGACGCATGGGTCAGTGCCAGCGTACGGGCCAGGAGTAGGCTACGGCGTAGGGTAAGGTGTAGGGCTGGTGGTGGGTTTCCGTTCAGAGCTAGGGTTAGGGTTAGGGAACGGCAAGGCTTAGGGTACAGGTGAGGGTACGGAAACGTTGGAGGGTCAGGCTAAGTGCTGACGCACGGGTCAGTGCCAGCGTACGGGCCAGGAGTAGGCTACGGCTTGGGCATAAGTTGTAGGGCTGGTGGTGGGTTTCCATTCCGGGCTAGGGTTAGGGTTAGGGAACGGCAAGTCTTGGGGCACAGGTGAGTGTTTGGAAACGTGGGAGGGTCAGGCTACGTGCTGACGCACAGGTCAGTGCCATGGTACGGGACAGGAGGAGGCTACGGCGTAGGGTAAGATGTAGGCCTGGTGGTGGGTTTCCGTTCCGGGCTAGGGTTAGGGTTAGGGAACGGCAAGGATTAGGGCACAGGTGAGGGTACGGAAACGTGGGAGGGTCAGGCTACGTGCTGACGCATGGGTCAGTTCCAGCGTACGGGCCAGGAGTAGGCTACGGTGTAGGGTAAGGTGTAGGGCTGGTGGTGGATTTCTGTTCCGGGCTAGGGTTAGGGTTATGTAACGGCAAGGCTTAGGGCACAGGTGATTGTATGGAAACGTGGGAGGGTCAGGCTACGTGCTGACGCACGGGTCAGTGCCAGCGTACGTGCCAGGAGTAGACTACGGTGTAGGGTAAGGTGTAGGGCTGGTGGTGGGTTTCCGTTTGGGGCTAGGGTTAGGGTTGGGGAACGGCAATGCTTAGGGCACAGGTGAGGGTACGGAAAAGTGGGAGGGTCAGGGTACGTGCTGAGGCACGGGTCAGTGCCAGCGTACGGGCCAGGAGTAGGCTACGGCGTAGGGTAAGGGGTAGGGCTGGTGGTGGGTTTCCGTTCTGGGCTAGTGTTAGGGTTAGGGAACGGCAAAGCTTAGGGCACAGGTGAGGGTACGGAAACGTGGGAGGGTCAGGCTATGTGCTGATGCACGTGTCACTGCCAGCATACAGGCCAGGAGTAGGCTACAGCGTAGGGAGATGTGTTGGGCTGGTGGTGGGTTTTCGTTCCGAGCTAGGGTTAGGGTTAGGGAACGGCAAGGCTTAGGGCACAGGTGAGGGTACGGAAATGTGGGAGGGTCAGGCTACGTGCTGATGCACGTGTGAGTGCCAGCGTACGGGTCAGGAGTAGGCTACGGCGTAGGGAAATGTGTTTGGCTGGTGGTGGATTTCCGTTCCGAGCTAGGGTTAGGGTTAGTGAACGGCAAGGCTTAGGGCACAGGTGAGGGTACGGAAACGTGGGAGGGTCAGGCTACGTGCTGACGCACGGGTCAGTTCCAGCGTAAGGGCCAGGAGTAGGCTACGGCGTACGGTAAGGTGTAAGGCTGGTTGTGGGTTTTCGTTCTGGGCTAGGGTTAGGGTTAGGGAACGGCAAGGCTTAGGGCACAGGTGAGGGTACAGAAATGTGGGAGGGTCAGGCTACGTGCTGACGCACGTGTCAGTGCCAGCGTACGGGCCAGGAGTACGCTAAGGCGTAGGGTAAGGGGTAGGGCTGGTGGTGGTTTTCCTTTCCGGTCTAGGGTTAGGGTTATGGAGCGGCAAGTCTTAGGGCACAGGTGAGGGTACGGAAACGTGGGAGGGTCAGGCTACATGCTGACGAAGGGGTCAGTGCCAGCATACGGGCCAGGAGTAGGCTACGGCTTGGGGGTAAGGTGTAGGGCTGGTGGTGTGTTTCCGCTCCGGGCTAGGGTTAGGGTTAGGGAATGGCAAGTCTTATGGCACAGGTGAGGATACGGAAATGTGGGAGGGTCAGGCTACGTGCTGACTCACGGGTCAGTGCCAGCGTATGAGCCAGGAGTAGGCTACGGCGTACGGTAAGGTGTAGGGCTGGTGGTGGGTTTCCGTTCTGGGCTAGGGTTAGGGTTAGGTAACGGCAAGGCTTAGGGCACAGGTGAGGGTAGAGAAACGTGGGAGGGTCAGGCTACGTGCTGACGCACGGGTCAGTGCCAGCGTACGGGCCAGGAGTAGGCTACGGCGTAGGGTAAGGTGTAGGGCTGGTGGTGGGTTTCCGTTCGGGGCTAGGGTTAGGGTTAGGGAACGGCAAGGCTTAGGGCACAGGTGAGGGTACGGAAACGTGGGAGGGTCAGGCTACGTGCTGACACACGGGTCAGTGCCAGCGTACGGGCCAGGAGTAGGCTACGGCTTGGGAGTAAGGCGTAGGGCTGGTGGTGGGTTTCCGTTCCGAGCTAGGGTTAGGGTTAGGGAACGGCAAGGCTTAGGGTACAGGTGAGGGTACGGAAACGTTGGAGGGACAGGCTAAGTGCTGACGCACGGGTCAGTGCCAGCGTACGGGCCAGGAGTAGGCTACGGTTTGGGCATAAGTTGTAGGGCTGGTGGTGGGTTTCCATTCCGGGCTAGGGTTAGGGTTAGGGAACGGCAAGCCTTAGGGCACAGGTGAGTGTATGGAAACGTGGGAGGGTCAGGCTACGTGCTGACGCACAGGTCAGTGCCAAGGTACGGGACAGGAGTAGGCTACGGCGTAGGGTAAGGTGTAGGCCTGGTGGTGGGTTTCCGTTCCGGGCTAGGGTTAGGGTTAGGGAACGGCTAGGATTAGGGCACAGGTGAGGGTACGGAAACGTGGGAGGGTCAGGCTACGTGCTGACGCATGCGTCAGTTCCAGCGTACGGGCCAGGATTAGGCTACGGCGTAGGGTAAGGTGTAGGGCTTGTGGTGGATTTCTGTTCCGAGCTAGGGTTAGGGTTACATAACGGCAAGGCTTAGGGCACAGGTGGTTGTATGGAAACGTGGGAGGGTTAGGCTACGTGCTGACGCACGGGTCAGTGCCAGCGTACGGGCCAGGTGTAGGCTACGGCTTCGGGGAAAGGTGTAGGGCTGGTGGTGTTTTCCCGTTCCGTGCTAGGGTTAGGGTTAGGGAACGGCAAGGCTTAGGGCACAGGTGAGGGTACGGAAATGTGGGAGGGTCAGGCTACGTGCTGACGCACGGGTCAGTGCCCGCATACGGGCCAGGAGTAGGCTACGGCTTGGGGTTAAGGTGTAGGGCTGGTGGTGGTTTTCCGCTCCGGGCTAGGGTTAGGGTTAGGGAATGGCAAGTCTTATGGCACAGGTCAGGGTACGGAAATGTGGGAGGGTCAGGCTATGTGCTGACGCACGGGTCAGTGCCAGCGTATGGGCCAGGAGTAGACTACGGTGTAGGGTAAGGTGTAGGGCTGGTGGTGGGTTTCCGTTTCGGGCTAGGGTTAGGGTTGGGGAACGGCAATGCTTAGGGCACAGGTGAGGGTACGGAAAAGTGGGAGGGTCAGGTTACGTGCTGATGCACGGTTCAGTGCCAGCGTACGGGCCAGGAGTTGGCTACGGTGTAGGGTAAGGGGTAGGGCTGGTGGTGGGTTTCCGTTCTGGGCTAGGGTTAGGGTTAGGGAACGGCAAAGCTTAGGGCACAGGTGAGGGTACGGAAACGTGGGAGGGTCAGGCTACGTGCTGACGCACGGGTCGTTGCCAGCCTACGGGCCAGTTGTAGGCTACAGTGTAGGGTAAGGTGTAGGGCTGGTGGTGGGTTTCCTTTCCGGGCTAGGGTTAGGGTTAGAGAACGGCAAGGCTTAGGGCACAGGTGAGGGTACGGAAACGTGGGAGGGTCAGGCTATGTGCTGATGCACGTGTCACTGCCAGCATACAGGCCAGGAGTAGGCTACAGCGTAGGGAGATGTGTTGGGCTGGTGGTGGGTTTTCGTTCCGAGCTAGGGTTAGGGTTAGGGAACGGCAAGTCTTAGGGCACAGATGAGTGTATGGAAATGTGGGAGGCTCAGGCTATGTGCTGACGCACGTGTCAGTGCCAGCGTACGGGCCATGATTACGCTAAGGTGTAGGGTAAGGGGTAGGGCTGGTGTTGGGTTTCCGTTCCGGGCTAGGGTTAGGGTTAGGGAACGGCAAGGCTTAGGGCACAGGTGAGGGTAGAGAAACGTGGGAGGGTCAGGCTACGTGCTGACGCATGGGTCAGTGCCAGCGTACGGGCCAGGAGTAGGCTACGGCGTAGGGTAAGGTGTAGGCCTGGTGGTGGGTTTCCGTTCCGGGCTAGGGTTAGGGTTAGGGAACGGCAAGGCTTAGGGCACAGGTGAGGGTACGGAAACGTGGGAGGGTCAGGCTACGTGCTGACACACGGGTCAGTGCCAGCGTACGGGCCAGGATTAGGCCACGGCTTGGGGGTAAGATGTAGGGCTGGTGGTGGGTTTCCGTTCAGAGCTAGGGTTAGGGTTAGGGAACGGCAAGGCTTAGGGTACAGGTGAGGGTACGGAAACGTTGGAGGGTCAGGCTAAGTGCTGACGCACGGGTCAGTGCCAGCGTACGGGCCAGGAGTAGGCTACGGCTTGGGCATAAGTTGTAGGGCTGGTGGTGGGTTTCCATTCCGGGCTAGGGTTAGGGTTAGGGAACGGCAAGGCTTAGGGCACAGGTGAGTGTATGGAAACGTGGGAGGGTCAGGCTACGTGCTGGCGCACATGTCAGTGCCATGGTACGGGACAGGAGGAGGCTACGGCGTAGGGTAAGGTGTAGGCCTGGTGGTGGGTTTCCGTTCCGGGCTAGGGTTAGGGTTAGGGAACGGCAAGGCTTAGGGCACAGGTGAGGGTACGGAAACGTCGGAGGGTCAGGCTACGTGCTGACGCACGGGTCAGTTCCACCGTATGGGCCAGGAGTAGGCTACGGCGTACGGTAAGGTGTAAGGCTGGTGGTGGGTTTTCGTTCTGGGCTAGGGTTAGGGTTAGGTAACGGCAAGGCTTAGGGCACAGGTGACGGTACAGAAATGTGGGAGGGTCAGGCTACGTGCTGACGCACGTGTCAGTGCCATCGTACGGGCCAGGAGTACGCTAAGGCGTAGGGTAAGGGGTAGGGCTGGTGGTGGTTTTCCTTTCCGGTCTATGGTTAGGGTTAGGGAGCGGCAAGGTTTAGGGCACAGGTGAGGGTACGGAAACGTGGGAGGTTCAGGCTACATGCTGACGCACGGGTCAGTGCCAGCATACGGGCCAGGAGTAGGCTACGGCTTGGGGGTAAGGTGTAGACCTGGTGGTGTGTTTCCGCTCCGGGCTAGGGTTAGGGTTAGGGAACTGCAAGTCTTATGGCATAGGTGAGGGTACGGAAATGTGGGAGGGTCAGGCTACGTGCTGACGCACGGGTCAGTGCCAGTGTACGGGTCACGAATAGGCTACGGCGTAGGAAAATGTGTTTGGCTGGTGGTGGATTTCCGTTCCGAGCTAGGGTTAGGGTTAGGGAACGGCAAGGCTTAGGGCACAGGTGAGGGTACGGAAACGTGGGAGGGTCAGGCTACGTGCTGACGCACGGATCAGTGCCAGCGTATGGGCCAGGAGTAGGCTACGGCGTACGGTAAGGTGTAGGGCTGGTGGTGGGTTTCCGTTCAGGGCTAGGGTTAGGGTTAGGTAACGGCAAGGCTTAGGGCACAGGTGAGGGTAGAGAAACGTGGGAGGGTCAGGCTACGTGCTGACGCATGGGTCAGTGCCAGCGTACGGGCCAGGAGTAGGCTACGGCGTAGGGTAAGGTGTAGGGCTGGTGGTGGGTTTCCATTCGGGGCTAGGGTTAGGGTTAGGGAACGGCAAGTCTTAGGGCACAGGTGAGGGTACGGAAACGTGGGAGGGTCAGGCTACATGCTGACGCACGGGTCAGTGCCAGCGTACGGGCCAGGAGTAGGCTACGGCTTGGGCATAAGTTGTAGGGCTGGTGGTGGGTTTCCATTCCGGGCTAGGGTTAGGGTTAGGGAACGGCAAGTCTTGGGGCACAGGTGAGTGTTTGGAAACGTGGGAGGGTCAGGCTACGTGCTGACGCACAGGTCAGTGCCATGGTACGGGACAGGAGGAGGCTACGGCGTAGGGTAAGATGTAGGCCTGGTGGTGGGTTTCCGTTCCGGGCTAGGGTTAGGGTTAGGGAACGGCAAGGATTAGGGCACAGGTGAGGGTACGGAAACGTGGGAGGGTCAGGCTACGTGCTGACGCATGGGTCAGTTCCAGCGTACGGGCCAGGAGTAGGCTACGGTGTAGGGTAAGGTGTAGGGCTGGTGGTGGATTTCTGTTCCGGGCTAGGGTTAGGGTTATGTAACGGCAAGGCTTAGGGCACAGGTGATTGTATGGAAACGTGGGAGGGTCAGGCTACGTGCTGACGCACGGGTCAGTGCCAGCGTACGTGCCAGGAGTAGACTACGGTGTAGGGTAAGGTGTAGGGCTGGTGGTGGGTTTCCGTTTGGGGCTAGGGTTAGGGTTGGGGAACGGCAATGCTTAGGGCACAGGTGAGGGTACGGAAAAGTGGGAGGGTCAGGGTACGTGCTGAGGCACGGGTCAGTGCCAGCGTACGGGCCAGGAGTAGGCTACGGCGTAGGGTAAGGGGTAGGGCTGGTGGTGGGTTTCCGTTCTGGGCTAGTGTTAGGGTTAGGGAACGGCAAAGCTTAGGGCACAGGTGAGGGTACGGAAACGTGGGAGGGTCAGGCTATGTGCTGATGCACGTGTCACTGCCAGCATACAGGCCAGGAGTAGGCTACAGCGTAGGGAGATGTGTTGGGCTGGTGGTGGGTTTTCGTTCCGAGCTAGGGTTAGGGTTAGGGAACGGCAAGGCTTAGGGCACAGGTGAGGGTACGGAAATGTGGGAGGGTCAGGCTACGTGCTGATGCACGTGTGAGTGCCAGCGTACGGGTCAGGAGTAGGCTACGGCGTAGGGAAATGTGTTTGGCTGGTGGTGGATTTCCGTTCCGAGCTAGGGTTAGGGTTAGTGAACGGCAAGGCTTAGGGCACAGGTGAGGGTACGGAAACGTGGGAGGGTCAGGCTACGTGCTGACGCACGGGTCAGTTCCAGCGTAAGGGCCAGGAGTAGGCTACGGCGTACGGTAAGGTGTAAGGCTGGTTGTGGGTTTTCGTTCTGGGCTAGGGTTAGGGTTAGGGAACGGCAAGGCTTAGGGCACAGGTGAGGGTACAGAAATGTGGGAGGGTCAGGCTACGTGCTGACGCACGTGTCAGTGCCAGCGTACGGGCCAGGAGTACGCTAAGGCGTAGGGTAAGGGGTAGGGCTGGTGGTGGTTTTCCTTTCCGGTCTAGGGTTAGGGTTATGGAGCGGCAAGTCTTAGGGCACAGGTGAGGGTACGGAAACGTGGGAGGGTCAGGCTACATGCTGACGAAGGGGTCAGTGCCAGCATACGGGCCAGGAGTAGGCTACGGCTTGGGGGTAAGGTGTAGGGCTGGTGGTGTGTTTCCGCTCCGGGCTAGGGTTAGGGTTAGGGAATGGCAAGTCTTATGGCACAGGTGAGGATACGGAAATGTGGGAGGGTCAGGCTACGTGCTGACTCACGGGTCAGTGCCAGCGTATGAGCCAGGAGTAGGCTACGGCGTACGGTAAGGTGTAGGGCTGGTGGTGGGTTTCCGTTCTGGGCTAGGGTTAGGGTTAGGTAACGGCAAGGCTTAGGGCACAGGTGAGGGTAGAGAAACGTGGGAGGGTCAGGCTACGTGCTGACGCACGGGTCAGTGCCAGCGTACGGGCCAGGAGTAGGCTACGGCGTAGGGTAAGGTGTAGGGCTGGTGGTGGGTTTCCGTTCGGGGCTAGGGTTAGGGTTAGGGAACGGCAAGGCTTAGGGCACAGGTGAGGGTACGGAAACGTGGGAGGGTCAGGCTACGTGCTGACACACGGGTCAGTGCCAGCGTACGGGCCAGGAGTAGGCTACGGCTTGGGAGTAAGGCGTAGGGCTGGTGGTGGGTTTCCGTTCCGAGCTAGGGTTAGGGTTAGGGAACGGCAAGGCTTAGGGTACAGGTGAGGGTACGGAAACGTTGGAGGGACAGGCTAAGTGCTGACGCACGGGTCAGTGCCAGCGTACGGGCCAGGAGTAGGCTACGGTTTGGGCATAAGTTGTAGGGCTGGTGGTGGGTTTCCATTCCGGGCTAGGGTTAGGGTTAGGGAACGGCAAGGCTTAGGGCACAGGTGAGTGTATGGAAACGTGGGAGGGTCAGGCTACGTGCTGACGCACAGGTCAGTGCCAAGGTACGGGACAGGAGTAGGCTACGGCGTAGGGTAAGGTGTAGGCCTGGTGGTGGGTTTCCGTTCCGGGCTAGGGTTAGGGTTAGGGAACGGCTAGGATTAGGGCACAGGTGAGGGTACGGAAACGTGGGAGGGTCAGGCTACGTGCTGACGCATGCGTCAGTTCCAGCGTACGGGCCAGGATTAGGCTACGGCGTAGGGTAAGGTGTAGGGCTTGTGGTGGATTTCTGTTCCGAGCTAGGGTTAGGGTTACATAACGGCAAGGCTTAGGGCACAGGTGGTTGTATGGAAACGTGGGAGGGTTAGGCTACGTGCTGACGCACGGGTCAGTGCCAGCGTACGGGCCAGGTGTAGGCTACGGCTTCGGGGAAAGGTGTAGGGCTGGTGGTGTTTTCCCGTTCCGTGCTAGGGTTAGGGTTAGGGAACGGCAAGGCTTAGGGCACAGGTGAGGGTACGGAAATGTGGGAGGGTCAGGCTACGTGCTGACGCACGGGTCAGTGCCCGCATACGGGCCAGGAGTAGGCTACGGCTTGGGGTTAAGGTGTAGGGCTGGTGGTGGTTTTCCGCTCCGGGCTAGGGTTAGGGTTAGGGAATGGCAAGTCTTATGGCACAGGTCAGGGTACGGAAATGTGGGAGGGTCAGGCTATGTGCTGACGCACGGGTCAGTGCCAGCGTATGGGCCAGGAGTAGACTACGGTGTAGGGTAAGGTGTAGGGCTGGTGGTGGGTTTCCGTTTCGGGCTAGGGTTAGGGTTGGGGAACGGCAATGCTTAGGGCACAGGTGAGGGTACGGAAAAGTGGGAGGGTCAGGTTACGTGCTGATGCACGGTTCAGTGCCAGCGTACGGGCCAGGAGTTGGCTACGGTGTAGGGTAAGGGGTAGGGCTGGTGGTGGGTTTCCGTTCTGGGCTAGGGTTAGGGTTAGGGAACGGCAAAGCTTAGGGCACAGGTGAGGGTACGGAAACGTGGGAGGGTCAGGCTACGTGCTGACGCACGGGTCGTTGCCAGCCTACGGGCCAGTTGTAGGCTACAGTGTAGGGTAAGGTGTAGGGCTGGTGGTGGGTTTCCTTTCCGGGCTAGGGTTAGGGTTAGAGAACGGCAAGGCTTAGGGCACAGGTGAGGGTACGGAAACGTGGGAGGGTCAGGCTATGTGCTGATGCACGTGTCACTGCCAGCATACAGGCCAGGAGTAGGCTACAGCGTAGGGAGATGTGTTGGGCTGGTGGTGGGTTTTCGTTCCGAGCTAGGGTTAGGGTTAGGGAACGGCAAGTCTTAGGGCACAGATGAGTGTATGGAAATGTGGGAGGCTCAGGCTATGTGCTGACGCACGTGTCAGTGCCAGCGTACGGGCCATGATTACGCTAAGGTGTAGGGTAAGGGGTAGGGCTGGTGTTGGGTTTCCGTTCCGGGCTAGGGTTAGGGTTAGGGAACGGCAAGGCTTAGGGCACAGGTGAGGGTACGGAAACGTGGGAGGGTCAGGCTACGTGCTGACGCACAGGTCAGTGCCAGCGTACGAGCCAGGAGTAGGCTACGGCTTGGGGTTAAGGTGTAGGGCTGGTGGTGTGTTTCCGCTCCGGGCTATGGTAAGGGTTAGGGAACGGCAAGTCTTATGGCACAGGTGAGGGTACGGAAATGTGGGAGGGTCAGGCTACGTGCTGACGCACGTGTGAGTGCCAGCGTACGGGTCAGGAGTAGGCTACGTCGTAGGGAAATGTGTTTGGCTGTTGGTGGATATCCGTTCCGAGCTAGGGTTAGGGTTAGGGAACGGCAAGGCTTAGGGCACAGGTGAGGGTACGGAAACGTGGGAGGGTCAGGCTACGTGCTGACACACGGGTCAGTGCCAGCGTACGGGCCAGGAGTAGGCTACGGCTTGGGGGTAAGGTGTAGGGCTGGTGGTGGGTTTCCGTTCCGAGCTAGGGTTAGGGTTAGGGAACGGCAAGGCTTAGGGTACAGGTGAGGGTACGGAAACGTTGGAGGGTCAGGCTAAGTGCTGACGCACGGGTCAGTGCCAGCGTACGGGCCAGGAGTAGGCAACGGCTTGGGCATAAGTTGTAGGGCTTGTGGTGGGTTTCCATTCCGGGCTAGGGTTAGGGTTAGGGAACGGCAAGGCTTAGGGCACAGGTGAGTGTATGGAAACGTGGGAGGGTCAGGCTACGTGCTGGCGCACATGTCAGTGCCATGGTACGGGACAGGAGGAGGCTACGGCGTAGGGTAAGGTGTAGGCCTGGTGGTGGGTTTCCGTTCCGGGCTAGGGTTAGGGTTAGGGAACGGCAAGGCTTAGGGCACAGGTGAGGGTACGGAAACGTCGGAGGGTCAGGCTACGTGCTGACGCACGGGTCAGTTCCACCGTATGGGCCAGGAGTAGGCTACGGCGTACGGTAAGGTGTAAGGCTGGTGGTGGGTTTTTGTTCTGGGCTAGGGTTAGGGTTAGGTAACGGCAAGGCTTAGGGCACAGGTGACGGTACAGAAATGTGGGAGGGTCAGGCTACGTGCTGACGCACGTGTCAGTGCCAGCGTACGGGCCAGGAGTACGCTAAGGCGTAGGGTAAGGGGTAGGGCTGGTGGTGGTTTTCCTTTCCTGTCTAGGGTTAGGGTTAGGGAGCGGCAAGGTTTAGGGCACAGGTGAGGGTACGGAAACGTGGGAGGTTCAGGCTACATGCTGACGCACGGGTCAGTGCCAGCATACGGGCCAGGAGTAGGCTACGGCTTGGGGGTAAGGTGTAGACCTGGTGGTGTGTTTCCGCTCCGGGCTAGGGTTAGGGTTAGGGAACGGCAAGTCTTACGGCACAGGTGAGGGTACGGAAATGTGGGAGGGTCAGGCTACGTGCTGACGCACGGGTCAGTGCCAGCGTACGGGTCAGGAATAGGCTACGGCGTAGGAAAATGTGTTTGTCTGGTGGTGGATTTCCGTTCCGAGCTAGGGTTAGGGTTAGGGAACGGCAAGGCTTAGGGCACAGGTGAGGGTACGGAAACGTGGGAGGGTCAGGCTACGTGCTGACGCACGGGTCACTGCCAGCGTATGGGCCAGGAGTAGGCTACGGCGTACGGTAAGGTGTAGGGCTGGTGGTGGGTTTCCGTTCAGGGCTAGGGTTAGGGTCAGGTAACGGCAAGGCTTAGGGCACAGGTGAGGATAGAGAAACGTGGGAGGGTCAGGCTACGTGCTGACGCATGGGTCAGTGCCAGCGTACGGGCCAGGAGTAGGCTACGGCGTAGGGTAAGGTGTAGGGCTGGTGGTGGGTTTCCGTTCGGGGCTAGGGTTAGGGTTAGGGAACGGCAAGGCTTAGGGCACAGGTGAGGGTACGGAAACGTGGGAGGGTCAGGCTACGTGCTGACACACGGGTCAGTGCCAGCGTACCGGCCAGGATTAGGCTACGGCTTGGGGGTAAGGTGTAGGGCTGGTGGTGTGTTTCCGTTCAGAGCTAGGGTTACGGTTAGGGAACGGCAAGGCTTAGGGTACAGGTGAGGGTACGGAAACGTTGGAGGGTCAGGCTAAGTGCTGACGCAGGGGTCAGTGCCAGCGTACAGGCCAGGAGTAGGCTACGGCTTGGGCATAAGTTGTAGGGCTGGTGGTGGGTTTCCATTCCGGGCTAGGGTTAGGGTTAGGGAACGGCAAGGCTTGGGGCACAGGTGAGTGTTTGGAAACGTGGGAGGGTCAGGCTACGTGCTGACGCACAAGTCAGTGCCATGGTACGGGACAGGAGGAGGCTACGGCGTAGGGTAAGATGTAGGCCTGGTGGTGGGTTTCCGTTCCGGGCTAGGGTTAGGGCTAGGGAACGGCAAGGATTAGGGCACAGGTGAGGGTACGGAAACGTGGGAGGGTCAGGGTACGTGCTGACGCATGGGTCAGTTCCAGCGTACGGGCCAGGAGTAGGCTACGGTGTAGGGTAAGGTGTAGGGCTGGTGGTGGATTTCTGTTCCGGGCTTATGTTAGGGTTACGTAACGGCAAGGCTTAGGGCACAGGTGAGGGTACGGAAACGTGGGAGGGTCAGGCTACATGCTGACGAAGGGGTCAGTGCCAGCATACGGGCCAGGAGTAGGCTACGGCTTGGGGGTAAGGTGTAGGGCTGGTGGTGTGTTTCCGCTCCGGGCTAGGGTTAGGGTTAGGGAATGGCAAGTCTTATGGCACAGGTGAGGATACGGAAATGTGGGAGGGTCAGGCTACGTGCTGACGCACGGGTCAGTGCCAGCGTACGGGTCAGGAATAGGCTACGGCGTAGGAAAATGTGTTTGTCTGGTGGTGGATTTCCGTTCCGAGCTAGGGTTAGGGTTAGGGAACGGCAAGGCTTAGGGCACAGGTGAGGGTACGGAAACGTGGGAGGGTCAGCCTACGTGCTGACGCACGGGTCAGTGCCAGCGTATGGGCCAGGAGTAGGCTACGGCGTACGGTAAGGTGTAGGGCTGGTGGTGGGTTTCCGTTCTGGGCTAGGGTTAGGGTTAGTTAACGGCAAGGCTTAGGGCACAGGTGAGGCTAGAGAAACGTGGGAGGGTCAGGCTACGAGCTGACGCACGGGTCAGTGCCAGCGTACGGGCCAGGAGTAGGCTACGGCGTAGGGTAAGGTGTAGGGCTGGTGGTGGGTTTCCGTTTCGGGCTAGGGTTAGGGTTAGGGAACGGCAAGGCTTAGGGCACAGGTGAGGGTACGGAAACGTGGGAGGGTCAGGCTACGTGCTGACGCACGGGTCAGTGCCAGCGTACGGGCCAGGAGTAGGCTACGGCTTGGGGGTAAGGTGTAGGGCTGGTGGAGTGTTTCCGCTCCGGTCTAGGGTTAGGCTTAGGGAACGGCAAGTCTTATGGCACAGGTGAGGGTACGGAAATGTGGGAGGGTCAGGCTACGTGCTGATGCACGTGTGAGTGCCAGCGTACGGGTCAGGAGTAGGCTACGGCGTAGGGAAATGTGTTTGGCTGGTGGTGGATTTCCGTTCCGAGCTAGGGTTAGGGTTAGTGAACGGCAAGGCTTAGGGCACAGGTGAGGGTACGGAAACGTGGGAGGGTCAGGCTACGTGCTGACGCACGGGTCAGTTCCAGCGTAAGGGCCAGGAGTAGGCTACGGCGTACGGTAAGGTGTAAGGCTGGTGGTGGGTTTTCGTTCTGGGCTAGGGTTAGGGTTAGGGAACGGCAAGGCTTAGGGCACAGGTGAGGGTACAGAAATGTGGGAGGGTCAGGCTACGTGCTGACGCACGTGTCAGTGCCAGCGTACGGGCCAGGAGTACGCTAAGGCGTAGGGTAAGGGGTAGGGCTGGTGGTGGTTTTCCTTTCCGGTCTAGGGTTAGGGTTAGGGAACGGCAAGTCTTAGGGCACAGGTGAGGGTACGGAAACGTGGGAGGGTCAGGCTACATGCTCACGAAGGGGTCAGTGCCAGCATACGGGCCAGGAGTAGGCTACGGCTTGGGGGTAAGGTGTAGGGCTGGTGGTGTGTTTCCGCTCCGGGCTAGGGTTAGGGTTAGGGAATGGCAAGTCTTATGGCACAGGTCAGGGTACGGAAATGTGGGAGGGTCAGGCTATGTGCTGACGCATGGGTCAGTGCCAGCGTATGGGCCAGGAGTAGACTACGGTGTAGGGTAAGGTGTAGGGCTGGTGGTGGGTTTCCGTTTCGGGCTAGGGTTAGGGTTGGGGAACGGCAATGCTTAGGGCACAGGTGAGGGTACGGAAAAGTGGGAGGGTCAGGCTACGTGCTGATGCACGGGTCAGTGCCAGCGTACGGGCCAAGAGTAGGCTACGATGTAGGGTAAGGGGTAGGGCTGGTGGTGGATTTCCGTTCTGGGCTAGGGTTAGGGTTAGGGAACGGCAAAGCTTAGGGCACAGGTGAGGGTACGGAAACGTGGGAGGGTCAGGCTACGTGCTGACGCACGGGTCGTTGCCAGCCTACGGGCCAGTTGTAGGCTACAGCGTAGGGTAAGGTGTAGGGCTGGTGGTGGGTTTCCTTTCCGGGCTAGGGTTAGGGTTAGAGAACGGCAAGGCTTAGGGCACAGGTGAGGGTACGGAAACGTGGGAGGGTCAGGCTATGTGCTGATGCATGTGTCACTGCCAGCGTACAGGCCAGGAGTAGGCTACAGCGTAGGGAGATGTGTTGGGCTGGTGGTGGGTTTTCGTTCCGAGCTAGGGTTAGGGTTAGGGAACGGCAAGTCGTAGGGCACAGGTGAGTGTACAGAAACGTGGGAGGGTCAGGCTACATGCTGACGCATGTGTCAGTGCCAGCGTACGGGCCAGGAGTACGCTAAGGTGTAGGGTAAGGGGTAGGGCTGGTGTTGGGTTTGCGTTCCGGGCTAGGGTTAGGGTTAGGGAACGGCAAGGCTTAGGGCACAGGTGAGGGTACGGAAACGTGGGAGGGTCAGGCTACGTGCGGACGCTCGGGTCAGTGCCAGCGTACGGGCCAGGAGTAGGCTACGGCTTGGGGGTAAGGTGAAGGGCTGGTGGTGTGTTTCCGCTCCGGGCTAGGGTTAGGGTTAGGGAACGGCAAGTCTTATGGCACAGGTGAGGGTACGGAAATGTGGGAGGGTCAGGCTACGTGCTGACGCACGTGTGAGTGCCAGCGTACGGGTCAGGAATAGGCTACGGCGTAGGGAAATATGTTTGGGTGGTGGTGGATTTCCGTTCCGAGCTAGGGTTAGGGTTAGGGAACGGCAAGGCTTAGGGCACAGGTGATGGTACGGAAACGTGGGAGGGTCAGGCTACGTGCTGACGCACGGGTCAGTTCCAGCGTATGGGCCAGGAGTAGGCTACGGCGTACGGTAAGGTGTAAGGCTGGTGGTGGGTTTTCGTTCTGGGCTAGGGTTAGGGTTAGGGAACGGCAAGGCTTAGGGCACAGGTGAGGGTACAGAAATGTGGGAGGGTCAGGCTACGTGCTGACGCACGTGTTAGTGCCAGCGTACGGGCCAGGAGTACGCTAAGGCGTAGGGTAAGGGGTAGGGCTGGTGGTGGATTTCAATTCCGGTCTAGGGTTAGGGTTAGGGAGCGGCAAGGCTTAGGGCACAGGTGAGGGTACGGAAACGTGGGAGGGTCAGGCTTCATGCTGACGCACGGGTCAGTGCCAGCATACGGGCCAGGAGTAGGCTACGGCTTGGGGGTAAGGTGTAGGGCTGGTGGTGTGTTTCCGCTCCGGGCTAGGGTTAGGGTTAGGGAACGGCAAGTCTTATGGCACAGGTGAGGGTACGGAAATGTGGGAGGGTCAGGCTACGTGCTGACGCACGGGTCAGTGCCAGCGTACGGGTCAGAAATAGGCTACGGCGTAGGAACATGTGTTTGTCTGGTGGTGGATTTCCGTTCCGAGCTAGGGTTAGGGTTAGGGAACGGCAAGGCTTAGGGCACAGGTGAGGGTACGGAAACGTGGGAGGGTCAGGCTACGTGCTGACACACGGGTCAGTGCCAGCGTATGGGCCAGGAGTAGGCTACGGCGTACGGTAAGGTGTAGGGCTGGTGGTGGGTTTCCGTTCTGGGCTAGGGTTAGGGTTAGGTAACGGCAAGGCTTAGGGCACAGGTGAGGGTAGAGAAACGTGGGAGGGTCAGGCTACGTGCTGACGCACGGGTCAGTGCCAGCGTACGGGCCAGGAGTAGGCTACGGCTTGGGGGTAAGTTGTAGGGCTGGTGGTGGGTTTCCGTTCCGAGCTAGGGTTAGGGTTAGGGAATGGCAAGGCTTAGGGTACAGGTGAGGGTACGGAAACGTTGGAGGGTCAGGCTAAGTGCTGACGCACGGGTCAGTGCCAGCGTACGGGCCAGGAGTAGGCAACGGCTTGGGCATAAGTTGTAGGGCTTGTGGTGGGTTTCCATTCCGGGCTAGGGTTAGGGTTAGGGAACGGCAAGGCTTAGGGCACAGGTGAGTGTATGGAAACGTGGGAGGGTCAGGCTACGTGCTGGCGCACATGTCAGTGCCATGGTACGGGACAGGAGGAGGCTACGGCGTAGGGTAAGGTGTAGGCCTGTTGGTGGGTTTCCGTTCCGGGCTAGGGTTAGGGTTAGGGAACGGCAAGGCTTAGGGCACAGGTGAGGGTACGGAAACGTCGGAGGGTCAGGCTACGTGCTGACGCACGGGTCAGTTCCACCGTATGGGCCAGGAGTAGGCTACGGCGTACGGTAAGGTGTAAGGCTGGTGGTGGGTTTTCGTTCTGGGCTAGGGTTAGGTTTAGGTAACGGCAAGGCTTAGGGCACAGGTGACGGTACAGAAATGTGGGAGGGTCAGGCTACGTGCTGACGCACGTGTCAGTGCCAGCGTACGGGCCAGGAGTACGCTAAGGCGTAGGGTAAGGGGTAGGGCTGGTGGTGGTTTTCCTTTCTGGTCTATGGTTTGGGTTAGGGAGCGGCAAGGTTTAGGGCACAGGTGAGGGTACGGAAACGTGGGAGGTTCAGGCTACATGCTGACGCACGGGTCAGTGCCAGCATACGGGCCAGGAGTAGGCTACGGCTTGGGGGTAAGGTGTAGACCTGGTGGTGTGTTTCCGCTCCGGGCTAGGGTTAGGGTTAGGGAACGGCAAGTCTTACGGCACAGGTGAGGGTACGGAAATGTGGGAGGGTCAGGCTAAGTGCTGACGCACGGGTCAGTGCCAGCGTACGGGCCAGGAGTAGGCTACGGCTTGGGCATAAGTTGTAGGGCTGGTGGTGGGTTTCCATTCCGGGCTAGGGTTAGGGTTAGGTAACGGCAAGTCTTGGGGCACAGGTGAGTGTTTGGAAACGTGGGAGGGTCAGGCTACGTGCTGACGCACAGGTCAGTGCCATGGTACGGGACAGGAGGAGGCTACGGCGTAGGGTAAGATGTAGGCCTGGTGGTGGGTTTCCGTTCCGGGCTAGGGTTAGGGTTAGGGAACGGCAAGGATTAGGGCACAGGTGAGGGTACGGAAACGTGGGAGGGTCAGGCTACGTGCTGACGCATGGGTCAGTTCCAGCGTACGGGCCAGGAGTAGGCTACGGTGTAGGGTAAGGTGTAGGGCTGGTGGTGGATTTCTGTTCCGGGCTAGGGTTAGGGTTACGTAACGGCAAGGCTTAGGGCACAGGTGATTGTATGGAAACGTGGGAGGGTCAGGCTACGTGCTAACGCACGGGTCAGTGCCAGCGTACGGGCCAGGAGTAGGCTACGGCTTGGGGGTAAGGTGTAGGGCTGGTGGTGTTTTGCCGTTCCGGGCTAGGGTTAGGGTTAGGGAACGGCAAGGCTTAGGGCACAGGTGAGGGTATGGAAATGTGGGAGGGTCAGGCTACGTGCTGACGCACGGGTCAGTGCCAGCATACGGGCCAGGAGTAGGCTACGGCTTGGGGTTAAGGTGTATGGCTGGTGGTGGGTTTCTGCTCCGGGCTAGGGTTAGGGTTAGGGAACGGCAAGCCTTATGGCACAGGTGAGGGTACGGAAATGGGGGAGGGTCAGGCTACGTGCTGACGCACGGGTCAGTGCCAGCGTACGGGTCAGGAATAGGCTACGGCGTAGGGAAATGTGTTTGTCTGGTGGTGGATTTCCGTTCCGAGCTAGGGTTAGGGTTAGGGAACGGCAAGGCTTAGGGCACAGGTGAGGGTACGGAAACGTGGGAGGGTCAGGCTACGTGCTGACGCACGAGTCAGTGCCAGCGTATGGGCCAGGAGTAGGCTACGGCGTACGGTAAGGTGTAGGGCTGGTGGTGGGTTTCCGTTCTGGGCTAGGGTTAGGGTTAGGGAACGGCAAGGCTTAGGGCACAGGTGAGGGTAGAGAAACGTGGGAGGGTCAGGCTACGTGCTGACGCACGGGTCAGTGCCAGCGTGCGGGCCAGGAGTAGGCTACGGCATAGGGTAAGGTGTAGGGCTGGTGGTGGGTTTCCATTCGGGGCTAGGGTTAGGGTTAGGGAACGGCAAGGCTTAGGGCACAGGTGAGGGTACGGAAACGTGGGAGGGTCAGGCTACGTGCTGACACACGGGTCAGTGCCAGCGTACGGGCCAGGAGTAGGCTACGGCTTGGGCATAAGTTGTAGGGCTGGTGGTGGGTTTCCATTCCGGGCTAGTGTTAGGGTTAGGGAACGGCAAGGCTTAGGGCACAGGTGAGTGTATGGAAACGTGGGAGGGTCAGGCTACGTGCTGACGCACAGGTCAGTGCCATGGTACGGGACAGGAGGAGGCTACGGCGTAGGGTAAGGTGTAGGGCTGGTGGTGGGTTTCCGTTCTGGGCTAGGGTTAGGGTTAGGTAACGGCAAGGCTTAGGGCACAGGTGAGGGTAGAGAAACGTGGGAGGGTCAGGCTACGTGCTGACGCATGGGTCAGTGCCAGCGTACGGGCCAGGAGTAGGCTACGGCGTAGGGTAAGGTGTAGGGCTGGTGGTGGGTTTCCGTTCGGGGCTAGGGTTAGGGTTAGGGAACGGCAAGGCTTAGGGCACAGGTGAGGGTACGGAAACGTGGGAGGGTCAGGCTACGTGCTGACACACGGGTCAGTGCCAGCGTACGGGCCAGGATTAGGCTACGGCTTGGGGGTAAGGTGTAGGGCTGGTGGTGGGTTTCCGTTCAGAGCTAGGGTTAGGGTTAGGGAACGGCAAGGCTTAGGGTACAGCTGAGGGTACGGAAACGTTGGAGGGTCAGGCTAAGTGCTGACGCACGGGTCAGTGCCAGCGTACGGGCCAGGAGTAGGCTACGGCTTGGGCATAAGTTGTAGGGCTGGTGGTGGGTTTCCATTCCGGGCTAGGGTTAGGGTTAGGGAACGGCAAGGCTTGGGGCACAGGTGAGTGTTTGGAAACGTGGGAGGGTCAGGCTACGTGCTGACGCACAGGTCAGTGCCATGGTATGGGACAGGAGGAGGCTACGGCGTAGGGTAAGGTGTAGGCCTGGTGGTGGGTTTCCGTTCCGGGCTAGGGTTAGGGTTAGGGAACGGCAAGGATTAGGGCACAGGTGAGGGTACGGAAACGTGGGAGGGTCAGGCTACGTGCTGACGCATGGGTCAGTTCCAGCGTACGGGCCAGGAGTAGGCTACGGTGTAGGGTAAGGTGTAGGGCTGGTGGTGGATTTCTGTTCCGGGCTAGGGTTAGGGTTACGTAACGGCAAGGCTTAGGGCACAGGTGATTGTATGGAAACGTGGGAGGGTCAGGCTACGTGCTGACGCACGGGTCAGTGCCAGCGTACGGGCCAGGAGTAGGCTACGGCTTGGGGGTAAGTTGTAGGGCTGGTGGTGTTTTCCCGTTCCGGGCTAGGGTTAGGGTTAGGGAACGGCAAGGCTTAGGGCACCGGTGAGGGTATGGAAATGTGGGAGGGTCAGGCTACGTGCTGACGCACGGGTCAGTGCCAGCATACGGGCCAGGAGTAGGCTACGGCTTGGGGTTAAGTTGTATGGCTGGTGGTGGGTTTCTGCTCCGGGCTAGGGTTAGGGTTAGGGAACGGCAAGTCTTATGGCACAGGTGAGGGTACGGAAATGTGGGAGGGTCAGGCTACGTGCTGACGCACGGGTCAGTGCCAGCGTACGGGTCAGGAATAGGCTACGGCGTAGGGAAATGTGTTTGTCTGGTGGTGGATTTCCGTTCCGAGCTAGGGTTAGGGTTAGGGAACGGCAAGGCTTAGGGCACAGGTGAGGGTACGGAAACGTGGGAGGGTCAGGCTACGTGCTGACGCACGGGTCAGTTCCAGCGTAAGGGCCAGGAGTAGGCTACGGCGTACGGTAAGGTGTAAGGCTGGTGGTGGGTTTTCGTTCTGGGCTAGGATTAGGGTTAGGGAACGGCAAGGCTTAGGGCACAGGTGAGGGTACAGAAATGTGGGAGGGTCAGGCTACGTGCTGACGCACGTGTCAGTGCCAGCGTACGGGCCAGGAGTACGCTAAGGCGTAGGGTAAGGGGTAGGGCTGGTGGTGGTTTTCCTTTCCGGTCTAGGGTTAGGGTTAGGGAGCGGCAAGTCTTAGGGCACAGGTGAGGGTACGGAAACGTGGGAGGGTCAGGCTACATGCTGACGAAGGGGCCAATGCCAGCATACGGGCCAGGAGTAGGCTACGGATTGGGGGTAAGGTGTAGGGCTGGTGGTGTGTTTCCGCTCCGGGCTAGGGTTAGGGTTAGGGAATGGCAAGTCTTATGGCACAGGTGAGGATACGGAAATGTGGGAGGGTCAGGCTACGTGCTGACGCATGGGTCAGTGCCAGCGTACGGGTCAGGAATAGGCTACGGCGTAGGAAAATGTGTTTGTCTGGTGGTGGATTTCCGTTCCGAGCTAGGGTTAGGGTTAGGGAACGGCAAGGCTTAGGGCACAGGTGAGGGTACGGAAACGTGGGAGGGTCAGCCTACGTGCTGACGCACGGGTCAGTGCCAGCGTATGGGCCAGGAGTAGGCTACGGCGTACGGTAAGGTGTAGGGCTGGTGGTGGGTTTCCGTTCTGGGCTAGGGTTAGGGTTAGGTAACGGCAAGGCTTAGGGCACAGGTGAGGCTAGAGAAACGTGGGAGGGTCAGGCTACGAGCTGACGCACGGGTCAGTGCCAGCGTACGGGCCAGGAGTAGGCTACGGCGTAGGGTAAGGTGTAGGGCTGGTGGTGGGTTTCCGTTCGGGGCTAGGGTTAGGGTTAGGGAACGGCAAGGCTTAGGGCACAGGTGAGGGTACGGAAACGTGGGAGGGTCAGGCTACGTGCTGACACACGGGTCAGTGCCAGCGTACGGGCCAGGAGTAGGCTACGGCTTGGGGGTAAGGCGTAGGGCTGGTGGTGGGTTTCCGTTCCGAGCTAGGGTTAGGGTTAGGGAACGGCAAGGCTTAGGGTACAGTTGAGGGTACGGAAACGTTGGAGGGTCAGGCTAAGTGCTGACGCACGGGTCAGTGCCAGCGTACGGGCCAGGAGTAGGCTACGGCTTGGGCATAAGTTGTAGGGCTGGTGGTGGGTTTCCATTCCGGGCTAAGGTTAGGGTTAGGGAACGGCAAGCCTTAGGGCACAGGTGAGTGTATGGAAACGTGGGAGGGTCAGGCTACGTGCTGACGCACAGGTCAGTGCCATGGTACGGGACAGGAGTAGGCTACGGCGTAGGGTAAGGTGTAGGCCTGGTGGTGGGTTTCCGTTCCGGGCTAGGGTTAGGGTTAGGGAACTGCTAGGATTAGGGCACAGGTGAGGGTACGGAAAGGTGGGAGGGTCAGGCTACGTGCTGACGCATGGGTCAGTTCCAGCGTACGGGCCAGGATTAGGCTACGGCGTAGGGTAAGGTGTAGGGCTTGTGGTGGATTTCTGTTCCGAGCTAGGGTTAGGGTTACGTAACGGCAAGGCTTAGGGTACAGGTGATTGTATGGAAACGTGGGAGGGTTAGGCTACGTGCTGACGCACGGGTCAGTGCCAGCGTACGGGCCAGGTGTAGGCTACGGCTTCGGGGTAAGGCGTAGGGCTGGTGGTGTTTTCCCCTTCCGTGCTAGGGTTAGGGTTAGGGAACGGCAAGGCTTAGGGCACAGGTGAGGGTACGGAAATGTGGGAGGGTCAGGCTACGTGCTGACGCACGGGTCAGTGCCCGCATACGGGCCAGGAGTAGGCTACGGCTTGGGGTTAAGGTGTAGGGCTGGTGGTGGGTTTCCGCTCCGGGCTAGGGTTACGGTTAGGGAACAGCAAGCCTTATGGCACAGGTCAGGGTACGGAAATGTGGGAGGGTCAGGCTATGTGCTGACGCACGGGTCAGTACCAGCGTACGGGCCAGGAGTAGACTACGGTGTAGGGTAAGGTGTAGGGCTGGTGGTGGGTTTCCGTTTCGGGCTAGGGTTAGGGTTGGGGAACGGCAATGCTTAGGGCACAGGTGAGGGTACGGAAAAGTGGGAGGGTCAGGCTACGTGCTGATGCACGGGTCATTGCCAGCGTACGGGCCAGGAGTAGGCTACGGTGTAGGGTAAGGGGTAGGGCTGGTGGTGGGTTTCCGTTCTGGGCTAGGGTTAGGGTTAGGGAACGGCAAAGCTTAGGGCACAGGTGAGGGTACGGAAACGTGGGAGGGTCAGGCTACGTGCTGACGCACGGGTCGTTGCCAGCCTACGGGCCAGTTGTAGGCTACAGCGTAGGGTAAGGTGTAGGGCTGGTGGTGGGTTTCCTTTCCGGGCTAGGGTTAGGGTTAGAGAACGGCAAGGCTTAGGGCACAGGTGAGGGTACGGAAACGTGGGAGGGTCAGGCTATGTGCTGATGCACGTGTCACTGCCAGCGTACAGGCCAGGAGTAGGCTACAGCGTAGGGAGATGTGTTGGGCTGGTGGTGGGTTTTCGTTCCGAGCTAGGGTTAGGGTTAGGGAACGGCAAGTCGTAGGGCACAGGTGAGTGTACAGAAACGTGGGAGGGTCAGGCTACATGCTGACGCATGTGTCAGTGCCAGCGTACGGGCCAGGAGTACGCTAAGGTGTAGGGTAAGGGGTAGGGCTGGTGTTGGGTTTGCGTTCCGGGCTAGGGTTAGGGTTAGGGAACGGCAAGGCTTAGGGCACAGGTGAGGGTACGGAAATGTGGGAGGGTCAGGCTACGTGCGGACGCTCGGGTCAGTGCCAGCGTACGGGCCAGGAGTAGGCTACGGCTTGGGGGTAAGGTGTAGGGCTGGTGGTGTGTTTCCGCTCCGGGCTAGGGTTAGGGTTAGGGAACGGCAAGTCTTATGGCACAGGTGAGGGTACGGAAATGTGGGAGGGTCAGGCTACGTGCTGACGCACGTGTGAGTGCCAGCGTACGGGTCAGGAGTAGGCTACGGCGTAGGGAAATATGTTTGGCTGGTGGTGGATTTCCGTTCCGAGCTAGGGTTAGGGTTAGGGAACGGCAAGGCTTAGGGCACAGGTGATGGTACGGAAACGTGGGAGGGTCAGGCTACGTGCTGACGCACGGGTCAGTTCCAGCGTATGGGCCAGGAGTAGGCTACGGCGTACGGTAAGGTGTAAGGCTGGTGGTGGGTTTTCGTTCTGGGCTAGGGTTAGGGTTAGGGAACGGCAAGGCTTAGGGCACAGGTGAGGGTACAGAAATGTGGGAGGGTCAGGCTACGTGCTGACGCACGTGTCAGTGCCAGCGTACGGGCCAGGAGTACGCTAAGGCGTAGGGTAAGAGGTAGGGCTGGTGGTGGATTTCCATTCCGGTCTAGGGTTAGGGTTAGGGAGCGGCAAGGCTTAGGGCACAGGTGAGGGTACGGAAACGTGGGAGGGTCAGGCTTCATGCTGACGCACGGGTCAGTGCCAGCATACGGGCCAGGAGTAGGCTACGGCTTGGGGGTAAGGTGTAGGGCTGGTGGTGTGTTTCCGCTCCGGGCTAGGGTTAGGGTTAGGGAACGGCAAGTCTTATGGCACAGGTGAGGGTACGGAAATGTGGGAGGGTCAGGCTACGTGCTGACGCACGGGTCAGTGCCAGCGTACGGGTCAGGAATAGGCTACGGCGTAGGAACATGTGTTTGTCTGGTGGTGGATTTCCGTTCCGAGCTAGGGTTAGGGTTAGGGAACGGCAAGGCTTAGGGCACAGGTGAGGGTACGGAAACGTGGGAGGGTCAGGCTACGTGCTGACACACGGGTCAGTGCCAGCGTATGGGCCAGGAGTAGGCTACGGCGTACGGTAAGGTGTAGGGCTGGTGGTGGGTTTCCGTTCTGGGCTAGGGTTAGGGTTAGGTAACGGCAAGGCTTAGGGCACAGGTGAGGGTAGAGAAACGTGGGAGGTTCAGGCTACGTGCTGACGCACGGGTCAGTGCCAGCGTACGGGCCAGGAGTAGGCTACGGCTTGGGGGTAAGGTGTAGGGCTGGTGGTGGGTTTCCGTTCTGAGCTAGGGTTAGGGTTAGGGAACGGCAAGGCTTAGGGTACAGGTGAGGGTACGGAAACGTTGGAGGGTCAGGCTAAGTGCTGACGCACGGGTCAGTGCCAGCGTACGGGCCAGGAGTAGGCTACGGCTTGGGGTTAAGGTGTATGGCTGGTGGTGGGTTTCTGCTCCGGGCTAGGGTTAGGGTTAGGGAACGGCAAGCCTTATGGCACAGGTGAGGGTACGGAAATGGGGGAGGGTCAGGCTACGTGCTGACGCACGGGTCAGTGCCAGCGTACGGGTCAGGAATAGGCTACGGCGTAGGGAAATGTGTTTGTCTGGTGGTGGATTTCCGTTCCGAGCTAGGGTTAGGGTTAGGGAACGGCAAGGCTTAGGGCACAGGTGAGGGTACGGAAACGTGGGAGGGTCAGGCTACGTGCTGACGCACGAGTCAGTGCCAGCGTATGGGCCAGGAGTAGGCTACGGCGTACGGTAAGGTGTAGGGCTGGTGGTGGGTTTCCGTTCTGGGCTAGGGTTAGGGTTAGGGAACGGCAAGGCTTAGGGCACAGGTGAGGGTAGAGAAACGTGGGAGGGTCAGGCTACGTGCTGACGCACGGGTCAGTGCCAGCGTACGGGCCAGGAGTAGGCTACGGCATAGGGTAAGGTGTAGGGCTGGTGGTGGGTTTCCATTCGGGGCTAGGGTTAGGGTTAGGGAACGGCAAGGCTTAGGGCACAGGTGAGGGTACGGAAACGTGGGAGGGTCAGGCTACGTGCTGACACACGGGTCAGTGCCAGCGTACGGACCAGGAGTAGGCTACGGCTTGGGCATAAGTTGTAGGGCTGGTGGTGGGTTTCCATTCCGGGCTGGTGTTAGGGTTAGGGAACGGCAAGGCTTAGGGCACAGGTGAGTGTATGGAAACGTGGGAGGGTCAGGCTACGTGCTGACGCACAGGTCAGTGCCATGGTACGGGACAGGAGGAGGCTACGGCGTAGGGTAAGGTGTAGGGCTGGTGGTGGGTTTCCGTTCTGGGCTAGGGTTAGGGTTAGGTAACGGCAAGGCTTAGGGCACAGGTGAGGGTAGAGAAACGTGGGAGGGTCAGGCTACGTGCTGACGCATGGGTCAGTGCCAGCGTACGGGCCAGGAGTAGGCTACGGCGTAGGGTAAGGTGTAGGGCTGGTGGTGGGTTTCCGTTCGGGGCTAGGGTTAGGGTTAGGGAACGGCAAGGCTTAGGGCACAGGTGAGGGTACGGAAACGTGGGAGGGTCAGGCTACGTGCTGACACACGGGTCAGTGCCAGCGTACGGGCCAGGATTAGGCTACGGCTTGGGGGTAAGGTGTAGGGCTGGTGGTGGGTTTCCGTTCAGAGCTAGGGTTAGGGTTAGGGAACGGCAAGGCTTAGGGTACAGCTGAGGGTACGGAAACGTTGGAGGGTCAGGCTAAGTGCTGACGCACGGGTCAGTGCCAGCGTACGGGCCAGGAGTAGGCTACGGCTTGGGCATAAGTTGTAGGGCTGGTGGTGGGTTTCCATTCCGGGCTAGGGTTAGGGTTAGGGAACGGCAAGGCTTGGGGCACAGGTGAGTGTTTGGAAACGTGGGAGGGTCAGGCTACGTGCTGACGCACAGGTCAGTGCCATGGTACGGGACAGGAGGAGGCTACGGCATAGGGTAAGGTGTAGGCCTGGTGGTGGGTTTCCGTTCCGGGCTAGGGTTAGGGTTAGGGAACGGCAAGGATTAGGGCACAGGTGAGGGTACGGAAACGTGGGAGGGTCAGGCTACGTGCTGACGCATGGGTCAGTTCCAGCGTACGGGCCAGGAGTAGGCTACGGTGTAGGGTAAAGTGTAGGGCTGGTGGTGGATTTCTGTTCCGGGCTAGGGTTAGGGTTACGTAACGGCAAGGCTTAGGGCACAGGTGATTGTATGGAAACGTGGGAGGGTCAGGCTACGTGCTGACGCACGGGTCAGTGCCAGCGTACGGGCCAGGAGTAGGCTACGGCTTGGGGGTAAGTTGTAGGGCTGGTGGTGTTTTCCCGTTCCGGGCTAGGGTTAGGGTTAGGGAACGGCAAGGCTTAGGGCACCGGTGAGGGTATGGAAATGTGGGAAGGTCAGGCTACGTGCTGACGCACGGGTCAGTGCCAGCATACGGGCCAGGAGTAGGCTACGGCTTGGGGTTAAGTTGTATGGCTGGTGGTGGGTTTCTGCTCCGGGCTAGGGTTAGGGTTAGGGAACGGCAAGTCTTATGGCACAGGTGAGGGTACGGAAATGTGGGAGGGTCAGGCTACGTGCTGACGCACGGGTCAGTGCCAGCGTACGGGTCAGGAATAGGCTACGGCGTAGGGAAATGTGTTTGTCTGGTGGTGGATTTCCGTTCCGAGCTAGGGTTAGGGTTAGGGAACGGCAAGGCTTAGGGCACAGGTGAGGGTACGGAAACGTGGGAGGGTCAGGCTACGTGCTGACGCACGGGTCAGTTCCAGCGTAAGGGCCAGGAGTAGGCTACGGCGTACGGTAAGGTGTAAGGCTGGTGGTGGGTTTTCGTTCTGGGCTAGGATTAGGGTTAGGGAACGGCAAGGCTTAGGGCACAGGTGAGGGTACAGAAATGTGGGAGGGTCAGGCTACGTGCTGACGCACGTGTCAGTGCCAGCGTACGGGCCAGGAGTACGCTAAGGCGTAGGGTAAGGTGTAGGGCTGGTGGTGGTTTTCCTTTCCGGTCTAGGGTTAGGGTTAGGGAGCGGCAAGTCTTAGGGCACAGGTGAGGGTACGGAAACGTGGGAGGGTCAGGCTACATGCTGACGAAGGGGCCAATGCCAGCATACGGGCCAGGAGTAGGCTACGGCTTGGGGGTAAGGTGTAGGGCTGGTGGTGTGTTTCCGCTCCGGGCTAGGGTTAGGGTTAGGGAATGGCAAGTCTTATGGCACAGGTGAGGATACGGAAATGTGGGAGGGTCAGGCTACGTGCTGACGCATGGGTCAGTGCCAGCGTACGGGTCAGGAATAGGCTACGGCGTAGGAAAATGTGTTTGTCTGGTGGTGGATTTCCGTTCCGAGCTAGGGTTAGGGTTAGGGAACGGCAAGGCTTAGGGCACAGGTGAGGGTACGGAAACGTGGGAGGGTCAGCCTACGTGCTGACGCACGGGTCAGTGCCAGCGTATGGGCCAGGAGTAGGCTACGGCGTACGGTAAGGTGTAGGGCTGGTGGTGGGTTTCCGTTCTGGGCTAGGGTTAGGGTTAGGTAACGGCAAGGCTTAGGGCACAGGTGAGGCTAGAGAAACGTGGGAGGGTCAGGCTACGAGCTGACGCACGGGTCAGTGCCAGCGTACGGGCCAGGAGTAGGCTACGGCGTAGGGTAAGGTGTAGGGCTGGTGGTGGGTTTCCGTTCGGGGCTAGGGTTAGGGTTAGGGAACGGCAAGGCTTAGGGCACAGGTGAGGGTACGGAAACGTGGGAGGGTCAGGCTACGTGCTGACACACGGGTCAGTGCCAGCGTACGGGCCAGGAGTAGGCTACGGCTTGGGGGTAAGGCGTAGGGCTGGTGGTGGGTTTCCGTTCCGAGCTAGGGTTAGGGTTAGGGAACGGCAAGGCTTAGGGTACAGTTGAGGGTACGGAAACGTTGGAGGGTCAGGCTAAGTGCTGACGCACGGGTCAGTGCCAGCGTACGGGCCAGGAGTAGGCTACGGCTTGGGCATAAGTTGTAGGGCTGGTGGTGGGTTTCCATTCCGGGCTAAGGTTAGGGTTAGGGAACGGCAAGCCTTAGGGCACAGGTGAGTGTATGGAAACGTGGGAGGGTCAGGCTACGTGCTGACGCACAGGTCAGTGCCATGGTACGGGACAGGAGTAGGCTACGGCGTAGGGTAAGGTGTAGGCCTGGTGGTGGGTTTCCGTTCCGGGCTAGGGTTAGGGTTAGGGAACGGCTAGGATTAGGGCACAGGTGAGGGTACGGAAAGGTGGGAGGGTCAGGCTACGTGCTGACGCATGGGTCAGTTCCAGCGTACGGGCCAGGATTAGGCTACGGCGTAGGGTAAGGTGTAGGGCTTGTGGTGGATTTCTGTTCCGAGCTAGGGTTAGGGTTACGTAACGGCAAGGCTTAGGGTACAGGTGATTGTATGGAAACGTGGGAGGGTTAGGCTACGTGCTGACGCACGGGTCAGTGCCAGCGTACGGGCCAGGTGTAGGCTACGGCTTCGGGGTAAGGCGTAGGGCTGGTGGTGTTTTCCCGTTCCGTGCTAGGGTTAGGGTTAGGGAACGGCAAGGCTTAGGGCACAGGTGAGGGTACGGAAATGTGGGAGGGTCAGGCTACGTGCTGACGCACGGGTCAGTGCCCGCATACGGGCCAGGAGTAGGCTACGGCTTGGGGTTAAGGTGTAGGGCTGGTGGTGGGTTTCCGCTCCGGGCTAGGGTTAGGGTTAGGGAACAGCAAGCCTTATGGCACAGGTCAGGGTACGGAAATGTGGGAGGGTCAGGCTATGTGCTGACGCACGGGTCAGTACCAGCGTACGGGCCAGGAGTAGACTACGGTGTAGGGTAAGGTGTAGGGCTGGTGGTGGGTTTCCGTTTCGGGCTAGGGTTAGGGTTGGGGAACGGCAATGCTTAGGGCACAGGTGAGGGTACGGAAAAGTGGGAGGGTCAGGCTACGTGCTGATGCACGGGTCAGTGCCAGCGTACGGGCCAGGAGTAGGCTACGGTGTAGGGTAAGGGGTAGGGCTGGTGGTGGGTTTCCGTTCTGGGCTAGGGTTAGGGTTAGGGAAAGGCAAAGCTTAGGGCACAGGTGAGGGTACGGAAACGTGGGAGGGTCAGGCTACGTGCTGACGCACGGGTCGTTGCCAGCCTACGGGCCAGTTGTAGGCTACAGCGTAGGGTAAGGTGTAGGGCTGGTGGTGGGTTTCCTTTCCGGGCTAGGGTTAGGGTTAGAGAACGGCAAGGCTTAGGGCACAGGTGAGGGTACGGAAACGTGGGAGGGTCAGGCTATGTGCTGATGCACGTGTCACTGCCAGCGTACAGGCCAGGAGTAGGCTACAGCGTAGGGAGATGTGTTGGGCTGGTGGTGGGTTTTCGTTCCGAGCTAGGGTTAGGGTTAGGGAACGGCAAGTCGTAGGGCACAGGTGAGTGTACAGAAACGTGGGAGGGTCAGGCTACATGCTGACGCATGTGTCAGTGCCAGCGTACGGGCCAGGAGTACGCTAAGGTGTAGGGTAAGGGGTAGGGCTGGTGTTGGGTTTGCGTTCCGGGCTAGGGTTAGGGTTAGGGAACGGCAAGGCTTAGGGCACAGGTGAGGGTACGGAAACGTGGGAGGGTCAGGCTACGTGCGGACGCTCGGGTCAGTGCCAGCGTACGGGCCAGGAGTAGGCTACGGCTTGGGGGTAAGGTGTAGGGCTGGTGGTGTGTTTCCGCTCCGGGCTAGGGTTAGGGTTAGGGAACGGCAAGTCTTATGGCACAGGTGAGGGTACGGAAATGTGGGAGGGTCAGGCTACGTGCTGACGCACGTGTGAGTGCCAGCGTACGGGTCAGGAGTAGGCTACGGCGTAGGGAAATATGTTTGGCTGGTGGTGGATTTCCGTTCCGAGCTAGGGTTAGGGTTAGGGAACGGCAAGGCTTAGGGCACAGGTGATGGTACGGAAACGTGGGAGGGTCAGGCTACGTGCTGACGCACGGGTCAGTTCCAGCGTATGGGCCAGGAGTAGGCTACGGCGTACGGTAAGGTGTAAGGCTGGTGGTGGGTTTTCGTTCTGGGCTAGGGTTAGGGTTAGGGAACGGCAAGGCTTAGGGCACAGGTGAGGGTACAGAAATGTGGGAGGGTCAGGCTACGTGCTGACGCACGTGTCAGTGCCAGCGTACGGGCCAGGAGTACGCTAAGGCGTAGGGTAAGGGGTAGGGCTGGTGGTGGATTTCCATTCCGGTCTAGGGTTAGGGTTAGGGAGCGGCAAGGCTTAGGGCACAGGTGAGGGTACGGAAACGTGGGAGGGTCAGGCTTCATGCTGACGCACGGGTCAGTGCCAGCATACGGGCCAGGAGTAGGCTACGGCTTGGGGGTAAGGTGTAGGGCTGGTGGTGTGTTTCCGCTCCGGGCTAGGGTTAGGGTTAGGGAACGGCAAGTCTTATGGCACAGGTGAGGGTACGGAAATGTGGGAGGGTCAGGCTACGTGCTGACGCACGGGTCAGTGCCAGCGTACGGGTCAGGAATAGGCTACGGCGTAGGAACATGTGTTTGTCTGGTGGTGGATTTCCGTTCCGAGCTAGGGTTAGGGTTAGGGAACGGCAAGGCTTAGGGCACAGGTGAGGGTACGGAAACGTGGGAGGGTCAGGCTACGTGCTGACACACGGGTCAGTGCCAGCGTATGGGCCAGGAGTAGGCTACGGCGTACGGTAAGGTGTAGGGCTGGTGGTGGGTTTCCGTTCTGGGCTAGGGTTAGGGTTAGGTAACGGCAAGGCTTAGGGCACAGGTGAGGGTAGAGAAACGTGGGAGGTTCAGGCTACGTGCTGACGCACGGGTCAGTGCCAGCATACGGGCCAGGAGTAGGCTACGGCTTGGGGGTAAGGTGTAGGGCTGGTGGTGGGTTTCCGTTCTGAGCTAGGGTTAGGGTTAGGGAACGGCAAGGCTTAGGGTACAGGTGAGGGTACGGAAACGTTGGAGGGTCAGGCTAAGTGCTGACGCACGGGTCAGTGCCAGCGTACGGGCCAGGAGTAGGCAACGGCTTGGGCATAAGTTGTAGGGCTTGTGGTGGGTTTCCATTCCGGGCTAGGGTTAGGGTTAGGGAACGGCAAGGCTTAGGGCACAGGTGAGTGTATGGAAACGTGGGAGGGTCAGGCTACGTGCTGACGCACATGTCAGTGCCATGGTACGGGACAGGAGGAGGCTACGGCGTAGGGTAAGGTGTAGGCCTGTTGGTGGGTTTCCGTTCCGGGATAGGGTTAGGGTTAGGGAACGGCAAGGCTTAGGGCACAGGTGAGGGTACGGAAACGTCGGAGGGTCAGGCTACGTGCTGACGCACGGGTCAGTTCCACCGTATGGGCCAGGAGTAGGCTACGGCGTACGGTAAGGTGTAAGGCTGGTGGTGGGTTTTCGTTCTGGGCTAGGGTTAGGGTTAGGTAACGGCAAGGCTTAGGGCACAGGTGACGGTACAGAAATGTGGGAGGGTCAGGCTACGTGCTGACGCACGTGTCAGTGCCAGCGTACGGGCCAGGATTAGGCTACGGCTTGGGGGTAAGGTGTAGGGCTGGTGGTGGGTTTCCGTTCAGAGCTAGGGTTAGGGTTAGGGAACGGCAAGGCTTAGGGTACAGCTGAGGGTACGGAAACGTTGGAGGGTCAGGCTAAGTGCTGACGCACGGGTCAGTGCCAGCGTACGGGCCAGGAGTAGGCTACGGCTTGGGCATAAGTTGTAGGGCTGGTGGTGGGTTTCCATTCCGGGCTAGGGTTAGGGTTAGGGAACGGCAAGGCTTGGGGCACAGGTGAGTGTTTGGAAACGTGGGAGGGTCAGGCTACGTGCTGACGCACAGGTCAGTGCCATGGTACGGGACAGGAGGAGGCTACGGCATAGGGTAAGGTGTAGGCCTGGTGGTGGGTTTCCGTTCCGGGCTAGGGTTAGGGTTAGGGAACGGCAAGGATTAGGGCACAGGTGAGGGTACGGAAACGTGGGAGGGTCAGGCTACGTGCTGACGCATGGGTCAGTTCAAGCGTACGGGCCAGGAGTAGGCTACGGTGTAGGGTAAAGTGTAGGGCTGGTGGTGGATTTCTGTTCCGGGCTAGGGTTAGGGTTATGTAACGGCAAGGCTTAGGGCACAGGTGATTGTATGGAAACGTGGGAGGGTCAGGCTACGTGCTGACGCACGGGTCAGTGCCAGCGTACGGGCCAGGAGTAGGCTACGGCTTGGGGGTAAGTTGTAGGGCTGGTGGTGTTTTCCCGTTCCGGGCTAGGGTTAGGGTTAGGGAACGGCAAGGCTTAGGGCACCGGTGAGGGTATGGAAATGTGGGAGGGTCAGGCTACGTGCTGACGCACAGGTCAGTGCCAGCATACGGGCCAGGAGTAGGCTACGGCTTGGGGTTAAGTTGTATGGCTGGTGGTGGGTTTCTGCTCCGGGCTAGGGTTAGGGTTAGGGAACGGCAAGTCTTATGGCACAGGTGAGGGTACGGAAATGTGGGAGGGTCAGGCTACGTGCTGACGCACGGGTCAGTGCCAGCGTACGGGTCAGGAATAGGCTACGGCGTAGGGAAATGTGTTTGTCTGGTGGTGGATTTCCGTTCCGAGCTAGGGTTAGGGTTAGGGAACGGCAAGGCTTAGGGCACAGGTGAGGGTACGGAAACGTGGGAGGGTCAGGCTACGTGCTGACGCACGGGTCAGTTCCAGCGTAAGGGCCAGGAGTAGGCTACGGCGTACGGTAAGGTGTAAGGCTGGTGGTGGGTTTTCGTTCTGGGCTAGGATTAGGGTTAGGGAACGGCAAGGCTTAGGGCACAGGTGAGGGTACAGAAATGTGGGAGGGTCAGGCTACGTGCTGACGCACGTGTCAGTGCCAGCGTACGGGCCAGGAGTACGCTAAGGCGTAGGGTAAGGTGTAGGGCTGGTGGTGGTTTTCCTTTCCGGTCTAGGGTTAGGGTTAGGGAGCGGCAAGTCTTAGGGCACAGGTGAGGGTACGGAAACGTGGGAGGGTCAGGCTACATGCTGACGAAGGGGCCAATGCCAGCATACGGGCCAGGAGTAGGCTACGGCTTGGGGGTAAGGTGTAGGGCTGGTGGTGTGTTTCCGCTCCGGGCTAGGGTTAGGGTTAGGGAATGGCAAGTCTTATGGCACAGGTGAGGATACGGAAATGTGGGAGGGTCAGGCTACGTGCTGACGCATGGGTCAGTGCCAGCGTACGGGTCAGGAATAGGCTACGGCGTAGGAAAATGTGTTTGTCTGGTGGTGGATTTCCGTTCCGAGCTAGGGTTAGGGTTAGGGAACGGCAAGGCTTAGGGCACAGGTGAGGGTACGGAAACGTGGGAGGGTCAGCCTACGTGCTGACGCACGGGTCAGTGCCAGCGTATGGGCCAGGAGTAGGCTACGGCGTACGGTAAGGTGTAGGGCTGGTGGTGGGTTTCCGTTCTGGGCTAGGGTTAGGGTTAGGTAACGGCAAGGCTTAGGGCACAGGTGAGGCTAGAGAAACGTGGGAGGGTCAGGCTACGAGCTGACGCACGGGTCAGTGCCAGCGTACGGGCCAGGAGTAGGCTACGGCGTAGGGTAAGGTGTAGGGCTGGTGGTGGGTTTCCGTTCGGGGCTAGGGTTAGGGTTAGGGAACGGCAAGGCTTAGGGCACAGGTGAGGGTACGGAAACGTGGGAGGGTCAGGCTACGTGCTGACACACGGGTCAGTGCCAGCGTACGGGCCAGGAGTAGGCTACGGCTTGGGGGTAAGGCGTAGGGCTGGTGGTGGGTTTCCGTTCCGAGCTAGGGTTAGGGTTAGGGAACGGCAAGGCTTAGGGTACAGTTGAGGGTACGGAAACGTTGGAGGGTCAGGCTAAGTGCTGACGCACGGGTCAGTGCCAGCGTACGGGCCAGGAGTAGGCTACGGCTTGGGCATAAGTTGTAGGGCTGGTGGTGGGTTTCCATTCCGGGCTAAGGTTAGGGTTAGGGAACGGCAAGCCTTAGGGCACAGGTGAGTGTATGGAAACGTGGGAGGGTCAGGCTACGTGCTGACGCACAGGTCAGTGCCATGGTACGGGACAGGAGTAGGCTACGGCGTAGGGTAAGGTGTAGGCCTGGTGGTGGGTTTCCGTTCCGGGCTAGGGTTAGGGTTAGGGAACGGCTAGGATTAGGGCACAGGTGAGGGTACGGAAAGGTGGGAGGGTCAGGCTACGTGCTGACGCATGGGTCAGTTCCAGCGTACGGGCCAGGATTAGGCTACGGCGTAGGGTAAGGTGTAGGGCTTGTGGTGGATTTCTGTTCCGAGCTAGGGTTAGGGTTACGTAACGGCAAGGCTTAGGGTACAGGTGATTGTATGGAAACGTGGGAGGGTTAGGCTACGTGCTGACGCACGGGTCAGTGCCAGCGTACGGGCCAGGTGTAGGCTACGGCTTCGGGGTAAGGCGTAGGGCTGGTGGTGTTTTCCCGTTCCGTGCTAGGGTTAGGGTTAGGGAACGGCAAGGCTTAGGGCACAGGTGAGGGTACGGAAATGTGGGAGGGTCAGGCTACGTGCTGACGCACGGGTCAGTGCCCGCATACGGGCCAGGAGTAGGCTACGGCTTGGGGTTAAGGTGTAGGGCTGGTGGTGGGTTTCCGCTCCGGGCTAGGGTTAGGGTTAGGGAACAGCAAGCCTTATGGCACAGGTCAGGGTACGGAAATGTGGGAGGGTCAGGCTATGTGCTGACGCACGGGTCAGTACCAGCGTACGGGCCAGGAGTAGACTACGGTGTAGGGTAAGGTGTAGGGCTGGTGGTGGGTTTCCGTTTCGGGCTAGGGTTAGGGTTGGGGAACGGCAATGCTTAGGGCACAGGTGAGGGTACGGAAAAGTGGGAGGGTCAGGCTACGTGCTGATGCACGGGTCAGTGCCAGCGTACGGGCCAGGAGTAGGCTACGGTGTAGGGTAAGGGGTAGGGCTGGTGGTGGGTTTCCGTTCTGGGCTAGGGTTAGGGTTAGGGAAAGGCAAAGCTTAGGGCACAGGTGAGGGTACGGAAACGTGGGAGGGTCAGGCTACGTGCTGACGCACGGGTCGTTGCCAGCCTACGGGCCAGTTGTAGGCTACAGCGTAGGGTAAGGTGTAGGGCTGGTGGTGGGTTTCCTTTCCGGGCTAGGGTTAGGGTTAGAGAACGGCAAGGCTTAGGGCACAGGTGAGGGTACGGAAACGTGGGAGGGTCAGGCTATGTGCTGATGCACGTGTCACTGCCAGCGTACAGGCCAGGAGTAGGCTACAGCGTAGGGAGATGTGTTGGGCTGGTGGTGGGTTTTCGTTCCGAGCTAGGGTTAGGGTTAGGGAACGGCAAGTCGTAGGGCACAGGTGAGTGTACAGAAACGTGGGAGGGTCAGGCTACATGCTGACGCATGTGTCAGTGCCAGCGTACGGGCCAGGAGTACGCTAAGGTGTAGGGTAAGGGGTAGGGCTGGTGTTGGGTTTGCGTTCCGGGCTAGGGTTAGGGTTAGGGAACGGCAAGGCTTAGGGCACAGGTGAGGGTACGGAAACGTGGGAGGGTCAGGCTACGTGCGGACGCTCGGGTCAGTGCCAGCGTACGGGCCAGGAGTAGGCTACGGCTTGGGGGTAAGGTGTAGGGCTGGTGGTGTGTTTCCGCTCCGGGCTAGGGTTAGGGTTAGGGAACGGCAAGTCTTATGGCACAGGTGAGGGTACGGAAATGTGGGAGGGTCAGGCTACGTGCTGACGCACGTGTGAGTGCCAGCGTACGGGTCAGGAGTAGGCTACGGCGTAGGGAAATATGTTTGGCTGGTGGTGGATTTCCGTTCCGAGCTAGGGTTAGGGTTAGGGAACGGCAAGGCTTAGGGCACAGGTGATGGTACGGAAACGTGGGAGGGTCAGGCTACGTGCTGACGCACGGGTCAGTGCCAGCGTATGGGCCAGGAGTAGGCTACGGCGTACGGTAAGGTGTAGGGCTGGTGGTGGGTTTCCGTTCTGGGCTAGGGTTAGGGTTAGGGAACGGCAAGGCTTAGGGCACAGGTGAGGGTACAGAAACGTGGGAGGGTCAGGCTACGTGCTGACGCACGTGTCAGTGCCAGCGTACGGGCCAGGAGTACGCTAAGGCGTAGGGTAAGGGGTAGGGCTGGTGGTGGATTTCCATTCCGGTCTAGGGTTAGGGTTAGGGAGCGGCAAGGCTTAGGGCACAGGTGAGGGTACGGAAACGTGGGAGGGTCAGGCTTCATGCTGACGCACGGGTCAGTGCCAGCATACGGGCCAGGAGTAGGCTACGGCTTGGGGGTAAGGTGTAGGGCTGGTGGTGTGTTTCCGCTCCGGGCTAGGGTTAGGGTTAGGGAACGGCAAGTCTTATGGCACAGGTGAGGGTACGGAAATGTGGGAGGGTCAGGCTACGTGCTGACGCACGGGTCAGTGCCAGCGTACGGGTCAGGAATAGGCTACGGCGTAGGAACATGTGTTTGTCTGGTGGTGGATTTCCGTTCCGAGCTAGGGTTAGGGTTAGGGAACGGCAAGGCTTAGGGCACAGGTGAGGGTAGAGAAACGTGGGAGGGTCAGGCTACGTGCTGACGCATGGGTCAGTGCCAGCGTACGGGCCAGGAGTAGGCTACGGCGTAGGGTAAGGTGTAGGGCTGGTGGTGGGTTTCCGTTCGGGGCTAGGGTTAGGGTTAGGGAACGGCAAGGCTTAGGGCACAGGTGAGGGTACGGAAACGTGGGAGGGTCAGGCTACGTGCTGACACACGGGTCAGTGCCAGCGTACGGGCCAGGATTAGGCTACGGCTTGGGGGTAAGGTGTAGGGCTGGTGGTGGGTTTCCGTTCAGAGCTAGGGTTAGGGTTAGGGAACGGCAAGGCTTAGGGTACAGCTGAGGGTACGGAAACGTTGGAGGGTCAGGCTAAGTGCTGACGCACGGGTCAGTGCCAGCGTACGGGCCAGGAGTAGGCTACGGCTTGGGCATAAGTTGTAGGGCTGGTGGTGGGTTTCCATTCCGGGCTAGGGTTAGGGTTAGGGAACGGCAAGGCTTGGGGCACAGGTGAGTGTTTGGAAACGTGGGAGGGTCAGGCTACGTGCTGACGCACAGGTCAGTGCCATGGTACGGGACAGGAGGAGGCTACGGCATAGGGTAAGGTGTAGGCCTGGTGGTGGGTTTCCGTTCCGGGCTAGGGTTAGGGTTAGGGAACGGCAAGGATTAGGGCACAGGTGAGGGTACGGAAACGTGGGAGGGTCAGGCTACGTGCTGACGCATGGGTCAGTTCCAGCGTACGGGCCAGGAGTAGGCTACGGTGTAGGGTAAAGTGTAGGGCTGGTGGTGGATTTCTGTTCCGGGCTAGGGTTAGGGTTACGTAACGGCAAGGCTTAGGGCACAGGTGATTGTATGGAAACGTGGGAGGGTCAGGCTACGTGCTGACGCACGGGTCAGTGCCAGCGTACGGGCCAGGAGTAGGCTACGGCTTGGGGGTAAGTTGTAGGGCTGGTGGTGTTTTCCCGTTCCGGGCTAGGGTTAGGGTTAGGGAACGGCAAGGCTTAGGGCACCGGTGAGGGTATGGAAATGTGGGAAGGTCAGGCTACGTGCTGACGCACGGGTCAGTGCCAGCATACGGGCCAGGAGTAGGCTACGGCTTGGGGTTAAGTTGTATGGCTGGTGGTGGGTTTCTGCTCCGGGCTAGGGTTAGGGTTAGGGAACGGCAAGTCTTATGGCACAGGTGAGGGTACGGAAATGTGGGAGGGTCAGGCTACGTGCTGACGCACGGGTCAGTGCCAGCGTACGGGTCAGGAATAGGCTACGGCGTAGGGAAATGTGTTTGTCTGGTGGTGGATTTCCGTTCCGAGCTAGGGTTAGGGTTAGGGAACGGCAAGGCTTAGGGCACAGGTGAGGGTACGGAAACGTGGGAGGGTCAGGCTACGTGCTGACGCACGGGTCAGTTCCAGCGTAAGGGCCAGGAGTAGGCTACGGCGTACGGTAAGGTGTAAGGCTGGTGGTGGGTTTTCGTTCTGGGCTAGGATTAGGGTTAGGGAACGGCAAGGCTTAGGGCACAGGTGAGGGTACAGAAATGTGGGAGGGTCAGGCTACGTGCTGACGCACGTGTCAGTGCCAGCGTACGGGCCAGGAGTACGCTAAGGCGTAGGGTAAGGTGTAGGGCTGGTGGTGGTTTTCCTTTCCGGTCTAGGGTTAGGGTTAGGGAGCGGCAAGTCTTAGGGCACAGGTGAGGGTACGGAAACGTGGGAGGGTCAGGCTACATGCTGACGAAGGGGCCAATGCCAGCATACGGGCCAGGAGTAGGCTACGGCTTGGGGGTAAGGTGTAGGGCTGGTGGTGTGTTTCCGCTCCGGGCTAGGGTTAGGGTTAGGGAATGGCAAGTCTTATGGCACAGGTGAGGATACGGAAATGTGGGAGGGTCAGGCTACGTGCTGACGCATGGGTCAGTGCCAGCGTACGGGTCAGGAATAGGCTACGGCGTAGGAAAATGTGTTTGTCTGGTGGTGGATTTCCGTTCCGAGCTAGGGTTAGGGTTAGGGAACGGCAAGGCTTAGGGCACAGGTGAGGGTACGGAAACGTGGGAGGGTCAGCCTACGTGCTGACGCACGGGTCAGTGCCAGCGTATGGGCCAGGAGTAGGCTACGGCGTACGGTAAGGTGTAGGGCTGGTGGTGGGTTTCCGTTCTGGGCTAGGGTTAGGGTTAGGTAACGGCAAGGCTTAGGGCACAGGTGAGGCTAGAGAAACGTGGGAGGGTCAGGCTACGAGCTGACGCACGGGTCAGTGCCAGCGTACGGGCCAGGAGTAGGCTACGGCGTAGGGTAAGGTGTAGGGCTGGTGGTGGGTTTCCGTTCGGGGCTAGGGTTAGGGTTAGGGAACGGCAAGGCTTAGGGCACAGGTGAGGGTACGGAAACGTGGGAGGGTCAGGCTACGTGCTGACACACGGGTCAGTGCCAGCGTACGGGCCAGGAGTAGGCTACGGCTTGGGGGTAAGGCGTAGGGCTGGTGGTGGGTTTCCGTTCCGAGCTAGGGTTAGGGTTAGGGAACGGCAAGGCTTAGGGTACAGTTGAGGGTACGGAAACGTTGGAGGGTCAGGCTAAGTGCTGACGCACGGGTCAGTGCCAGCGTACGGGCCAGGAGTAGGCTACGGCTTGGGCATAAGTTGTAGGGCTGGTGGTGGGTTTCCATTCCGGGCTAAGGTTAGGGTTAGGGAACGGCAAGCCTTAGGGCACAGGTGAGTGTATGGAAACGTGGGAGGGTCAGGCTACGTGCTGACGCACAGGTCAGTGCCATGGTACGGGACAGGAGTAGGCTACGGCGTAGGGTAAGGTGTAGGCCTGGTGGTGGGTTTCCGTTCCGGGCTAGGGTTAGGGTTAGGGAACGGCTAGGATTAGGGCACAGGTGAGGGTACGGAAAGGTGGGAGGGTCAGGCTACGTGCTGACGCATGGGTCAGTTCCAGCGTACGGGCCAGGATTAGGCTACGGCGTAGGGTAAGGTGTAGGGCTTGTGGTGGATTTCTGTTCCGAGCTAGGGTTAGGGTTACGTAACGGCAAGGCTTAGGGTACAGGTGATTGTATGGAAACGTGGGAGGGTTAGGCTACGTGCTGACGCACGGGTCAGTGCCAGCGTACGGGCCAGGTGTAGGCTACGGCTTCGGGGTAAGGCGTAGGGCTGGTGGTGTTTTCCCGTTCCGTGCTAGGGTTAGGGTTAGGGAACGGCAAGGCTTAGGGCACAGGTGAGGGTACGGAAATGTGGGAGGGTCAGGCTACGTGCTGACGCACGGGTCAGTGCCCGCATACGGGCCAGGAGTAGGCTACGGCTTGGGGTTAAGGTGTAGGGCTGGTGGTGGGTTTCCGCTCCGGGCTAGGGTTAGGGTTAGGGAACAGCAAGCCTTATGGCACAGGTCAGGGTACGGAAATGTGGGAGGGTCAGGCTATGTGCTGACGCACGGGTCAGTACCAGCGTACGGGCCAGGAGTAGACTACGGTGTAGGGTAAGGTGTAGGGCTGGTGGTGGGTTTCCGTTTCGGGCTAGGGTTAGGGTTGGGGAACGGCAATGCTTAGGGCACAGGTGAGGGTACGGAAAAGTGGGAGGGTCAGGCTACGTGCTGATGCACGGGTCAGTGCCAGCGTACGGGCCAGGAGTAGGCTACGGTGTAGGGTAAGGGGTAGGGCTGGTGGTGGGTTTCCGTTCTGGGCTAGGGTTAGGGTTAGGGAAAGGCAAAGCTTAGGGCACAGGTGAGGGTACGGAAACGTGGGAGGGTCAGGCTACGTGCTGACGCACGGGTCGTTGCCAGCCTACGGGCCAGTTGTAGGCTACAGCGTAGGGTAAGGTGTAGGGCTGGTGGTGGGTTTCCTTTCCGGGCTAGGGTTAGGGTTAGAGAACGGCAAGGCTTAGGGCACAGGTGAGGGTACGGAAACGTGGGAGGGTCAGGCTATGTGCTGATGCACGTGTCACTGCCAGCGTACAGGCCAGGAGTAGGCTACAGCGTAGGGAGATGTGTTGGGCTGGTGGTGGGTTTTCGTTCCGAGCTAGGGTTAGGGTTAGGGAACGGCAAGTCGTAGGGCACAGGTGAGTGTACAGAAACGTGGGAGGGTCAGGCTACATGCTGACGCATGTGTCAGTGCCAGCGTACGGGCCAGGAGTACGCTAAGGTGTAGGGTAAGGGGTAGGGCTGGTGTTGGGTTTGCGTTCCGGGCTAGGGTTAGGGTTAGGGAACGGCAAGGCTTAGGGCACAGGTGAGGGTACGGAAACGTGGGAGGGTCAGGCTACGTGCGGACGCTCGGGTCAGTGCCAGCGTACGGGCCAGGAGTAGGCTACGGCTTGGGGGTAAGGTGTAGGGCTGGTGGTGTGTTTCCGCTCCGGGCTAGGGTTAGGGTTAGGGAACGGCAAGTCTTATGGCACAGGTGAGGGTACGGAAATGTGGGAGGGTCAGGCTACGTGCTGACGCACGTGTGAGTGCCAGCGTACGGGTCAGGAGTAGGCTACGGCGTAGGGAAATATGTTTGGCTGGTGGTGGATTTCCGTTCCGAGCTAGGGTTAGGGTTAGGGAACGGCAAGGCTTAGGGCACAGGTGATGGTACGGAAACGTGGGAGGGTCAGGCTACGTGCTGACGCACGGGTCAGTTCCAGCGTATGGGCCAGGAGTAGGCTACGGCGTACGGTAAGGTGTAAGGCTGGTGGTGGGTTTTCGTTCTGGGCTAGGGTTAGGGTTAGGGAACGGCAAGGCTTAGGGCACAGGTGAGGGTACAGAAATGTGGGAGGGTCAGGCTACGTGCTGACGCACGTGTCAGTGCCAGCGTACGGGCCAGGAGTACGCTAAGGCGTAGGGTAAGGGGTAGGGCTGGTGGTGGATTTCCATTCCGGTCTAGGGTTAGGGTTAGGGAGCGGCAAGGCTTAGGGCACAGGTGAGGGTACGGAAACGTGGGAGGGTCAGGCTTCATGCTGACGCACGGGTCAGTGCCAGCATACGGGCCAGGAGTAGGCTACGGCTTGGGGGTAAGGTGTAGGGCTGGTGGTGTGTTTCCGCTCCGGGCTAGGGTTAGGGTTAGGGAACGGCAAGTCTTATGGCACAGGTGAGGGTACGGAAATGTGGGAGGGTCAGGCTACGTGCTGACGCACGGGTCAGTGCCAGCGTACGGGTCAGGAATAGGCTACGGCGTAGGAACATGTGTTTGTCTGGTGGTGGATTTCCGTTCCGAGCTAGGGTTAGGGTTAGGGAACGGCAAGGCTTAGGGCACAGGTGAGGGTACGGAAACGTGGGAGGGTCAGGCTACGTGCTGACACACGGGTCAGTGCCAGCGTATGGGCCAGGAGTAGGCTACGGCGTACGGTAAGGTGTAGGGCTGGTGGTGGGTTTCCGTTCTGGGCTAGGGTTAGGGTTAGGTAACGGCAAGGCTTAGGGCACAGGTGAGGGTAGAGAAACGTGGGAGGTTCAGGCTACGTGCTGACGCACGGGTCAGTGCCAGCATACGGGCCAGGAGTAGGCTACGGCTTGGGGGTAAGGTGTAGGGCTGGTGGTGGGTTTCCGTTCTGAGCTAGGGTTAGGGTTAGGGAACGGCAAGGCTTAGGGTACAGGTGAGGGTACGGAAACGTTGGAGGGTCAGGCTAAGTGCTGACGCACGGGTCAGTGCCAGCGTACGGGCCAGGAGTAGGCAACGGCTTGGGCATAAGTTGTAGGGCTTGTGGTGGGTTTCCATTCCGGGCTAGGGTTAGGGTTAGGGAACGGCAAGGCTTAGGGCACAGGTGAGTGTATGGAAACGTGGGAGGGTCAGGCTACGTGCTGACGCACATGTCAGTGCCATGGTACGGGACAGGAGGAGGCTACGGCGTAGGGTAAGGTGTAGGCCTGTTGGTGGGTTTCCGTTCCGGGATAGGGTTAGGGTTAGGGAACGGCAAGGCTTAGGGCACAGGTGAGGGTACGGAAACGTCGGAGGGTCAGGCTACGTGCTGACGCACGGGTCAGTTCCACCGTATGGGCCAGGAGTAGGCTACGGCGTACGGTAAGGTGTAAGGCTGGTGGTGGGTTTTCGTTCTGGGCTAGGGTTAGGGTTAGGTAACGGCAAGGCTTAGGGCACAGGTGACGGTACAGAAATGTGGGAGGGTCAGGCTACGTGCTGACGCACGTGTCAGTGCCAGCGTACGGGCCAGGATTAGGCTACGGCTTGGGGGTAAGGTGTAGGGCTGGTGGTGGGTTTCCGTTCAGAGCTAGGGTTAGGGTTAGGGAACGGCAAGGCTTAGGGTACAGCTGAGGGTACGGAAACGTTGGAGGGTCAGGCTAAGTGCTGACGCACGGGTCAGTGCCAGCGTACGGGCCAGGAGTAGGCTACGGCTTGGGCATAAGTTGTAGGGCTGGTGGTGGGTTTCCATTCCGGGCTAGGGTTAGGGTTAGGGAACGGCAAGGCTTGGGGCACAGGTGAGTGTTTGGAAACGTGGGAGGGTCAGGCTACGTGCTGACGCACAGGTCAGTGCCATGGTACGGGACAGGAGGAGGCTACGGCATAGGGTAAGGTGTAGGCCTGGTGGTGGGTTTCCGTTCCGGGCTAGGGTTAGGGTTAGGGAACGGCAAGGATTAGGGCACAGGTGAGGGTACGGAAACGTGGGAGGGTCAGGCTACGTGCTGACGCATGGGTCAGTTCAAGCGTACGGGCCAGGAGTAGGCTACGGTGTAGGGTAAAGTGTAGGGCTGGTGGTGGATTTCTGTTCCGGGCTAGGGTTAGGGTTATGTAACGGCAAGGCTTAGGGCACAGGTGATTGTATGGAAACGTGGGAGGGTCAGGCTACGTGCTGACGCACGGGTCAGTGCCAGCGTACGGGCCAGGAGTAGGCTACGGCTTGGGGGTAAGTTGTAGGGCTGGTGGTGTTTTCCCGTTCCGGGCTAGGGTTAGGGTTAGGGAACGGCAAGGCTTAGGGCACCGGTGAGGGTATGGAAATGTGGGAGGGTCAGGCTACGTGCTGACGCACGGGTCAGTGCCAGCATACGGGCCAGGAGTAGGCTACGGCTTGGGGTTAAGTTGTATGGCTGGTGGTGGGTTTCTGCTCCGGGCTAGGGTTAGGGTTAGGGAACGGCAAGTCTTATGGCACAGGTGAGGGTACGGAAATGTGGGAGGGTCAGGCTACGTGCTGACGCACGGGTCAGTGCCAGCGTACGGGTCAGGAATAGGCTACGGCGTAGGGAAATGTGTTTGTCTGGTGGTGGATTTCCGTTCCGAGCTAGGGTTAGGGTTAGGGAACGGCAAGGCTTAGGGCACAGGTGAGGGTACGGAAACGTGGGAGGGTCAGGCTACGTGCTGACGCACGGGTCAGTTCCAGCGTAAGGGCCAGGAGTAGGCTACGGCGTACGGTAAGGTGTAAGGCTGGTGGTGGGTTTTCGTTCTGGGCTAGGATTAGGGTTAGGGAACGGCAAGGCTTAGGGCACAGGTGAGGGTACAGAAATGTGGGAGGGTCAGGCTACGTGCTGACGCACGTGTCAGTGCCAGCGTACGGGCCAGGAGTACGCTAAGGCGTAGGGTAAGGTGTAGGGCTGGTGGTGGTTTTCCTTTCCGGTCTAGGGTTAGGGTTAGGGAGCGGCAAGTCTTAGGGCACAGGTGAGGGTACGGAAACGTGGGAGGGTCAGGCTACATGCTGACGAAGGGGCCAATGCCAGCATACGGGCCAGGAGTAGGCTACGGCTTGGGGGTAAGGTGTAGGGCTGGTGGTGTGTTTCCGCTCCGGGCTAGGGTTAGGGTTAGGGAATGGCAAGTCTTATGGCACAGGTGAGGATACGGAAATGTGGGAGGGTCAGGCTACGTGCTGACGCATGGGTCAGTGCCAGCGTACGGGTCAGGAATAGGCTACGGCGTAGGAAAATGTGTTTGTCTGGTGGTGGATTTCCGTTCCGAGCTAGGGTTAGGGTTAGGGAACGGCAAGGCTTAGGGCACAGGTGAGGGTACGGAAACGTGGGAGGGTCAGCCTACGTGCTGACGCACGGGTCAGTGCCAGCGTATGGGCCAGGAGTAGGCTACGGCGTACGGTAAGGTGTAGGGCTGGTGGTGGGTTTCCGTTCTGGGCTAGGGTTAGGGTTAGGTAACGGCAAGGCTTAGGGCACAGGTGAGGCTAGAGAAACGTGGGAGGGTCAGGCTACGAGCTGACGCACGGGTCAGTGCCAGCGTACGGGCCAGGAGTAGGCTACGGCGTAGGGTAAGGTGTAGGGCTGGTGGTGGGTTTCCGTTCGGGGCTAGGGTTAGGGTTAGGGAACGGCAAGGCTTAGGGCACAGGTGAGGGTACGGAAACGTGGGAGGGTCAGGCTACGTGCTGACACACGGGTCAGTGCCAGCGTACGGGCCAGGAGTAGGCTACGGCTTGGGGGTAAGGCGTAGGGCTGGTGGTGGGTTTCCGTTCCGAGCTAGGGTTAGGGTTAGGGAACGGCAAGGCTTAGGGTACAGTTGAGGGTACGGAAACGTTGGAGGGTCAGGCTAAGTGCTGACGCACGGGTCAGTGCCAGCGTACGGGCCAGGAGTAGGCTACGGCTTGGGCATAAGTTGTAGGGCTGGTGGTGGGTTTCCATTCCGGGCTAAGGTTAGGGTTAGGGAACGGCAAGCCTTAGGGCACAGGTGAGTGTATGGAAACGTGGGAGGGTCAGGCTACGTGCTGACGCACAGGTCAGTGCCATGGTACGGGACAGGAGTAGGCTACGGCGTAGGGTAAGGTGTAGGCCTGGTGGTGGGTTTCCGTTCCGGGCTAGGGTTAGGGTTAGGGAACGGCTAGGATTAGGGCACAGGTGAGGGTACGGAAAGGTGGGAGGGTCAGGCTACGTGCTGACGCATGGGTCAGTTCCAGCGTACGGGCCAGGATTAGGCTACGGCGTAGGGTAAGGTGTAGGGCTTGTGGTGGATTTCTGTTCCGAGCTAGGGTTAGGGTTACGTAACGGCAAGGCTTAGGGTACAGGTGATTGTATGGAAACGTGGGAGGGTTAGGCTACGTGCTGACGCACGGGTCAGTGCCAGCGTACGGGCCAGGTGTAGGCTACGGCTTCGGGGTAAGGCGTAGGGCTGGTGGTGTTTTCCCGTTCCGTGCTAGGGTTAGGGTTAGGGAACGGCAAGGCTTAGGGCACAGGTGAGGGTACGGAAATGTGGGAGGGTCAGGCTACGTGCTGACGCACGGGTCAGTGCCCGCATACGGGCCAGGAGTAGGCTACGGCTTGGGGTTAAGGTGTAGGGCTGGTGGTGGGTTTCCGCTCCGGGCTAGGGTTAGGGTTAGGGAACAGCAAGCCTTATGGCACAGGTCAGGGTACGGAAATGTGGGAGGGTCAGGCTATGTGCTGACGCACGGGTCAGTACCAGCGTACGGGCCAGGAGTAGACTACGGTGTAGGGTAAGGTGTAGGGCTGGTGGTGGGTTTCCGTTTCGGGCTAGGGTTAGGGTTGGGGAACGGCAATGCTTAGGGCACAGGTGAGGGTACGGAAAAGTGGGAGGGTCAGGCTACGTGCTGATGCACGGGTCAGTGCCAGCGTACGGGCCAGGAGTAGGCTACGGTGTAGGGTAAGGGGTAGGGCTGGTGGTGGGTTTCCGTTCTGGGCTAGGGTTAGGGTTAGGGAAAGGCAAAGCTTAGGGCACAGGTGAGGGTACGGAAACGTGGGAGGGTCAGGCTACGTGCTGACGCACGGGTCGTTGCCAGCCTACGGGCCAGTTGTAGGCTACAGCGTAGGGTAAGGTGTAGGGCTGGTGGTGGGTTTCCTTTCCGGGCTAGGGTTAGGGTTAGAGAACGGCAAGGCTTAGGGCACAGGTGAGGGTACGGAAACGTGGGAGGGTCAGGCTATGTGCTGATGCACGTGTCACTGCCAGCGTACAGGCCAGGAGTAGGCTACAGCGTAGGGAGATGTGTTGGGCTGGTGGTGGGTTTTCGTTCCGAGCTAGGGTTAGGGTTAGGGAACGGCAAGTCGTAGGGCACAGGTGAGTGTACAGAAACGTGGGAGGGTCAGGCTACATGCTGACGCATGTGTCAGTGCCAGCGTACGGGCCAGGAGTACGCTAAGGTGTAGGGTAAGGGGTAGGGCTGGTGTTGGGTTTGCGTTCCGGGCTAGGGTTAGGGTTAGGGAACGGCAAGGCTTAGGGCACAGGTGAGGGTACGGAAACGTGGGAGGGTCAGGCTACGTGCGGACGCTCGGGTCAGTGCCAGCGTACGGGCCAGGAGTAGGCTACGGCTTGGGGGTAAGGTGTAGGGCTGGTGGTGTGTTTCCGCTCCGGGCTAGGGTTAGGGTTAGGGAACGGCAAGTCTTATGGCACAGGTGAGGGTACGGAAATGTGGGAGGGTCAGGCTACGTGCTGACGCACGTGTGAGTGCCAGCGTACGGGTCAGGAGTAGGCTACGGCGTAGGGAAATATGTTTGGCTGGTGGTGGATTTCCGTTCCGAGCTAGGGTTAGGGTTAGGGAACGGCAAGGCTTAGGGCACAGGTGATGGTACGGAAACGTGGGAGGGTCAGGCTACGTGCTGACGCACGGGTCAGTTCCAGCGTATGGGCCAGGAGTAGGCTACGGCGTACGGTAAGGTGTAAGGCTGGTGGTGGGTTTTCGTTCTGGGCTAGGGTTAGGGTTAGGGAACGGCAAGGCTTAGGGCACAGGTGAGGGTACAGAAATGTGGGAGGGTCAGGCTACGTGCTGACGCACGTGTCAGTGCCAGCGTACGGGCCAGGAGTACGCTAAGGCGTAGGGTAAGGGGTAGGGCTGGTGGTGGATTTCCATTCCGGTCTAGGGTTAGGGTTAGGGAGCGGCAAGGCTTAGGGCACAGGTGAGGGTACGGAAACGTGGGAGGGTCAGGCTTCATGCTGACGCACGGGTCAGTGCCAGCATACGGGCCAGGAGTAGGCTACGGCTTGGGGGTAAGGTGTAGGGCTGGTGGTGTGTTTCCGCTCCGGGCTAGGGTTAGGGTTAGGGAACGGCAAGTCTTATGGCACAGGTGAGGGTACGGAAATGTGGGAGGGTCAGGCTACGTGCTGACGCACGGGTCAGTGCCAGCGTACGGGTCAGGAATAGGCTACGGCGTAGGAACATGTGTTTGTCTGGTGGTGGATTTCCGTTCCGAGCTAGGGTTAGGGTTAGGGAACGGCAAGGCTTAGGGCACAGGTGAGGGTACGGAAACGTGGGAGGGTCAGGCTACGTGCTGACACACGGGTCAGTGCCAGCGTATGGGCCAGGAGTAGGCTACGGCGTACGGTAAGGTGTAGGGCTGGTGGTGGGTTTCCGTTCTGGGCTAGGGTTAGGGTTAGGTAACGGCAAGGCTTAGGGCACAGGTGAGGGTAGAGAAACGTGGGAGGTTCAGGCTACGTGCTGACGCACGGGTCAGTGCCAGCATACGGGCCAGGAGTAGGCTACGGCTTGGGGGTAAGGTGTAGGGCTGGTGGTGGGTTTCCGTTCTGAGCTAGGGTTAGGGTTAGGGAACGGCAAGGCTTAGGGTACAGGTGAGGGTACGGAAACGTTGGAGGGTCAGGCTACGTGCTGACGCACGGGTCAGTGCCAGCGTACGGGCCAGGAGTAGGCAACGGCTTGGGCATAAGTTGTAGGGCTTGTGGTGGGTTTCCATTCCGGGCTAGGGTTAGGGTTAGGGAACGGCAAGGCTTAGGGCACAGGTGAGTGTATGGAAACGTGGGAGGGTCAGGCTACGTGCTGACGCACATGTCAGTGCCATGGTACGGGACAGGAGGAGGCTACGGCGTAGGGTAAGGTGTAGGCCTGTTGGTGGGTTTCCGTTCCGGGCTAGGGTTAGGGTTAGGGAACGGCAAGGCTTAGGGCACAGGTGAGGGTACGGAAACGTCGGAGGGTCAGGCTACGTGCTGACGCACGGGTCAGTTCCACCGTATGGGCCAGGAGTAGGCTACGGCGTACGGTAAGGTGTAAGGCTGGTGGTGGGTTTTCGTTCTGGGCTAGGGTTAGGGTTAGGTAACGGCAAGGCTTAGGGCACAGGTGACGGTACAGAAATGTGGGAGGGTCAGGCTACGTGCTGACGCACGTGTCAGTGCCAGCGTACGGGCCAGGAGTACGCTAAGGCGTAGGGTAAGGGGTAGGGCTGGTGGTGGTTTTCCTTTCCGGTCTATGGTTAGGGTTAGGGAGCGGCAAGGTTTAGGGCACAGGTGAGGGTACGGAAACGTGGGAGGTTCAGGCTACATGCTGACGCACGGGTCAATGCCAGCATACGGGCCAGGAGTAGGCTACGGCTTGGGGGTAAGGTGTAGACCTGGTGGTGTGTTTCCGCTCCGGGCTAGGGTTAGGGTTAGGGAACGGCAAGTCTTACGGCACAGGTGAGGGTACGGAAATGTGGGAGGGTCAGGCTACGTGCTGACGCACGGGTCAGTGCCAGCGTACGGGTCAGGAATAGGCTACGGCGTAGGAAAATGTGTTTGGCTGGTGGTGGATTTCCGTTCCGAGCTAGGGTTAGGGTTAGGGAACGGCAAGGCTTAGGGCACAGGTGAGGGTACGGAAACGTGGGAGGGTCAGGCTACGTGCTGACGCACGGATCAGTGCCAGCGTATGGGCCAGGAGTAGGCTACGGCGTACGGTAAGGTGTAGGGCTGGTGGTGGGTTTCCGTTCAGGGCTAGGGTTAGGGTTAGGTAACGGCAAGGCTTAGGGCACAGGTGAGGGTAGAGAAACGTGGGATGGTCAGGCTAGGTGCTGACGCATGGGTCAGTGCCAGCGTACGGGCCAGGAGTAGGCTACGGCGTAGGGTAAGGTGTAGGGCTGGTGGTGGGTTTCCGTTCGGGGCTAGGGTTAGGGTTAGGGAACGGCAAGGCTTAGGGCACAGGTGAGGGTACGGAAACGTGGGAGGGTCAGGCTACGTGCTGACACACGGGTCAGTGCCAGCGTACCAGCCAGGATTAGGCTACGGCTTGGGGGTAAGGTGTAGGGCTGGTTGTGGGTTTCCGTTCAGAGCTAGGGTTAGGGTTAGGGAACGGCAAGGCTTAGGGTACAGGTGAGGGTACGGAAACGTTGGAGGGTCAGGCTAAGTGCTGACGCACGGGTCAGTGCCAGCGTACGGGCCAGGAGTAGGCTACGGCTTGGGCATAAGTTGTAGGGCTGGTGGTGGGTTTCCATTCCGGGCTAGGGTTAGGGTTCGGGAACGGCAAGGCTCAGAGCACAGGTGAGGGTACGGAAACGTGTGAGGGTCAGGCTACGTGATGACGCACGGGTCAGTGCCAGCGTACGGGCCAGGAGTAGGCTACGGCATAGGGTAAGGTGTAGGGCTGGTGGTGGGTTTCCATTCGGGGCTAGGGTTAGGGTTAGGGAACGGCAAGGCTTAGGGCACAGGTGAGGGTACGGAAACGTGGGAGGGTCAGGCTACGTGCTGACACACGGGTCAGTGCCAGCGTACGGGCCAGGAGTAGGCTACGGCTTGGGCATAAGTTGTAGGGCTGGTGGTGGGTTTCCATTCCGGGCTAGTGTTAGGGTTAGGGAACAGCAAGGCTTAGGGCACAGGTGAGTGTATGGAAACGTGGGAGGGTCAGGCTACGTGCTGACGCACAGGTCAGTGCCATGGTACGGGACAGGAGGAGGCTACGGCGTAGGGTAAGGTGTAGGGCTGGTGGTGGGTTTCCGTTCTGGGCTAGGGTTAGGGTTAGGTAACGGCAAGGCTTAGGGCACAGGTGAGGGTAGAGAAACGTGGGAGGGTCAGGCTACGTGCTGACGCATGGGTCAGTGCCAGCGTACGGGCCAGGAGTAGGCTACGGCGTAGGGTAAGGTGTAGGGCTGGTGGTGGGTTTCCGTTCGGGGCTAGGGTTAGGGTTAGGGAACGGCAAGGCTTAGGGCACAGGTGAGGGTACGGAAACGTGGGAGGGTCAGGCTACGTGCTGACACACGGGTCAGTGCCAGCGTACGGGCCAGGATTAGGCTACGGCTTGGGGGTAAGATGTAGGGCTGGTGGTGGGTTTCCATTCCGGGCTAGGGTTAGGGTTAGGGAACGGCAAGGCTTGGGGCACAGGTGAGTGTTTGGAAACGTGGGAGGGTCAGGCTACGTGCTGACGCACAGGTCAGTGCCATGGTACGGGACAGGAGGAGGCTACGGCGTAGGGTAAGGTGTAGGCCTGGTGGTGGGTTTCCGTTCCGGGCTAGGGTTAGGGTTAGGGAACGGCAAGGATTAGGGCACAGGTGAGGGTACGGAAACGTGGGAGGGTCAGGCTACGTGCTGACGCATGGGTCAGTTCCAGCGTACGGGCCAGGAGTAGGCTACGGTGTAGGGTAAGGTGTAGGGCTGGTGGTGGATTTCTGTTCCGGGCTAGGGTTAGGGTTACGTAACGGCAAGGCTTAGGGCACAGGTGATTGTATGGAAACGTGGGAGGGTCAGGCTACGTGCTGACGCACGGGTCAGTGCCAGCGTACGGGCCAGGAGTAGGCTACGGCTTGGGGGTAAGTTGTAGGGCTGGTGGTGTTTTCCCGTTCCGGGCTAGGGTTAGGGTTAGGGAACGGCAAGGCTTAGGGCACAGGTGAGGGTATGGAAATGTGGGAGGGTCAGGCTACGTGCTGACGCACGGGTCAGTGCCAGCATACGGGCCAGGAGTAGGCTACGGATTGGGGTTAAGGTGTATGGCTGGTGGTGGGTTTCTGCTCCGGGCTAGGGTTAGGGTTAGGGAACGGCAAGTCTTATAGCACAGGTGAGGGTACGGAAATGGGGGAGGGTCAGGCTACGTGCAGACGCACGGGTCAGTGCCAGCGTACGGGTCAGGAATAGGCTACGGCGTAGGGAAATGTGTTTGTCTGGTGGTGGATTTCCGTTCCGAGCTAGGGTTAGGGTTAGGGAACGGCAAGGCTTAGGGCACAGGTGAGGGTACGGAAACGTGGGAGGGTCAGGCTACGTGCTGACGCACGAGTCAGTGCCAGCGTATGGGCCAGGAGTAGGCTACGGCGTACGGTAAGGTGTAGGGCTGGTGGTGGGTTTCCGTTCTGGGCTAGGGTTAGGGTTAGGGAACGGCAAGGCTTAGGGCACAGGTGAGGGTAGAGAAACGTGGGAGGGTCAGGCTACGTGCTGACGCACGGGTCAGTGCCAGCGTACGGGCCAGGAGTAGGCTACGGCATAGGGTAAGGTGTAGGGCTGGTGGTGGGTTTCCATTCGGGGCTAGGGTTAGGGTTAGGGAACGGCAAGGCTTAGGGCACAGGTTCGGGTACGGAAACGTGGGAGGGTCAGGCTACGTGCTGACACACGGGTCAGTGCCAGCGTACGGGCCAGGAGTAGGCTACGGCTTGGGCATAAGTTGTAGGGCTGGTGGTGGGTTTCCATTCCGGGCTAGTGTTAGGGTTAGGGAACGGCAAGGCTTAGGGCACAGGTGAGTGTATGGAAACGTGGGAGGGTCAGGCTACGTGCTGACGCACAGGTCAGTGCCATGGTACGGGACAGGAGGAGGCTACGGCGTAGGGTAAGGTGTAGGGCTGGTGGTGGGTTTCCGTTCCAGGCTAGGGTTAGGGTTAGGGAACGGCAAGGATTAGGGCACAGGTGAGGGTACGGAAACGTGGGAGGGTCAGGCTACGTGCTGACGCATGGGTCAGTTCCAGCGTACGGGCCAGGAGTAGGCTACGGCGTAGGGTATGGTGTAGGGCTGGTGGTGGATTTCTGTTCCGGGCTAGGGTTAGGGTTACGTAACGGCAAGGCTTAGGGCACAGGTGATTGTATGGAAACGTGAGAGGGTCTGGCTACGTGCTGACGCACGGGTCAGTGCCAGCGTACGGGCCAGGAGTAGGCTACGGCGTAGGGAAATTTGTTTGGCTGGTGGTGGATTTCGGTTCCGAGCTAGGGTTAGGGTTAGGGAACGGCATGGCTTAGGGCACAGGTGAGGGTACGGAAACGTGGGAGGGTCAGGCTACGTGCTGACGCACGGGTCAGTTCCACCGTATGGGCCAGGAGTAGGCTACGGCGTACGGTAAGGTGTAAGGCTGGTGGTGGGTTTTCGTTCTGGGCTAGGGTTAGGGTTAGGGAACGGCAAGGCTTAGGGCACAGGTGAGGGTACAGAAATGTGGGAGGGTCAGGCTACGTGCTGACGCACGTGTCAGTGCCAGCGTACGGGCCAGGAGTACGCTAAGGCGTAGGGTAAGGGGTAGGGCTGGTGGTGGTTTTCCATTCCGGTCTAGGGTTAGGGTTAGGGAGCGGCAAGGCTTAGGGCACAGGTGAGGGTACGGAAACGTGGGAGGTTCAGGCTACATGCTGACGGACGGGTCAGTGCCAGCATACGGGCCAGGAGTAGGCTACGGCTTGGGGGTAAGTTGTAGACCTGGTGGTGTGTTTCCGCTCCGGGCTAGGGTTAGGGTTAGGGAACGGCAAGTCTTACGGCACAGGTGAGGGTACGGAAATGTGGGAGGGTCAGGCTACGTGCTGACGCACGGGTCAGTGCCAGCGTACGGGTCAGGAATAGGCTACGGCGTAGGAAAATGTGTTTGGCTGGTGGTGGATTTCCGTTCCGAGCTACGGTTAGGGTTAGGGAACGGCAAGGCTTAGGGCACAGGTGAGGGTAGAGAAACGTGGGAGGGTCAGGCTACGTGCTGACGCACGGGTCAGTGCTAGTGTACGGGCCAGGAGTAGGCTACGGCGTAGGGTAAGGTGTAGGGCTGGTGGTGGTTTTCCGTTCGGGGCTAGGGTTAGGGTTAGGGAACGGCAAGGCTTAGGGCACAGGTGAGGGTACGGAAACGTGGGAGGGTCAGGCTACGTGCTGACACACGGGTCAGTGCCAGCGTACGGGCCAGGAGTAGGCTACGGCTTGGGGGTAAGGCGTAGGGATGGTGGTGGGTTTCCGTTCAGAGCTAGGGTTAGGGTTAGGGAACGGCAAGGCTTAGGGTACAGGTGAGGGTACAGAAACGTTGGAGGGTCAGGCTAAGTGCTGACGCACGGGTCAGTGCCAGCGTACGGGCCAGGAGTAGGCTACGGCTTGGGCATAAGTTGTAGGGCTGGTGGTGGGTTTCCATTCCGGGCTAGGGTTAGGGTTAGGGAACGGCAAGGCTTAGGCCTCAGGTGAGTGTATGGAAACGTGGGAGGGTCAGGCTACGTGCTGATGCACAGGTCAGTGCCATGGTACGGGACAGGAGGAGGCTACGGCGTAGGGTAAGGTGTAGGCCTGGTGGTGGGTTTCCGTTCCGGGCTAGGGTTAGGGTTAGGGAACGGCAAGGATTACGGCACAGGTGAGGGTACGGAAACGTGGGAGGGTCAGGCTACGTGCTGACGCATGGGTCAGTTCCAGCGTACGGGCCAGGAGTAGGCTACGGCGTAGGGTAAGGTGTAGGGCTGGTGGTGGTTTTCTGTTCCGGGCTAGGGTTAGGGTTACGTAACGGCAAGGCTTAGGGCACAGGTGATTGTATGGAAACGTGTGAGGGTCAGGCTACGTGCTGACGCACGGGTCAGTGCCAGCGTACGGGCCAGGAGTAGGCTACGGCTTGGGGGTAAGGTGTAGGGCTGGTGGTGTTTTCCCGTTCCGGGCTAGGGTTAGGGTTAGGGAACGGCAAGGCTTAGGGCACAGGTGAGTGTATGGAAACGTGGGAGGGTCAGGCTACGTGCTGACGCACAGGTCAGTGCCATGGTACGGGACAGGAGGAGGCTACGGCGTAGGGTAAGGTCTAGGCCTGGTGGTGGGTTTCCGTTCCAGGCTAGGGTTAGGGTTAGGGAACGGCAAGGATTAGGGCACAGGTGAGGGTACGGAAACGTGGGAGGGTCAGGCTACGTGCTGACGCATGGGTCAGTTCCAGCGTACGGGCCAGGAGTAGGCTACGGCGTAGGGTATGGTGTAGGGCTGGTGGTGGATTTCTGTTCCGGGCTAGGGTTAGGGTTACGTAACGGCAAGGCTTAGGGCACAGGTGATTGTATGGAAACGTGAGAGGGTCTGGCTACGTGCTGACGCACGGGTCAGTGCCAGTGTACGGGCCAGGAGTAGGCTACGGCGTAGGGAAATTTGTTTGGCTGGTGGTGGATTTCGGTTCCGAGCTAGGGTTAGGGTTAGGGAACGGCAAGGCTTAGGGCACAGGTGAGGGTACGGAAACGTGGGAGGGTCAGGCTACGTGCTGACGCACGGGTCAGTTCCACCGTATGGGCCAGGAGTAGGCTACGGCGTACGGTAAGGTGTAAGGCTGGTGGTGGGTTTTCGTTCTGGGCTAGGGTTAGGGTTAGGGAACGGCAAGGCTTAGGGCACAGGTGAGGGTACAGAAATGTGGGAGGGTCAGGCTACGTGCTGACGCACGTGTCAGTGCCAGCGTACGGGCCAGGAGTACGCTAAGGCGTAGGGTAAGGGGTAGGGCTGGTGGTGGTTTTCCATTCCGGTCTAGGGTTAGGGTTAGGGAGCGCCAAGGCTTAGGGCACAGGTGAGGGTACGGAAACGTGGGAGGGTCAGGCTACATGCTGACGCACGGGTCAGTGCCAGCATACGGGCCAGGAGTAGGCTACGGCTTGGGGGTAAGTTGTAGACCTGGTGGTGTGTTTCCGCTCCGGGCTAGGGTTAGGGTTAGGGAACGGCAAGTCTTACGGCACAGGTGAGGGTACGGAAATGTGGGAGGGTCAGGCTACGTGCTGACGCACGGGTCAGTGCCAGCGTACGGGTCAGGAATAGGCTACGGCGTAGGAAAATGTGTTTGGCTGGTGGTGGATTTCCGTTCCGAGCTACGGTTAGGGTTAGGGAACGGCAAGGCTTAGGGCACAGGTGAGGGTAGAGAAACGTGGGAGGGTCAGGCTACGTGCTGACGCACGGGTCAGTGCCAGTGTACGGGCCAGGAGTAGGCTACGGCGTAGGGTAAGGTGTAGGGCTGGTGGTGGGTTTCCGTTCGGGGCTAGGGTTAGGGTTAGGGAACGGCAAGGCTTAGGGCACAGGTGAGGGTACGGAAACGTGGGAGGGTCAGGCTACGTGCTGACACACGGGTCAGTGCCAGCGTACGGGCCAGGAGTAGGCTACGGCTTGGGGGTAAGGCGTAGGGCTGGTGGTGGGTTTCCGTTCAGAGCTAGGGTTAGGGTTAGGGAACGGCAAGGCTTAGGGTACAGGTGAGGGTACGGAAACGTTGGAGGGTCAGGCTAAGTGCTGACGCACGGGTCAGTGCCAGCGTACGGGCCAGGAGTAGGCTACGGATTGGGCATAAGTTGTAGGGCTGGTGGTGGGTTTCCATTCCGGGCTAGGGTTAGGGTTAGGGAACGGCAAGGCTTAGGGCTCAGTTGAGTGTATGGAAACGTGGGAGGGTCAGGCTACGTGCTGATGCACAGGTCAGTGCCATGGTACGGGACAGGAGGAGGCTACGGCGTAGGGTAAGGTGTAGGCCTGGTGGTGGGTTTCCGTTCCGGGCTAGGGTTAGGGTTAGGGAACGGCAAGGATTACGGCACAGGTGAGGGTACGGAAACGTGGGAGGGTCAGGCTACGTGCTGACGCATGGGTCAGTTCCAGCGTACGGGCCAGGAGTAGGCTACGGCGTAAGGTAAGGTGTAGGGCTGGTGGTGGATTTCTGTTCCGGGCTAGGGTTAGGGTTACGTAACGGCAAGGCTTAGGGCACAGGTGATTGTATGGAAACGTTGGAGGGTCAGGCTACGTGCTGACGCACGGGTCAGTGCCAGCGTACGGGCAAAGAGTAGGCTACGGCTTGGGGGTAAGGTGTAGGGCTGGTTGTGTTTTCCCGTTCCGGGCTAGGGTTAGGGTTAGGGAACGGCAAGGCTTAGGGCACAGGTGAGGGTACGGAAATGTGGGAGTGTCAGGCTACGTGCTGACGCACGGGTCAGTGCCAGCATACGGGCCATGAGTAAGCTACGTCTTGGAGTTAAGTTGTAGGGCTGGTGGTGGGTTTCCGCTCCGGGCTAGGGTTAGGGTTAGGGAACGGCAAGTCTTATGGCACAGGTGAGGGTACGGAAATGTGGGAGGGTCAGACTACCTGCTGACGCACGGGTCAGTGCCAGCGTACGGGTCAGGAATTGGCTACGGCGTAGGGAAATGTGTTTGGCTGGTGGTGGGTTTCCGTTCTGGGCTAGGGTTAGTGTTAGGTAACGGCAAGGCTTAGGGCACAGGTGAGGGTAGAGAAACGTGGGAGGGTCAGGCTACGTGCTGACGCACGGGTCAGTGCCAGCGTACGGGCCAGGAGTAGGCTACGGCATAGGGTAAGGTGTAGGGCTGGTGGTCGGTATCCATTCGGGGCTAGGGTTAGGGTTAGGGAACGGCAAGGCTTAGGGCACAGGTGAGGGTACGTAAACGTGGGAGGGTCAGGCTACGTGCTGACACACGGGTCAGTGCCAGCGTACGGGCCAGGAGTAGGCTACGGCTTGGGGGTAAGGTGTAGGGCTGGTGGTGGGTTTCCGTTCCGAGCTAGGGTTAGGGTTAGGGAACGGCAAGGCTTAGGGTACAGGTGAGGGTACGGAAACGTTGGAGGGTCAGGCTAAGTGCTGACGCACGGGTCAGTGCCAGCGTACGGGCCAGGAGTAGGCTATGGCTTGGGCATAAGTTGTAGGGCTGGTGGTGGGTTTCCATTCCGGGCTAGTGTTAGGGTTAGGGAACGGCAAGGCTTAGGGCACAGGTGAGTGTATGGAAACGTGGGAGGGTCAGGCTACGTGCTGACGCACAAGTCAGTGCCATGGTACGGGATAGGAGGAGGCAACGGCGTAGGGTAAGGTGTAGGCCTGGTGGTGGGTTTCCGTTCCGGGCTAGGGTTAGGGTTAGGGAACGGCAAGGATTAGGGCACAGGTGAGGGTACGGAAACGTGGGAGGGTCAGGCTACGTGCTGACGCATGGGTCAGTTTCAGCGTACGGGCCAGGAGTAGGCTACGGCGTAGGATAAGGTGTAGGGCTGGTGGTGGATTTCTGTTCTGGGCTAGGGTTAGGGTTAGGTAACGGCAAGGCTTAGGGCACAGGTGATTGTATGGAAACGTGGGAGGGTCAGGCTACGTGCTGACGCATGGGTCTGTGCCAGCGTACGGTCCAGGAGTAGGCTACGGCTTGGGGGTAAGTTGTAGGGCTGGTGGTGTTTTCCCGTTCCGGGCTAGTGTTAGGGTGAGGGAACGGCAAGGCTTAGGGCACAGGTCAGGGTACGGAAATGTGGGAGGGTCAGGCTACGTGCTGACGCACGGGTCAGTGCCAGCGTACGGGCCAGGAGTAGACTACGGTGTAGGGTAAGGTGTAGGGCTGGTGGTGGGTTTCCGTTTGGGGCTAGGGTTAGGGTTTGGGGAACGGCAATGCTTAGGGCACAGGTGAGGGTACGGAAAAGTGGGAGGGTCAGGGTACGTGCTGACGCACGGGTCAGTGCCAGCGTACGGGCCAGGAGTAGGCTACGGCTTGGGGGTAAGGCGTAGGGCTGGTGGTGGGTTTCCGTTCAGGGCTAGGGTTAGGTTTAGGGAATGACAAGGCTTAGGGCACAGGTGAGGGTACAGAAACGTGGGAGGGTGAGTGTATGTGCTGATGCATGGGTCAGTTCCTGCGTTCGGGCCAGGAGTAGGCTACGGCGTAGGGTAAGGTGTAGGCCTGGTGGTGGGTTTCCGTTCCGGGCTAGGGTTAGGGTTAGGGAACGGCAAGGATTAGGGCACAGGTGAGGGTACGGAAACGTGGGAGGGTCAGGCTACGTGCTGACGCATGGGTCAGTTCCAGCGTACGGGCCAGGAGTAGGCTACGGCGTAGGATAAGGTGTAGGGCTGGTGGTGGATTTCTGTTCTGGGCTAGGGTTAGGGTTAGGTAACGACAAGGCTTAGGGCACAGGTGATTGTATGGAAACGTGGGAGGGTCAGGCTACGTGCTGACGCATGGGTCAGTGCCAGCGTACGGTCCAGGAGTAGGCTACGGCTTGGGGGTAAGTTGTAGGGCTGGTGGTGTTTTCCCGTTCCGGGCTAGTGTTAGGGTGAGGGAACGGCAAGGCTTAGGGCACAGTTCAGGGTACGGAAATGTGGGAGGGTCAGGCTACGTGCTGACGCACGGGTCAGTGCCAGCGTACGGGCCAGGAGTAGACTACGGTGTAGGGTAAGGTGTAGGGCTGGTGGTGGGTTTCCGTTTGGGGCTAGGGTTAGGGTTGGGGAACGGCAATGCTTAGGGCACAGGTGAGGGTACGGAAAAGTGGGAGGGTCAGGGTACGTGCTGACGCACGGGTCAGTGCCAGCGTACGGGCCAGGAGTAGGCTACGGCGTAGGGTAAGGGGTAGGGCTGGTGGTGGGTTTCCGTTCTGGGCTAGTGTTAGGGTTAGGGAACGGCAAAGCTTAGGGCACAGGTGAGGGTACGGAAACGTGGGAGGGTCAGGCTACGTGCTGACGCACGGGTCGTTGCCAGCCTACGGGCCAGTTTTAGGCTACAGCGTAGGGTAAGGTGTAGGGCTGGTGGTGGGTTTCCTTTCCGGGCTAGGGTTAGGGTTAGAGAACGGCAAGGCTTAGGGCACAGGTGATGGTACGGAAACGTGGCAGGGTCAGGCTATGTTCTTATGCATGTGTTACTGCCAGCGTACAGGCCAGGAGTAGGCTACAGCGTAGGGAGATGTGTTGGGCTGGTGGTGGGTTTTCGTTCCGAGCTAGGGTTAGGGTTAGGGAACGGCAAGTCGTAGGGCACATGTGAGTGTACAGAAACGTGGGAGGGTCAGGCTACATGCTGACGCACAGGTCAGTGCCAGCGTACGGGCCAGGAGTAGGCTACGGCGTAGGGTAAGGGGTCGGGATGGTGGTGGGTTTCCGTTCCGGGCTAGGGTTAGGGTTAGGGAACGGCAAGGCTTAGGGCACAGGTGAGGGTACGGAAACGTGGGAGGGTCAGGCTACGTGCTGACACACGGGTCAGTGCCAGCGTACGGGCCAGGAGTAGGCTACGGCGCAAGGTAAGGTGTAGGGCTGGTAGAGGGTTTCTTTTCCGGGGTAGGGATAGGGTTAGGGAACGGCAAGGCTTAGGGCACAGGTGAGGGTACGGAAACGTGGGAGGGTCAGGCTATGTGCTGATGCACGTGTCACTGCCAGCATACAGGCCAAGAGTAGGCTACAGCGTAGGGAGATGTGTTGGGCTGGTGGTGGGTTTTCGTTCCGAGCTAGGGTTAGGGTTAGGGAATGGCAAGTCTTAGGGCACAGGTGAGTGTACGGAAAAGTGGGAGGCTCAGGCTACGTGCTGACGCACGTGTCAGTGCCAGCGTACGGGCCATGATTACGCTAAGGCGTAGGGTAAGGGGTAGGGCTGGTGTTGGGTTTCCGTTTCGGGCTAGGGTTAGGGTTAGGGAACGGCAAGGCTTAGGGCACAGGTGAGGGTACGGAAACGTGGGAGGGTCAGGCTACGTGCTGACGCACGGGTCAGTGCCAGCGTACGGGCCAGGAGTAGGCTACGGCTTGGGGGTAAGGTGTAGTGCTGGTGGAGTGTTTCCGCTCCGGGATAGGGTTAGGGTTAGGGAACGGCAAGTCTTATGGCACAGGTGAGGGTACGGAAATGTGGGAGGGTCAGGCTACGTGCTGATGCACGTGTGAGTGCCAGCGTACGGGTTAGGAGTAGGCTACGGCGTAGGGAAATGTGTTTGGCTGGTGGTGGATTTCCGTTCCGAGCTAGGGTTAGGGTTAGTGAACGGCAAGGCTTAGGGCACAGGTGAGGGTACGGAAACGTGGGAGGGTCAGGCTACGTGCTGACGCACGGGTCAGTTCCAGCGTAAGGGCCAGGAGTAGGCTACGGCGTACGGTAAGGTGTAAGGCTGGTGTTGGGTTTTCGTTCTGGGCTAGGGTTAGGGTTAGGGAACGGCAAGGCTTAGGGCACAGGTGAGGGTACAGAAATGTGGGAGGGTCAGGCTACGTGCTGACGCACGTGTCAGTGCCAGCGTACGGGCCAGGAGTACGCTAAGGCGTAGGGTAAGGGGTAGGGCAGGTGGTGGTTTTCCTTTCCGGTCTAGGGTTAGGGTTAGGGAGCGGCAAGTCTTAGGGCACAGGTGAGGGTACGGAAACGTGGGAGGGTCAGGCTACATGCTGACGAAGGGGTCAGTGCCAGCATACGGGCCAGGAGTAGGCTACGGCTTGGGGGTAAGGTGTAGGGCTGGTGGTGTGTTTCCGCTCCGGGCTAGGGTTAGGGTTAGGGAATGGCAAGTCTTATGGCACAGGTGAGGATACGGAAATGTGGGAGGGTCAGGCTACGTGCTGACGCACGGGTCAGTGCCAGCGTACGGGTCAGGAATAGGCTACGGCGTAGGAAAATGTGTTTGTCTGGTGGTGGATTTCCGTTCCGAGCTAGGGTTAGGGTTAGGGAACGGCAAGGCTTAGGGCACAGGTGAGGGTACGGAAACGTGGGAGGGTCAGGCTACGTGCTGACTCACGGGTCAGTGCCAGCGTATGGGCCAGGAGTAGGCTACGGCGTACGGTAAGGTGTAGGGCTGGTGGTGGGTTTCCGTTCTGGGCTAGGGTTAGGGTTAGGTAATGGCAAGGCTTAGGGCACAGGTGAGGGTAGAGAAACGTGGGAGGGTCAGGCTACGAGCTGACGCACGGGTCAGTGCCAGCGTACGGGCCAGGAGTAGGCTACGGCGTAGGGTAAGGTGTAGGGCTGGTGGTGGGTTTCCGTTCGGGGCTAGGGTTAGGGTTAGGGAACGGCAAGGCTTAGGGCACAGGTGAGGGTACGGAAACGTGGGAGGGTCAGGCTACGTGCTGACACACGGGTCAGTGCCAGCGTACGGGCCAGGAGTAGGCTACGGCTTGGGGGTAAGGCGTAGGGCTGGTGGTGGGTTTCCGTTCCGAGCTAGGGTTAGGGTTAGGGAACGGCAAGGCTTAGGGTACAGGTGAGGGTACGGAAACGTTGGAGGGTCAGGCTAAGTGCTGACGCACGGGTCAGTGCCAGCGTACGGGCCAGGAGTAGGCTACGGCTTGGGCATAAGTTGTAGGGCTGGTGGTGGGTTTCCATTCCGGGCTAGGGTTAGGGTTAGGGAACGGCAAGCCTTAGGGCACAGGTGAGTGTATGGAAACGTGGGAGGGTCAGGCTACGTGCTGACGCACAGGTCAGTGCCATGGTACGGGACAGGAGTAGGCTACGGCGTAGGGTAAGGTGTAGGCCTGGTGGTGGGTTTCCGTTCCGGGCTAGGGTTAGGGTTGGGGAACGGCAATGCTTAGGGCACAGGTGAGGGTACGGAAAAGTGGGAGGGTCAGGGTACGTGCTGACGCACGGGTCAGTGCCAGCGTACGGGCCAGGAGTAGGCTACGGCGTAGGGTAAGGGGTAGGGCTGGTGGTGGGTTTCCGTTCTGGGCTAGTGTTAGGGTTAGGGAACGGCAAAGCTTAGGGCACATGTGAGGGTACGGAAACGTGGGAGGGTCAGGCTACGTGCTGACGCACGGGTCGTTGCCAGCCTACGGGCCAGTTGTAGGCTACAGCGTAGGGTAAGGTGTAGGGCTGGTGGTGGGTTTCGTTTCCGGGCTAGGGTTAGGGTTAGAGAACGGCAAGGCTTAGGGCACAGGTGATGGTACGGAAACGTGGGAGGGTCAGGCTATGTCCTTATGCACGTGTTACTGCCAGCGTACAGGCCAGTAGTAGGCTACAGCGTAGGGAGATGTGTTGGGCTGGTGGTGGGTTTTCGTTCCGAGCTAGGGTTAGGGTTAGGGAACGGCAAGTCGTAGGGCACATGTGAGTGTACAGAAACGTGGGAGGGTCAGGCTACATGCTGACGCACAGGTCAGTGCCAGCGTACGAGCCAGGAGTAGGCTACGGCGTAGGGTAAGGTGTAGGGATGGTGGTGGGTTTCCGTTCCGGGCTAGGGTTAGGGTTAGGGAACGGCAAGGCTTAGGGCACAGGTGAGGGTACGGAAACGTGGGAGGGTCAGGCTACGTGCTGACACACGGGTCAGTGACAGCGTACGGGCCAGGAGTAGGCTACGGCGTAGGGTAAGGTGTAGGGATGGTGGTGGGTTTCCGTTCCGGGCTAGGGTTAGGGTTAGGGAACGGCAAGGCTTAGGGCACAGGTGAGGGTACGGAAACGAGGGAGGTTCAGGCTACGTGCTGACGCACGGGTCAGTGCCAGCGTATGGGCCAGGAGTAGGCTACGGCGCAAGGTAAGGTGTAGGGCTGGTAGAGGGTTTCTTTTCCGGGGTAGGGATAGGGTTAGGGAACGGCAAGGCTTAGGGCACAGGTGAGGGTACGGAAACGTGGGAGGGTCAGGCTATGTGCTGATGCACGTGTCACTGCCAGCATACAGGCCAAGAGTAGGCTACAGTGTAGGGAGATGTGTTGGGCTGGTGGTGGGTTTTCGTTCCGAGCTAGGGTTAGGGTTAGGGAATGGCAAGTCTTAGGGCACAGGTGAGTGTACGGAAATGTGGGAGGCTCAGGCTACGTGCTGACGCACGTGTCAGTGCCAGCGTACGGGCCATGATTACGCTAAGGCGTAGGGTAAGGGGTAGGGCTGGTGTTGGGTTTCCGTTTCGGGCTAGGGTTACGGTTAGGGAACGGCAAGGCTTAGGGCACAGGTGAGGGTACGGAAACGTGGGAGGGTCAGGCTACGTGCTGACGCACGTGTCAGTGCCAGCGTACGGGCCAGGAGTAGGCTACGGCTTGGGGGTAAGGTGTAGGGCTGGTGGAGTGTTTCCGCTCCGGGCTAGGGTTAGGGTTAGGGAACGGCAAGTCTTATGGCACAGGTGAGGGTACGGAAATGTGGGAGGGTCAGGCTACGTGCTGATGCACGTGTGAGTGCCAGCGTACGGGTCCGGAGTAGGCTACGGCGTAGGGAAATGTGTTTGTCTGGTGGTGGATTTCCGTTCCGAGCTAGGGTTAGGGTTAGGGAACGGCAAGGCTTAGGGCACAGGTGAGCGTACGGAAACGTGGGAGGGTCAGGCTACGTGCTGACGCACGGGTCAGTTCCAGCGTAAGGGCCAGGAGCAGGCTACGGCGTACGGTAAGGTGTAAGGCTGGTGGTGGGTTTTCGTTCTGGGCTAGGGTTAGGGTTAGGGAACGGCAAGGCTTAGGGCACAGGTGAGGGTACAGAAATGTGGGAGGGTCAGGCTACGTGCTGACGCACGTGTCAGTGCCAGCGTACGGGCCAGGAGTACGCTAAGGCGTAGGGTAAGGGGTAGGGCTGGTGTTGGGTTTCCGTTCCGGGCTAGGGTTAGGGTTAGGGAGCGGCAAGTCTTAGGGCACAGGTGACGGTACGGAAACGTGGGAGGGTCAGGCTACATGCTGACGAAGGGGTCAGTGCCAGCATACGGGCCAGGAGTAGGCTACGGCTTGGGGGTAAGGTGTAGGGCTGGTGGTGTGTTTCCGCTCCGGGCTAGGGTTAGGGTTAGGGAATGGCAAGTCTTATGGCACAGGTGAGGGTACGGAAATGTGGGAGGGTCAGGCTACGTGCTGACGCACGTGTCAGTGCCAGCGTACGGGTCAGGAATAGGCTACGGCGTAGGAAAATGTGTTTGTCTGGTGGTGGATTTCCGTTCCGAACTAGGGTTAGGGTTAGGGAACGGCAAGGCTTAGGGCACAGGTGAGGGTAGAGAAACGTGGGAAGGTCAGCCTACGTGCTGACGCACGGGTCAGTGCCAGTGTACGGGCCAGGAGTAGGCTACGGCGTAGGGTAAGGTGTAGGGCTGGTGGTGGGTTTCCATTCGGGGCTAGGGTTAGGGTTAGGGAACGGCAAGGCTTAGGGCACAGGTGAGGGTACGGAAACGTGGGAGGGTCAGGCTACGTGCTGACACACGTGTCAGTGCCAGCGTACGGGCCAGGAGTAGGCTACGGCTTGGGGGTAAGGTGTAGGGCTGGTGGTGGGTTTGCGTTCCGAGCTAGGGTTAGGGTTAGGGAACGGCAAGGCTTAGGGTACAGGTGAGGGTACGGAAACGTTGGAGGGTCAGGCTAAGTGGTGACGCACGGGTCAGTGCCAGCGTACGGGCCAGGAGTAGGCTACGGCTTGGGCATAAGTTGTAGGGCTTCTGGTGTGTTTCCATTCCGGGCTAGGGTTAGGGTTAGGGAACGGCAAGGCTTAGGGCACAGGTGAGTGTATGGAAACGTGGGAGGGTCAGGCTACGTGCTGGCGCACATGTCAGTGCCATGGTACGGGACAGGAGGAGGCTACGGCGTAGGGTAAGGTGTAGGCCTGGTGGTGGGTTTCCGTTCCGGGCTAGGGTTAGGGTTACGTAACGGCAAGGCTTAGGGCACAGGTGAGGGTACGGAAACGTCGGAGGGTCAGGCTAGGTGCTGACGCATGGGTCAGTTCCAGCGTACGGGCCAGGAGTAGGCTACGGCGTAGGGTATGGTGTAGGGCTGGTGGTAGATTTCTGTTCCGGGCTAGGGTTAGGGTTACGTAACGGCAAGGCTTAGGGCACAGGTGATTGTATGGAAACGTGGGAGAGTCAGGCTACGTGCTGACGCACGGGTCAGTGCCAGCGTACGGGCCAGGAGTAGGCTACGGCGTAGGGAAATGTGTTTGGCTGGTGGTGGATTTCCGTTCCGAGCTAGGGTTAGGGTTAGGGAACGGCAAGGCTTAGGGCACAGGTGAGGGTACGGAAACGTGGGAGGGTCAGGCTACGTGCTGACGCACGGGTCAGTTCCACCGTATGGGCCAGGAGTAGGCTACGGCGTACGGTAAGGTGTAAGGCTGGTGGTGGGTTTTCGTTCTGGGCTAGGGTTAGGGTTAGGGAACGGCAAGGCTTAGGGCACAGGTGAGGGTACAGAAATGTGGGAGGGTCAGGCTACGTGCTGACGCACGTGTCAGTGCCAGCGTACGGGCCAGGAGTACGCTAAGGCGTAGGGTATGGTGTAGGGCTGGTGGTGGTTTTCCTTTCCGGTCTAGGGTTAGGGTTAGGGAGCGGCAAGGCTTAGGGCACAGGTGAGGGTACGGAAACGTGGGAGGTTCAGGCTACATGCTGACGCACGGGTCAGTGCCAGCAAACGGGCCAGGAGTAGGCTACGGCTTGGGGGTAAGGTGTAGACCTGGTGGTGTGTTTCCGCTCTGGGCTAGGGTTAGGGTTAGGGAACGGCAAGTCTTACGGCACAGGTGAGGGTACGGAAATGTGGGAGGGTCAGGCTACGTGCTGACGCACGGGTCAGTGCCAGCGTACGGGTCAGGAGTAGGCTAAGGAGTAGGGTAAGTTGTAGGGCTGGTGGTGGTTTTCCATTCCGGGCTAGGTTTAGGGTTAGGGAACGGCAAGGCTTAGGGCACAGGTGAGTGTATGGAAACGTGGGAGGGTCACGCTACGTGCTGACGCACAGGTCAGTGCCATGGTACGGGACAGGAGGAGGCTACGGCGTAGGGTAAGGTGTAGGGCTGGTGGTGGGTTTCCGTTCAGGGCTAGGGTTAGGTTTAGGGAATGACAAGGCTTAGGGCACAGGTGAGGGTACAGAAACGTGGGAGGGTGAGAGTATGTGCTGATGCATGGGTCAGTTCCAGCGTACGGGCCAGGAGTAGGCTACGGCGTAGGGTAAGGTGTAGGCCTGGTGGTGGGTTTCCGTTCCGAGCTAGGGTTAGGGTTAGGGAACGGCAAGGCTTAGGGCACAGGTGAGCGTACGGAAACGTGGGAGGGTCAGGCTACGTGCTGACGCACGGGTCAGTTCCAGCGTAAGGGCCAGGAGCAGGCTACGGCGTACGGTAAGGTGTAAGGCTGGTGGTGGGTTTTCGTTCTGGGCTAGGGTTAGGGTTAGGGAACGGCAAGGCTTAAGGCACAGGTGAGGGTACAGAAATGTGGGAGGGTCAGGCTACGTGCTGACGCACGTGTCAGTGCCAGCGTACGGGCCAGGAGTACGCTAAGGCATAGGGTAAGGGGTAGGGCTGGTGTTGGGTTTCCGTTCCGGGCTAGGGTTAGGGTTAGGGAGCGGCAAGTCTTAGGGCACAGGTGAGGGTACGGAAACGTGGGAGGGTCAGGCTACATGCTGACGAAGGGGTCAGTGCCAGCATACGGGCCAGGAGTAGGCTACGGCTTGGGGGTAAGGTGTAGGGCTGGAGGTGTGTTTCCGCTCCGGGCTAGGGTTAGGGTTAGGGAATGGCAAGTCTTATGGCACAGGTGAGGGTACGGAAATGTGGGAGGGTCAGGCTACGTGCTGACGCACGTGTCAGTGCCAGCGTACGGGTCAGGAATAGGCTACGGCCTAGGAAAATGTGTTTGTCTGGTGGTGGATTTCCGTTCCGAACTAGGTTTAGGGTTAGGGAACGGCAAGGCTTAGGGCACAGGTGAGGGTACGGAAACGTGGGAGGGTCAGGCTACGTGCTGACGCACGGGTCAGTGCCAACGTATGGGCCAGGAGTAGGCTACGGCGTACGGTAAGGTGTAGGGCTGGTGGTGGGTTTCCGTTCTGGGCTAGGGTTAGGGTTAGGGAACGGCAAGGCTTAGGGCACAGGTGAGGGTAGAGAAACGTGGGAAGGTCAGCCTACGTGCTGACGCACGGGTCAGTGCCAGCGTACGGGCCAGGAGTAGGCTACGGCGTAGGGTAAGGTGTAGGGCTGGTGGTGGGTTTCCATTCGGGGCTAGGGTTAGGGTTAGGGAACGGCAAGGCTTAGGGCACAGGTGAGGGTACGGAAACGTGGGAGGGTCAGGCTACGTGCTGACACACGTGTCAGTGCCAGCGTACGGGCCAGGAGTAGGCTACGGCTTGGGGGTAAGGTGTAGGGCTGGTGGTGGGTTTGCGTTCCGAGCTAGGGTTAGGGTTAGGGAACGGCAAGGCTTAGGGTACAGGTGAGGGTACGGAAACGTTGGAGGGTCAGGCTAAGTGCTGACGCACGGGTCAGTGCCAGCGTACGGGCCAGGAGTAGGCTACGGCTTGGGCATAAGTTGTAGGGCTTCTGGTGTGTTTCCATTCCGGGCTAGGGTTAGGGTTAGGGAACGGCAAGGCTTAGGGCTCAGGTGAGTGTATGGAAACGTGGGAGGGTCAGGCTACGTGCTGACGCATGGGTCAGTTCCAGCGTACGGGCCAGGAGTAGGCTACGGCATAGGGTATGGTGTAGGGCTGGTGGTGGATTTCTGTTCCGGGCTAGGGTTAGGGTTACGTAACGGCAAGGCTTAGGGCACAGGTGATTGTTGGAAACGTGAGAGGGTCTGGCTACGTGCTGACGCACGGGTCAGTGCCAGCGTACGGGCCAGGAGTAGGCTACGGCGTAGGGAAATTTGTTTGGCTGGTGGTGGATTTCGGTTCCGAGCTAGGGTTAGGGTTAGGGAACGGCAAGGCTTAGGGCACAGGTGAGGGTACGGAAATGTGGGAGGGTCAGGCTACGTGCTGACGCACGGGTCAGTTCCACCGTATGGGCCAGGAGTAGGCTACGGCGTACGGTAAGGTGTAAGGCTGGTGGTGGGTTTTCGTTCTGGGCTAGGGTTAGGGTTAGGGAACGGCAAGGCTTAGGGCACAGGTGAGGGTACAGAAATGTGGGAGGGTCAGGCTACGTGCTGACGCACGTGTCAGTGCCAGCGTACGGGCCAGGAGTACGCTAAGGCGTAGGGTAAGGGGTAGGGCTGGTGGTGGTTTTCCATTCCGGTCTAGGGTTAGGGTTAGGGAGCGGCAAGGCTTAGGGCACAGGTGAGGGTACGGAAACGTGGGAGGTTCAGGCTACATGCTGACGGACGGGTCAGTGCCAGCATACGGGCCAGGAGTAGGCTACGGCTTGGGGGTAAGTTGTAGACCTGGTGGTGTGTTTCCGCTCCGGACTAGGGTTAGGGTTAGGGAACGGCAAGTCTTACGGCACAGGTGAGGGTACGGAAATGTGGGAGGGTCAGGCTACGTGCTGACGCACGGGTCAGTGCCAGCGTACGGGTCAGGAATTGGCTACGGCGTAGGGAAATGTGTTTGGCTGGTGGTGGATTTCCCTTCCGAGCTAGGGTTAGGGTTAGGGAACGGCAAGGCTTAGGGCACAGGTGAGGGTACGGAAACGTGGGAGGGTCAGGCTACGTGCTGACGCACGGGTCAGTGCTAGTGTATGGGCCAGGAGTAGGCTACTGCGTACGGTAAGGTGTAGGGCTGGTGGTGGGTTTCCGTTCTGGGCTAGGGTTAGTGTTAGGTAACGGCAAGGCTTAGGGCACAGGTGAGGGTAGAGAAACGTGGGAGGGTCAGGCTACGTGTTGACGCACGGGTCAGTGCCAGCGTACGGGCCAGGAGTAGGCTACGGCATAGGGTAAGGTGTAGGGCTGGTGGTGGGTTTCCGTTCGGGGCTAGGGTTAGGGTTAGGGAACGGCAAGGCTTAGGGCACAGGTGAGGGTACGGAAACGTGGGAGGGTCAGGCTACGTGCTGACGCACGGGTCAGTGCTAGCGTATGGGCCAGGAGTAGGCTACTGTGTACGGTAAGGTGTAGGGCTGGTGGTGGGTTTCCGTTCTGGGCTAGGGTTAGTGTTAGGTAACGGCAAGGCTTAGGGCACAGGTGAGGGTAGAGAAACGTGGGAGGGTCAGGCTACGTGCTGACGCACGGGTCAGTGCCAGCGTACGGGCCAGGAGTAGGCTACGGCATAGGGTAAGGTGTAGGGCTGGTGGTCGGTTTCCATTCGGGGCTAGGGTTAGGGTTAGGGAACGGCAAGGCTTAGGGCACAGGTGAGGGTACGGAAACGTGGGAGGGTCAGGCTACGTGCTGACACACGGGTCAGTGCCAGCGTACGGGCCAGGAGTAGGCTACGGCTTGGGGGTAAGGTGTAGGGCTGGTGGTGGGTTTCCGTTCCGAGCTAGGGTTAGGGTTAGGGAACGGCAAGGCTTAGGGCACAGGTGAGGGTACAGAAACGTGGGAGGGTGAGAGTATGTGCTGATGCATGGGTCAGTTCCAGCGTACGGGCCAGGAGTAGGCTACGGCGTAGGGTAAGGTGTAGGCCTGGTGGTGGGTTTCCGTTCCGGGCTAGGGTTAGGGTTACGGAACGGCAAGGATTAGGGCACAGGTGAGGGTACGGAAACGTGGGAGGGTCAGGCTACGTGCTGACGCATGGGTCAGTTCCAGCGTACGGGCCAGGAGTAGGCTACGGCGTAGGATAAGGTGTAGGGCTGGTGGTGGATTTCTGTTCTGGGCTAGGGTTAGGGTTAGGTAACGGCAAGGCTTAGGGCACAGGTGATTGTATGGAAACGTGGGAGGGTCAGGCTACGTGCTGACGCATGGGTCAGTGCCAGCGTACGGTCCAGGAGTAGGCTACGGCTTGGTGGTAAGTTGTAGGGCTGGTGGTGTTTTCCCGTTCCGGGCTAGTGTTAGGGTGAGGGAACGGCAAGGCTTAGGGCACAGGTCAGGGTACGGAAATGTGGGAGGGTCAGGCTACGTGCTGACGCACGGGTCAGTGCCAGCGTACGGGCCAGGAGTAGACTACGGTGTAGGGTAAGGTGTAGGGCTGGTGGTGGGTTTCCGTTTGGGGCTAGGGTTAGGGTTGGGGAACGGCAATGCTTAGGGCACAGGTGAGGGTACGGAAAAGTGGGAGGGTCAGGGTACGTGCTGACGCATGGGTCAGTGCCAGCGTACGGGCCAGGAGTAGGCTACGGCGTAGGGTAAGGGGTAGGGCTGGTGGTGGGTTTCCGTTCTGGGCTAGTGTTAGGGTTAGGGAACGGCAAAGCTTAGGGCACAGGTGAGGGTACGGAAACGTGGGAGGGTCAGGCTACGTGCTGACGCACGGGTCGTTGCCAGCCTACGGGCCAGTTGTAGGCTACAGCATAGGGTAAGGTGTAGGGCTGGTGGTGGGTTTCGTTTCCGGGCTAGGGTTAGGGTTAGAGAACGGCAAGGCTTAGGGCACAGGTGATGGTACGGAAACGTGGGAGGGTCAGGCTATGTCCTTATGCATGTGTTACTGCCAGCGTACAGGCCAGGAGTAGGCTACAGCGTAGGGAGATGTGTTGGGCTGGTGGTGGGTTTTCGTTCCGAGCTAGGGTTAGGGTTAGGGAACGGCAAGTCGTAGGGCACAGGTGAGTGTACAGAAACGTGGGAGGGTCAGGCTACATGCTGACGCACAGGTCAGTGCCAGCGTACGGGCCAGGAGTAGGCTACGGCGTAGGGTAAGGGGTAGGGATGGTGGTGGGTTTCCGTTCCGGGCTAGGGTTAGGGTTAGGGAACGGCAAGGCTTAGGGCACAGGTGAGGGTACGGAAACGTGGGAGGGTCAGGCTACGTGCTGACACACGTGTCAGTGACAGCGTACGGGCCAGGAGTAGGCTACGGCGTAGGGTAAGGGGTAGGGATGGTGGTGGGTTTCCGTTCCGGGCTTGGGTTAAGGTTAGGGAACGACAAGGCTTAGGGCACAGGTGAGGGTACGGAAACGTGGGAGGGTCAGGCTACGTGCTGACGCACGGGTCAGTGCCAGCGTACGGGCCAGGAGTAGGCTACGGCGCAAGGTAAGGTGTAGGGCTGGTAGAGGGTTTCTTTTCCGGGGTACCGATAGGGTTAGGGAACGGCAAGGCTTAGGGCACAGGTGAGGGTACGGAAACGTGGGAGGGTCAGGCTATGTGCTGATGCACGTGTCACTGCCAGCATACAGGCCAAGAGTAGGCTACAGCGTAGGGAGATGTGTTGGGCTGGTGGTGGGTTTTCGTTCCGAGGTAGGGTTAGGGTTAGGGAATGGCAAGTCTTAGGGCACAGGTGAGTGTACGGAAATGTGGGAGGCTCAGGCTACGTGCTGACGCACGTGTCAGTGCCAGCGTACGGGCCATGATTACGCTAAGGCGTAGGGTAAGGGGTAGGGCTGGTGTTGGGTTTCCGTTTCGGGCTAGGGTTAGGGTTAGGGAACGGCAAGGCTTAGGGCACAGGTGAGGGTACGGAAACGTGGGAGGGTCAGGCTACGTGCTGACGCACGGGTCAGTGCCAGCGTACGGGCCAGGAGTAGGCTACGGCTTGGGGGTAAGTTGTAGGGATGGTGGAGTGTTTCCGCTCCGGGCTAGGGTTAGGGTTAGGGAACGGCAAGTCTTATGGCACAGGTGAGGGTACGGAAATGTGGGAGGGTCAGGCTACGTGCTGATGCACGTGTGAGTGCCAGCGTACGGGTCAGGAGTAGGCTACGGCGTAGGGAAATGTGTTTGGCTGGTGGTGGATTTCCGTTCCGAGCTAGGGTTAGGGTTAGTGAACGGCAAGGCTTAGGGCACAGGTGAGGGTACGGAAACGTGGGAGGGTCAGGCTACGTGCTGACGCACGGGTCAGTTCCAGCGTAAGGGCCAGGAGTAGGCTACGGCGTACGGTAAGGTGTAAGGCTGGTGGTGGGTTTTCGTTCTGGGCTAGGGTTAGGGTTAGGGAACGGCAAGGCTTAGGGCACAGGTGAGGGTACAGAAATGTGGGAGGGTCAGGCTACGTGCTGACGCACGTGTCAGTGCCAGCGTACGGGCCAGGAGTACGCTAAGGCGTAGGGTAAGGGGTAGGGCAGGTGGTGGTTTTCCTTTCCGGTCTAGGGTTAGAGTTAGGGAGCGGCAAGTCTTAGGGCACAGGTGAGGGTACGGAAACGTGGGAGGGTCAGGCTACATGCTGACGAAGGGGTCAGTGCCAGCATACGGGCCAGGAGTAGGCTACGGCTTGGGGGTAAGGTGTAGGGCTGGTGGTGTGTTTCCGCTCCGGGCTAGGGTTAGGGTTAGGGAATGGCAAGTCTTATGGCACAGGTGAGGATACGGAAATGTGGGAGGGTCAGGCTACGTGCTGACGCACGGGTCAGTGCCAGCGTACGGGTCAGGAATAGGCTACGGCGTAGGAAAATGTGTTTGTCTGGTGGTGGATTTCCGTTCCGAGCTAGGGTTAGGGTTAGGGAACGGCAAGGCTTAGGGCACAGGTGAGGGTACGGAAACGTGGGAGGGTCAGGCTACGTGCTGACGCACGGGTCAGTGCCAGCGTATAGGCCAGGAGTAGGCTACGGCGTACGGTAAGGTGTAGGGCTGGTGGTGGGTTTCCGTTCTGGGCTAGGGTTAGGGTTAGGTAACGGCAAGGCTTAGGGCACAGGTGAGGGTAGAGAAACGTGGGAGGGTCAGGCTACGAGCTGACGCACGGGTCAGTGCCAGCGTACGGGCCAGGAGTAGGCTACGGCATAGGGTAAGGTGTAGGGCTGGTGGTGGGTTTCCGTTCGGGGCTAGGGTTAGGGTTAGGGAACGGCAAGGCTTAGGGCCCAGGTGAGGGTACGGAAACGTGGGAGGGTCAGGCTACGTGCTGACACACGGGTCAGTGCCAGCGTACGGGCCAGGAGTAGGCTACGGCTTGGGGGTAAGGCGTAGGGCTGGTGGTGGGTTTCCGTTCCGAGCTAGGGTTAGGGTTAGGGAACGGCAAGGCTTAGGGTACATGTGAGGGTACGGAAACGTTGGAGGGTCAGGCTAAGTGCTGACGCACGGGTCAGTGCCAGCGTACGGGCCAGGAGTAGGCTACGGCTTGGGCATAAGTTGTAGGGCTGGTGGTGGGTTTCCATTCCGGGCTAGGGTTAGGGTTAGGGAACGGCAAGCCTTAGGGCACAGGTGAGTGTATGGAAACGTGGGAGGGTCAGGCTACGTGCTGACGCACAGGTCAGTGCCATGGTACGGGACAGGAGGAGGCTACGGCGTAGGGTAAGGTGTAGGCCTGGTGGTGGGTTTCCGTTCCGGGCTAGGGTTAGGGTTAGGGAACGGCTAGGATTAGGGCACAGGTGAGGGTACGGAAACGTGGGAGGGTCAGGCTACGTGCTGACGCATGGGTCAGTTCCAGCGTACGGGCCAGGATTAGGCTACGGCGTAGGGTAAGGTGTAGGGCTTGTGGTGGATTTCTGTTCCGAGCTAGGGTTAGGGTTACGTAACGGCAAGGCTTAGGGCACAGGTGATTGTATGGAAACGTGGGAGGGTTAGGCTACGTGCTGACGCACGGGTCAGTGCCAGCGTACGGGCCAGGTGTAGGCTACGGCTTCGGGGTAAGGTGTAGCGCTGGTGGTGTTTTCCCGTTCCGTGCTAGGGTTAGGGTTAGGGAACGGCAAGGCTTAGGGCACAGGTGAGGGTACGGAAATGTGGGAGGGTCAGGCTACGTTCTGACGCACGGGTCAGTGCCCGCATACGGGCCAGAAGTAGGCTACGGCTTGGGGTTAAGGTGTACAGCTGGTGGTGGGTTTCCGCTCCGGGCTAGGGTTAGGGTTAGGGAACGGCAAGTCTTATGGCACAGGTCAGGGTACGGAAATGTGGGAGGGTCAGGCTATGTGCTGACGCACGGGTCAGTGCCAGCGTACGGGCCAGGAGTAGACTACGGTGTAGGGTAAGGTGTAGGGCTGGTGGTGGGTTTCCGTTTCGGGCTAGGGTTAGGGTTGGGGAACGGCAATGCTTAGGGCACAGGTGAGGGTACGGAAAAGTGGGAGGGTCAGGCTACGTGCTGATGCACGGGTCAGTGCCAGCGTACGGGCCAGGAGTAGGCTACGGTGTAGGGTCAGGGGTAGGGCTGGTGGTGGGTTTCCGTTCTGGGCTAGGGTTAGGGTTAGGGAACGGCAAAGCTTAGGGCACAGGTGAGGGTACGGAAACGTGGGAGGGTCAGGCTACGTGCTGACGCACGGGTCGTTGCCAGCCTACGGGCCAGTTGTAGGCTACAGTGTAGGGTAAGGTGTAGGGCTGGTGGTGGGTTTCCTTTCCGGGCTAGGGTTAGGGTTAGAGAACGGCAAGGCTTAGGGCACAGGTGAGGGTACGGAAACGTGGGAGGGTCAGGCTATGTGCTGATGCACGTGTCACTGCCAGCGTACAGGCCAGGAGTAGGCTAGAGCGTAGGGAGATGTGTTGGGCTGGTGTTGGGTTTTCGTTCCGAGCTAGGGTTAGGGTTAGGGAACGGCAATTCGTAGGGCACAGGTGAGTGTACAGAAACGTGGGAGGGTCAGGCTACATGCTGACGCATGTGTCAGTGCCAGCGTACGGGCCAGGAGTACGCTAAGGCGTAGGGTAAGGGGTAGGGCTGGTGTTGGGTTTGCGTTCCGGGCTAGGGTTAGGGTTAGGGAACGGCAAGGCTTAGGGCACAGGTGAGGGTACGGAAACGTGGGAGGGTCAGGCTACGTGCTGACGCACGGGTCAGTGCCAGCGTACGGGCCAGGAGTAGGCTACGGCTTGGGGGTAAGGTGTAGGGCTGGTGGTGTGTTTCCGCTCCGGGCTAGGGTTAGGGTTAGGGAACGGCAAGTCTTATGGCACAGGTGAGGGTACGGAAATGTGGGAGGGTCAGGCTACGTGCTGACGCACGTGTGAGTGCCAGCGTACGGGTCAGGAGTAGGCTACGGCGTAGGGAAATATGTTTGGCTGGTGGTGGATTTCCGTTCCGAGCTAGGGTTAGGGTTAGGGAACGGCAAGGCTTAGGGCACAGGTGATGGTACGGAAACGTGGGAGGGTCAGGCTACGTGCTGACGCACGGGTCAGTTCCAGCGTATGGGCCAGGAGTAGGCTACGGCGTACGGTAAGGTGTAAGGCTGGTGGTGGGTTTCGTTCTGGGCTAGGGTTAGGGTTAGGGAACGGCAAGGCTTAGGGCACAGGTGAGGGTACAGAAATGTGGGAGGGTCAGGCTACGTGCTGACGCACGTGTCAGTGCCAGCGTACGGGCCAGGAGTACGCTAAGGCGTACGGTAAGGGGTAGGGCTGGTGGTGGATTTCCATTCCGGTCTAGGGTTAGGGTTAGGGAGCGCCAAGGCTTAGGGCACAGGTGAGGGTACGGAAACGTGGGAGGGTCAGGCTACATGCTGACGCACGGGTCAGTGCCAGCATACGGGCCAGGAGTAGGCTACGGCTTGGGGGTAAGGTGTAGGGCTGGTGGTGGGTTTCCGTTCTGGGCTAGGGTTAGGGTTAGGGAACGGCAAGGCTTAGGGCACAGGTGAGGGTAGAGAAACGTGGGAATGTCAGCCTACGTGCTGACGCACGGGTCAGTGCCAGCGTACGGGCCAGGAGTAGGCTACAGCGTAGGGTAAGGTGTAGGGCTGGTGGTGGGTTTCCATTTGGGGCTAGGGTTAGGGTTAGGGAACGGCAAGGCTTAGGGCACAGGTGAGGGTACGGAAACGTGGGATGGTCAGGCTACGTGCTGACACACGTTTCAGTGCCAGCGTACGGGCCAGGAGTAGGCTACGGCTTGGGGGTAAGGTGTAGGGCTGGTGGTGGGTTTGCGTTCCGAGCTAGGGTTAGGGTTAGGGAACGGCAAGGCTTAGGGTACAGGTGAGGGTACGGAAACGTTGGAGGGTCAGGCTAAGTGCTGACGCACGGGTCAGTGCCTGCGTACGGGCCAGGAGTAGGCTACGGCTTAGGCATAAGTTGTAGGGCTTCTGGTGTGTTTCCATTCCGGGCTAGGGTTAGGGTTAGGGAACGGCAAGGCTTAGGGCACAGGTGAGTGTATGGAAACGTGGGAGGGTCAGGCCACGTGCTGGCGCACATGTCAGTGCCATGGTACGGGACAGGAGGAGGCTACGGCGTAGGGTAAGGTGTAGGCCTGGTGGTGGGTTTCCGTTCCGGGCTAGGGTTAGGGTTATGTAACGGCAAGGCTTAGGGCACAGGTGAGGGTACGGAAACGTGGGAGGGTCAGGCTAGGTGCTGACGCATGGGTCAGTTCCAGCGTACGGGCCAGGAGTAGGCTACGGCGTAGGGTATGGTGTAGGGCTGGTGGTAGATTTCTGTTCCGGGCTAGGGTTAGGGTTACGTAACGGCAAGGCTTAGGGCACAGGTGATTGTATGGAAACGTGGGAGGGTCAGGCTACGTGCTGACGCACGGGTCAGTGCCAGCGTACGGGCCAGGAGTAGGCTACGGCGTAGGGAAATGTGTTTGGCTGGTGGTGGATTTCCGTTCCGAGCTAGGGTTAGGGTTAGGGAACGGCAAGGCTTAGGGCACAGGTGAGGGTACGGAAACGTGGGAGGGTCAGGTTACGTGCTGACGCACGGGTCAGTTCCACCGTATGGGCCAGGAGTAGGCTACGGCGTACGGTAAGGTGTAAGGCTGGTGGTGGGTTTTCGTTCTGGGCTAGGGTTAGGGTTAGGGAACGGCAAGGCTTAGGGCACAGGTGAGGGTACAGAAATGTGGGAGGGTCAGGCTACGTGCTGACGCACGTGTCAGTGCCAGCGTACGGGCCAGGAGTACGCTAAGGCGTAGGGTAAGGTGTAGGGCTGGTGGTGGTTTTCCTTTCCGGTCTAGGGTTAGGGTTAGGGAGCGGCAAGGCTTAGGGCACAGGTGAGGGTACGGAAACGTGGGAGGTTCAGGCTACATGCTGACGCACGGGTCAGTGCCAGCATACGGCGCAGGAGTAGGCTACGGCTTGGGGGTAAGGTGTAGACCTGGTGGTGTGTTTCCGCTCTGGGCTAGGGTTAGGGTTAGTGAACGGCAAGTCTTACGGCACAGGTGAGGGTACGGAAATGTGGGAGGGTCAGGCTACGTGCTGACGCACGGGTCAGTGCCAGCGTACGGGTCAGGAGTAGGCTAAGGAGTAGGGTAAGTTGTAGGGCTGGTGGTGGGTTTCCGTTCCGAGCTAGGGTTCGGGTTAGGGGACGGCAAGGCTTACGGTACAGGTGAGGGTACGGAAAAGTTGGAGGGTCAGGCTAAGTGCTGACGCACGGGTCAGTGCCAGCGTACGGGCCAGGAGTAGGCTACGGCATGGGCATAAGGTGTAGGGCTGGTGGTGGGTTTCCATTCCGGGCTAGGGTTAGGCTTAGGGAACGGCAAGGCTTAGGGCACAGGTGAGTGTATGGAAACGTGGGAGGGTCACGCTACGTGCTGACGCACAGGTCAGTGCCATGGTACGGGACAGGAGGAGGCTACGGCGTAGGGTAAGGTGTAGGGCTGGTGGTGGGTTTCCGTTCAGGGCTAGGGTTAGGTTTAGGGAATGATAAGGCTTAGGGCACAGGTGAGGGTACAGAAACGTGGGAGGGTGAGAGTATGTGCTGATGCATGGGTCAGTTCCAGCGTACGGGCCAGGAGTAGGCTACGGCGTAGGGTAAGGTGTAGGCCTGGTGGTGGGTTTCCGTTCCAAGCTAGGGTTAGGGTTAGGGAACGGCAAGGCTTAGGGCACAGGTGAGCGTACGGAAACGTGGGAGGGTCAGGCTACGTGCTGACGCACGGGTCAGTTCCAGCGTAAGGGCCAGGAGCAGGCTACGGCGTACGGTAAGGTGTAAGGCTGGTGGTGGGTTTTCGTTCTGGGCTAGGGTTAGGGTTAGGGAACGGCAAGGCTTAGGGCACAGGTGAGGGTACAGAAATGTGGGAGGGTCAGGCTACGTGCTGACGCACGTGTCAGTGCCAGCGTACGGGCCAGGAGTACGCTAAGGCGTAGGGTAAGGGGTAGGGCTGGTGTTGGGTTTCCGTTCCGGGCTAGGGTTAGGGTTAGGGAGCGGCAAGTCTTAGGGCACAGGTGAGGGTACGGAAACGTGGGAGGGTCAGGCTACATGCTGACGAAGGGGTCAGTGCCAGCATACGGGCCAGGAGTAGGCTACGGCTTGGGGGTAAGGTGTAGGGCTGGTGGTGTGTTTCCGCTCCGGGCTAGGGTTAGGGTTAGGGAATGGCAAGTCTTATGGCACAGGTGAGGGTACGGAAATGTGGGAGGGTCAGGCTACGTGCTGACGCACGTGTCAGTGCCAGCGTACGTGTCAGGAATAGGCTACGGCGTAGGAAAATGTGTTTGTCTGGTGGTGGATTTCCGTTCCGAACTAGGGTTAGGGTTAGGGAACGGCAAGGCTTAGGGCACCGGTGAGGGTACGGAAACGTGGGAGGGTCAGGCTACGTGCTGACGCATGCGTCAGTGCCAACGTATGGGCCAGGAGTAGGCTACGGCGTACGGTAAGGTGTAGGGCTGGTGGTGGGTTTCCGTTCTGGGCTAGGGTTAGGGTTAGGGAACGGCAAGGCTTAGGGCACATGTGAGGGTAGAGAAACGTGGGAAGGTCAGCCTACGTGCTGACGCACGGGTCAGTGCCAGCGTACGGGCCAGGAGTAGGCTACGGCGTAGGGTAAGGTGTAGGGCTGGTGGTGGGTTTCCATTCGGGGCTAGGGTTAGGGTTAGGGAACGGCAAGGCTTAGGGCACAGGTGAGGGTACGGAAACGTGGGAGGGTCAGGCTACGTGCTGACACACGTGTCAGTGCCAGCGTACGGGCCAGGAGTAGGCTACGGCTTGGGGGTAAGGTGTAGGGCTGGTGGTGGGTTTGCGTTCCGAGCTAGGGTTAGGGTTAGGGAACGGCAAGGCTTAGGGTACAGGTGAGGGTACGGAAACGTTGGAGGGTCAGGCTAAGTGCTGACGCACGGGTCAGTGCCAGCGTACGGGCCAGGAGTAGGCCACGGCTTGGGCATAAGTTGTAGGACTTCTGGTGTGTTTCCATTCCGGGCTAGGGTTAGGGTTAGGGAACGCAAGGCTTAGGGCACAGGTGAGTGTATGGAAACGTGGGAGGGTCAGGCTACGTGCTGGCGCACATGTCAGTGCCATGGTACGGGACAGGAGGAGGCTACGGCGTAGGGTAATGTGTAGGCCTGGTGGTGGGTTTCCGTTCCGGGCTAGGGTTAGGGTTACGTAACGGCAAGGCTTAGGGCACAGGTGAGTGTACGGAAACGTGGGAGGGTCAGGCTAGGTGCTGACGCATGGGTCAGTTCCAGCGTACGGGCCAGGAGTAGGCTACGGCGTAGGGTATGGTGTAGGGCTGGTGGTAGATTTCTGTTCCGGGCTAGGGTTAGGGTTACGTAACGGCAAAGCTTAGGGCACAGGTGATTGTATGGAAACGTGGGAGGGTCAGGCTACGTGCTGACGCACGGGTCAGTGCCAGCGTACGGGCCAGGAGTAGGCTACGGCGTAGGGAAATGTGTTTGGCTGGTGGTGGATTTCCGTTCCGAGCTAGGGTTAGGGTTAGGGAACGGCAAGGGTTAGGGCACAGGTGAGGGTACGGAAACGTGGGAGGGTCAGGCTACGTGCTGACGCACGGGTCAGTTCCACCGTATGGGCCAGGAGTAGGCTACGGCGTATGGTAAGGTGTAAGGCTGGTGGTGGGTTTTCGTTCTGGGCTAGGGTTAGGGTTAGGGAACGGCAAGGCTTAGGGCACAGGTGAGGGTACAGAAATGTGGGAGGGTCAGGCTACGTGCTGACGCACGTGTCAGTGCCAGCGTACGGGCCAGTAGTACGCTAAGGCATAGGGTAAGGTGTAGGGCTGGTGGTGGTTTTCCTTTCCGGTCTAGGGTTAGGGTTAGGGAGCGGCAAGGCTTAGGGCACAGGTGAGGGTACGGAAACGTGGGAGGTTCAGGCTACATGCTGACGCACGGGTCAGTGCCAGCATACGGGCCAGGAGTAGGCTACGGCTTGGGGGTAAGGTGTAGACCTGGTGGTGTGTTTCCGCTCTGGGCTAGGGTTAGGGTTAGGGAACGGCAAGTCTTACGGCACAGGTGAGGGTACGGAAATGTGGGAGGGTCAGGCTACGTGCTGACGCACGGGTCAGTGCCAGCGTACGGGTCAGGAGTAGGCTAAGGAGTAGGGTAAGTTGTAGGGCTGGTGGTGGGTTTCCGTTCCGAGCTAGGGTTAGGGTTAGGGGACGGCAAGGCTTACGGTACAGGTGAGGGTACGGAAAAGTTGGAGGGTCAGGCTAAGTGCTGACGCACAGGTCAGTGCCAGCGTACGGGCCAGGAGTAGGCTACGGCATGGGCATAAGTTGTAGGGCTGGTGGTGGTTTTCCATTCCGGGCTAGGGTTAGGGTTAGGGAACGGCAAGGCTTAGGGCACAGGTGAGTGTATGGAAACGTGGGAGGGTCACGCTACGTGCTGACGCACAGGTCAGTGCCATGGTACGGGACAGGAGGAGGCTACGGCGTAGGGTAAGGTGTAGGGCTGGTGGTGGGTTTCCGTTCAGGGCTAGGGTTAGGTTTAGGGAATGACAAGGCTTAGGGCACAGGTGAGGGTACAGAAACGTGGGAGGGTGAGAGTATGTGCTGATGCATGGGTCAGTTCCAGCGTACGGGCCAGGAGTAGGCTACGGCGTAGGGTAAGGTGTAGGCCTGGTGGTGGGTTTCCGTTCCGGGCTAGGGTTAGGGTTAGGGAACGGCAAGGATTAGGGCACAGGTGAGGGTACGGAAACGTGGGAGGGTCAGGCTACGTGCTGACGCATGGGTCAGTTCCAGCGTACGGGCCAGGAGTAGGCTACGGCGTAGGATAAGGTGTAGGGCTGGTGGTGGATTTCTGTTCTGGGCTAGGGTTAGGGTTAGGTAACGGCAAGGCTTAGGGCACAGGTGATTGTATGGAAACGTGGGAGGGTCAGGCTACGTGCTGACGCATGGGTCAGTGCCAGCGTACGGTCCACGAGTAGGCTACGGCTTGGGGGTAAGTTGTAGGGCTGGTGGTGTTTTCCCGTTCCGGGCTAGTGTTAGGGTGAGGGAACGGCAAGGCTTAGGGCACAGGTCAGGGTACGGAAATGTGGGAGGGTCAGGCTACGTGCTGACGCACGGGTCAGTGCCAGCGTACGGGCCAGGAGTAGACTACGGTGTAGGGTAAGGTGTAGGGCTGGTGGTGGGTTTCCGTTTGGGGCTAGGGTTAGGGTTGGGGAACGGCAATGCTTAGGGCACAGGTGAGGGTACGGAAAAGTGGGAGGGTCAGGGTACGTGCTGAGGCACGGGTCAGTGCCAGCGTACGGGCCAGGAGTAGGCTACGGCGTAGGGTAAGGGGTAGGGCTGGTGGTGGGTTTCCGTTCTGGGCTAGTGTTAGGGTTAGGGAACGGCAAAGCTTAGGGCACAGGTGAGGGTACGGAAACGTGGGAGGGTCAGGCTACGTGCTGATGCACGGGTCGTTGCCAGCCTACGGGCCAGTTGTAGGCTATAGCGTAGGGTAAGGTGTAGGGCTGGTGGTGGGTTTCCTTTCCGGGCTAGGGTTAGGGTTAGAGAACGGCAAGGCTTAGGGCACAGGTGATGGTACGGAAACGTGGGAGGGTCAGGCTATGTCCTTATGCACGTGTTACTGCCAGCGTACAGGCCAGGAGTAGGCTACAGCGTACGGAGATGTGTTGGGCTGGTGGTGGGTTTTCGTTCCGAGCTAGGGTTAGGGTTAGGGAACGGCAAGTCGTAGGGCACATGTGAGTGTACAGAAACGTGGGAGGGTCAGGCTACATGCTGACGCACAGGTCAGTGCCAGCGTACGGGCCAGGAGTAGGCTACGGCGTAGGGTAAGGGGTAGGGATGGTGGTGGGTTTCCGTTCCGGTTTAGGGTTAGGGTTATGGAACAGCAAGGCTTAGGGCACAGGTGAGGGTACGGAAACGTGGGAGGGTCAGGCTACGTGCTGACACGGGTCAGTGACAGCGTACGGGCCAGGAGTAGGCTACGGCGTAGGGTAAGGGGTAGGGATGGTGGTGGGTTTCCGTTCCGGGCTAGGGTTAGGGTTAGGGAACGGCAAGGCTTAGGGCACAGGTGAGGGTACGGAAACGAGGGAGGTTCAGGCTACGTGCTGACGCACGGGTCAGTGCCAGCGTACGGGCCAGGAGTAGGCTACGGCGCAAGGTAATGTGTAGGGCTGGTAGAGGGTTTCTTTTCCGGGGTAGGGATAGGGTTAGGGAACGGCAAGGCTTAGGGCACAGGTGAGGGTACGGAAACGTGGGAGGGTCAGGCTATGTGCTGATGCACGTGTCACTGCCAGCATACAGGCCAAGAGTAGGCTACAGCGTAGGGAGATGTGTTGGGCTGGTGGTGGGTTTTCGTTCCGAGCTAGGGTTAGGGTTAGGGAATGGCAAGTCTTAGGGCACAGGTGAGTGTACGGAAATGTGGGAGGCTCAGGCTACGTGCTGACGCACGTGTCAGTGCCAGCGTACGGGCCATGATTACGCTAAGGCGTAGGGTAAGGGGTAGGGCTGGTGTTGGGTTTCCGTTTCGGGCTAGGGTTAGGGTTAGGGAACGGCAAGGCTTAGGGCACAGGTGAGGGTACGGAAACGTGGGAGGGTCAGGCTACGTGCTGACGCACGGGTCAGTGCCAGCGTACGGGCCAGGAGTAGGCTACGGCTTGGGGGTAAGGTGTAGGGCTGGTGGAGTGTTTCCGCTCCGGGCTAGGGTTAGGGTTAGGGAACGGCAAGTCTTATGGCACAGGTGAGGGTACGGAAATGTGGGAGGGTCAGGCTACGTGCTGATGCACGTGTGAGTGCCAGCGTACGGGTCAGGAGTAGGCTACGGCGTAGGGAAATGTGTTTGGCTGGTGGTGGATTTCCGTTCCGAGCTAGGGTTAGGGTTAGGGAACGGCAAGGCTTAGGGCACAGGTGAGGGTACGGAAACGTGGGAGGGTCAGGCTACGTGCTGACGCACGGGTCAGTTCCAGCGTAAGGGCCAGGAGTAGGCTATGGCGTACGGTAAGGTGTAAGGCTGGTGGTGGGTTTTCGTTCTCGGCTAGGGTTAGGGTTAGGGAACGGCAAGGCTTAGGGCACAGGTGAGGGTACAGAAATGTGGGAGGGTCAGGCTACGTGCTGACGCACGTGTCAGTGCCAGCGTACGGGCCAGGAGTACGCTAAGGCGTAGGGTAAGGGGTAGGGCTGGTGGTGGTTTTCCTTTCCGGTCTAGGGTTAGGGTTAGGGAGCGGCAAGTCTTAGGGCACAGGTGAGGGTACGGAAACGTGGGAGGGTCAGGCTACATGCTGACGAAGGGGTCAGTGCCAGCATACGGGCCAGGAGTAGGCTACGGCTTGGGGGTAAGGTGTAGGGCTGGTGGTGTGTTTCCGCTCCGGGCTAGGGTTAGGGTTAGGGAATGGCAAGTCTTATGGCACAGGTGAGGATACGGAAATGTGGGAGGGTCAGGCTACGTGCTGACGCACGGGTCAGTGCCAGCGTACGGGTCAGGAATAGGCTACGGCCTAGGAAAATGTGTTTGTCTGGTGGTGGATTTCCGTTCCGAGCTAGGGTTAGGGTTAGGGAACGGCAAGGCTTAGGGCACAGGTGAGGGTACGGAAACGTGGGAGGGTCAGCCTACGTGCTGACGCACGGGTCAGTGCCAGCGTATGGGCCAGGAGTAGGCTACGGCGTACGGTAAGGTGTAGGGCTGGTGGTGGGTTTCCGTTCTGGGCTAGGGTTAGGGTTAGGTAACGGCAAGGCTTAGGGCACAGGTGAGGGTACGGAAAAGTGGGAGGGTCAGGGTACGTGCTGAGGCACGGGTCAGTGCCAGCGTACGGGCCAGGAGTAGGCTACGGCGTAGGGTAAGGGGTAGGGCTGGTGGTGGGTTTCCGTTCTGGGCTAGTGTTAGGGTTAGGGAACGGCAAAGCTTAGGGCACAGGTGAGGGTACGGAAACGTGGGAGGGTCAGGCTACGTGCTGATGCACGGGTCGTTGCCAGCCTACGGGCCAGTTGTAGGCTATAGCGTAGGGTAAGGTGTAGGGCTGGTGGTGGGTTTCCTTTCCGGTCTAGGGTTAGGGTTAGAGAACGGCAAGGCTTAGGGCACAGGTGATGGTACGGAAACGTGGGAGGGTCAGGCTATGTCCTTATGCACGTGTTACTGCCAGCGTACAGGCCAGGAGTAGGCTACAGCGTACGGAGATGTGTTGGGCTGGTGGTGGGTTTTCGTTCCGAGCTAGGGTTAGGGTTAGGGAACGGCAAGTCGTAGGGCACATGTGAGTGTACAGAAACGTGGGAGGGTCAGGCTACATGCTGACGCACAGGTCAGTGCCAGCGTACGGGCCAGGAGTAGGCTACGGCGTAGGGTAAGGGGTAGGGATGGTGGTGGGTTTCCGTTCCGGTTTAGGGTTAGGGTTAGGGAACAGCAAGGCTTAGGGCACAGGTGAGGGTACGGAAACGTGGGAGGGTCAGGCTACGTGCTGACACGGGTCAGTGACAGCGTACGGGCCAGGAGTAGGCTACGGCGTAGGGTAAGGGGTAGGGATGGTGGTGGGTTTCCGTTCCGGGCTAGGGTTAGGGTTAGGGAACGGCAAGGCTTAGGGCACAGGTGAGGGTACGGAAACGAGGGAGGTTCAGGCTACGTGCTGACGCACGGGTCAGTGCCAGCGTACGGGCCAGGAGTAGGCTACGGCGCAAGGTAAGGTGTAGGGCTGGTAGAGGGTTTCTTCTCCGGGGTAGGGATAGGGTTAGGGAACGGCAAGGCTTAGGGCACAGGTGAGGGTACGGAAACGTGGGAGGGTCAGGCTATGTGCTGATGCACGTGTCACTGCCAGCATACAGGCCAAGAGTAGGCTACAGCGTAGGGAGATGTGTTGGGCTGGTGGTGGGTTTTCGTTCCGAGCTAGGGTTAGGGTTAGGGAATGGCAAGTCTTAGGGCACAGGTGAGTGTACGGAAATGTGGGAGGCTCAGGCTACGTGCTGACGCACGTGTCAGTGCCAGCGTACGGGCCATGATTACGCTAAGGCGTAGGGTAAGGGGTAGGGCTGGTGTTGGGTTTCCGTTTCGGGCTAGGGTTAGGGTTAGGGAACGGCAAGGCTTAGGGCACAGGTGAGGGTACGGAAACGTGGGAGGGTCAGGCTACGTGCTGACGCACGGGTCAGTGCCAGCGTACGGGCCAGGAGTAGGCTACGGCTTGGGGGTAAGGTGTAGGGCTGGTGGAGTGTTTCCGCTCCGGGCTAGGGTTAGGGTTAGGGAACGGCAAGTCTTATGGCACAGGTGAGGGTACGGAAATGTGGGAGGGTCAGGCTACGTGCTGATGCACGTGTGAGTGCCAGCGTACGGGTCAGGAGTAGGCTACGGCGTAGGGAAATGTGTTTGGCTGGTGGTGGATTTCCGTTCCGAGCTAGGGTTAGTGTTAGGGAACGGCAAGGCTTAGGGCACAGGTGAGGGTACGGAAACGTGGGAGGGTCAGGCTACGTGCTGACACACGGGTCAGTTCCAGCGTAAGGGCCAGGAGTAGGCTATGGCGTACGGTAAGGTGTAAGGCTGGTGGTGGGTTTTCGTTCTCGGCTAGGGTTAGGGTTAGGGAACGGCAAGGCTTAGGGCACAGGTGAGGGTACAGAAATGTGGGAGGGTCAGGCTACGTGCTGACGCACGTGTCAGTGCCAGCGTACGGGCCAGGAGTACGCTAAGGCGTAGGGTAAGGGGTAGGGCTGGTGGTGGTTTTCCTTTCCGGTCTAGGGTTAGGGTTAGGGAGCGGCAAGTCTTAGGGCACAGGTGAGGGTACGGAAACGTGGGAGGGTCAGGCTACATGCTGACGAAGGGGTCAGTGCCAGCATACGGGCCAGGAGTAGGCTACGGCTTGGGGGTAAGGTGTAGGGCTGGTGGTGTGTTTCCGCTCCGGGCTAGGGTTAGGGTTAGGGAATGGCAAGTCTTATGGCACAGGTGAGGATACGGAAATGTGGGAGGGTCAGGCTACGTGCTGACGCACGGGTCAGTGCCAGCGTACGGGTCAGGAATAGGCTACGGCCTAGGAAAATGTGTTTGTCTGGTGGTGGATTTCCGTTCCGAGCTAGGGTTAGGGTTAGGGAACGGCAAGGCTTAGGGCACAGGTGAGGGTACGGAAACGTGGGAGGGTCAGCCTACGTGCTGACGCACGGGTCAGTGCCAGCGTATGGGCCAGGAGTAGGCTATGGCGTACGGTAAGGTGTAGGGCTGGTGGTGGGTTTCCGTTCTGGGCTAGGGTTAGGGTTAGGTAACGGCAAGGCTTAGGGCACAGGTGAGGGTAGAGAAACGTGGGAGGGTCAGGCTACGAGCTGACGCACGGGTCAGTGCCAGCGTACGGGCCAGGAGTAGGCTACGGCGTAGGGTAAGGTGTAGGGCTGGTGGTGGGTTTCCGTTCGGGGCTAGGGTTAGGGTTAGGGAACGGCAAGGCTTAGGGCACAGGTGAGGGTACGGAAACGTGGGAGGGTCAGGCTACGTGCTGACACACGGGTCAGTGCCATCGTACGGGCCAGGAGTAGGCTACGGCTTGGGGGTAAGGCGTAGGGCTGGTGGTGGGTTTCCGTTCCGAGCTAGGGTTAGGGTTAGGGAACGGCAAGGCTTAGGGTACAGGTGAGGGTACGGAAACGTTGGAGGGTCAGGCTAAGTGCTGACGCACGGGTCAGTGCCAGCGTACGGGCCAGGAGTAGGCTACGGCTTGGGCATAAGTTGTAGGGCTGGTGGTGGGTTTCCATTCCGGGCTAGGGTTAGGGTTAGGGAACGGCAAGCCTTAGGGCACAGGTGAGTGTACAGAAACGTGGGAGGGTCAGGCTACATGCTGACGCATGTGTCAGTGCCAGCGTACGGGCCAGGAGTACGCTAAGGCGTAGGGTAAGGGGTAGGGCTGGTGTTGGGTTTGCGTTCCGGGCTAGGGTTAGGGTTAGGGAACGGCAAGGCTTAGGGCACAGGTGAGGGTACGGAAACGTGGGAGGGTCAGGCTACGTGCTGACGCACGGGTCAGTGCCAGCGTACGGGCCGGGAGTAGGCTACGGCGTAGGGAAATATGTTTGGCTGGTGGTGGATTTCCGTTCCGAGCTAGGGTTAGGGTTAGGGAACGGCAAGGCTTAGGGCACAGGTGAGGGTACGGAAACGTGGGAGGGTCAGGCTACGTGCTGGCGCACATGTCAGTGCCATGGTACGGGACAGGAGGAGGCTACGGCGTAGGGTAAGGTGTAGGCCTGGTGGTGGTTTTCCGTTCCGGGCTAGGGTTAGGGTTAGGGAACGGCAAGGCTTAGGGCACAGGTGAGGGTACGGAAACGTCGGAGGGTCAGGCTACGTGCTGACGCACGGGTCAGTTCCACCGTATGGGCCAGGAGTAGGCTACGGCGTACGGTAAGGTGTAAGGCTGGTGGTGGGTTTTCGTTCTGGGCTAGGGTTAGGGTTAGGTAACGGCAAGGCTTAGGGCACAGGTGACGGTACAGAAATGTGGGAGGGTCAGGCTACGTGCTGACGCACGTGTCAGTGCCAGCGTACGGGCCAGGAGTACGCTAAGGCGTAGGGTAAGGGGTAGGGCTGGTGGTGGTTTTCCTTTCCGGTCTAGGGTTAGGGTTAGGGAGCGGCAAGGTTTAGGGCACAGGTGAGGGTACGGAAACGTGGGAGGTTCAGGCTACATGCTGACGCACGGGTCAGTGCCAGCATACGGGCCAGGAGTAGGCTACGGCTTGGGGGTAAGGTGTAGACCTGGTGGTGTGTTTCCGCTCCGGGCTAGGGTTAGGGTTAGGGAACGGCAAGTCTTATGGCACAGGTGAGGGTACGGAAATGTGGGAGGGTCAGGCTACGTGCTGATGCACGGGTCAGTGCCAGCGTACGGGTCAGGAGTAGGCTACGGCGTAGGGAAATGTGTTTGGCTGGTGGTGGATTTCCGTTCCGAGCTAGGGTTAGGGTTAGGGAACGGCAAGGCTTAGGGCACAGGTGAGGGTACGGAAACGTGGGAGGGTCAGGCTACGTGCTGACGCACGGGTCAGTTCCAGCGTAAGGGCCAGGAGTAGGCTATGGCGTACGGTAAGGTGTAAGGCTGGTGGTGGGTTTTCGTTCTCGGCTAGGGTTAGGGTTAGGGAACGGCAAGGCTTAGGGCACAGGTGAGGGTACAGAAATGTGGGAGGGTCAGGCTACGTGCTGACGCACGTGTCAGTGCCAGCGTACGGGCCAGGAGTACGCTAAGGCGTAGGGTAAGGGGTAGGGCTGGTGGTGGTTTTCCTTTCCGGTCTAGGGTTAGGGTTAGGGAGCGGCAAGTCTTAGGGCACAGGTGAGGGTACGGAAACGTGGGAGGGTCAGGCTACATGCTGACGAAGGGGTCAGTGCCAGCATACGGGCCAGGAGTAGGCTACGGCTTGGGGGTAAGGTGTAGGGCTGGTGGTGTGTTTCCGCTCCGGGCTAGGGTTAGGGTTAGGGAATGGCAAGTCTTATGGCACAGGTGAGGATACGGAAATGTGGGAGGGTCAGGCTACGTGCTGACGCACGGGTCAGTGCCAGCGTACGGGTCAGGAATAGGCTACGGCCTAGGAAAATGTGTTTGTCTGGTGGTGGATTTCCGTTCCGAGCTAGGGTTAGGGTTAGGGAACGGCAAGGCTTAGGGCACAGGTGAGGGTACGGAAACGTGGGAGGGTCAGCCTACGTGCTGACGCACGGGTCAGTGCCAGCGTATGGGCCAGGAGTAGGCTACGGCGTACGGTAAGGTGTAGGGCTGGTGGTGGGTTTCCGTTCTGGGCTAGGGTTAGGGTTAGGTAACGGCAAGGCTTAGGGCACAGGTGAGGGTACGGAAAAGTGGGAGGGTCAGGGTACGTGCTGAGGCACGGGTCAGTGCCAGCGTACGGGCCAGGAGTAGGCTACGGCGTAGGGTAAGGGGTAGGGCTGGTGGTGGGTTTCCGTTCTGGGCTAGTGTTAGGGTTAGGGAACGGCAAAGCTTAGGGCACAGGTGAGGGTACGGAAACGTGGGAGGGTCAGGCTACGTGCTGATGCACGGGTCGTTGCCAGCCTACGGGCCAGTTGTAGGCTATAGCGTAGGGTAAGGTGTAGGGCTGGTGGTGGGTTTCCTTTCCGGTCTAGGGTTAGGGTTAGAGAACGGCAAGGCTTAGGGCACAGGTGATGGTACGGAAACGTGGGAGGGTCAGGCTATGTCCTTATGCACGTGTTACTGCCAGCGTACAGGCCAGGAGTAGGCTACAGCGTACGGAGATGTGTTGGGCTGGTGGTGGGTTTTCGTTCCGAGCTAGGGTTAGGGTTAGGGAACGGCAAGTCGTAGGGCACATGTGAGTGTACAGAAACGTGGGAGGGTCAGGCTACATGCTGACGCACAGGTCAGTGCCAGCGTACGGGCCAGGAGTAGGCTACGGCGTAGGGTAAGGGGTAGGGATGGTGGTGGGTTTCCGTTCCGGTTTAGGGTTAGGGTTAGGGAACAGCAAGGCTTAGGGCACAGGTGAGGGTACGGAAACGTGGGAGGGTCAGGCTACGTGCTGACACGGGTCAGTGACAGCGTACGGGCCAGGAGTAGGCTACGGCGTAGGGTAAGGGGTAGGGATGGTGGTGGGTTTCCGTTCCGGGCTAGGGTTAGGGTTAGGGAACGGCAAGGCTTAGGGCACAGGTGAGGGTACGGAAACGAGGGAGGTTCAGGCTACGTGCTGACGCACGGGTCAGTGCCAGCGTACGGGCCAGGAGTAGGCTACGGCGCAAGGTAAGGTGTAGGGCTGGTAGAGGGTTTCTTTTCCGGGGTAGGGATAGGGTTAGGGAACGGCAAGGCTTAGGGCACAGGTGAGGGTACGGAAACGTGGGAGGGTCAGGCTATGTGCTGATGCACGTGTCACTGCCAGCATACAGGCCAAGAGTAGGCTACAGCGTAGGGAGATGTGTTGGGCTGGTGGTGGGTTTTCGTTCCGAGCTAGGGTTAGGGTTAGGGAATGGCAAGTCTTAGGGCACAGGTGAGTGTACGGAAATGTGGGAGGCTCAGGCTACGTGCTGACGCACGTGTCAGTGCCAGCGTACGGGCCATGATTACGCTAAGGCGTAGGGTAAGGGGTAGGGCTGGTGTTGGGTTTCCGTTTCGGGCTAGGGTTAGGGTTAGGGAACGGCAAGGCTTAGGGCACAGGTGAGGGTACGGAAACGTGGGAGGGTCAGGCTACGTGCTGACGCACGGGTCAGTGCCAGCGTACGGGCCAGGAGTAGGCTACGGCTTGGGGGTAAGGTGTAGGGCTGGTGGAGTGTTTCCGCTCCGGGCTAGGGTTAGGGTTAGGGAACGGCAAGTCTTATGGCACAGGTGAGGGTACGGAAATGTGGGAGGGTCAGGCTACGTGCTGATGCACGTGTGAGTGCCAGCGTACGGGTCAGGAGTAGGCTACGGCGTAGGGAAATGTGTTTGGCTGGTGGTGGATTTCCGTTCCGAGCTAGGGTTAGGGTTAGGGAACGGCAAGGCTTAGGGCACAGGTGAGGGTACGGAAACGTGGGAGGGTCAGGCTACGTGCTGACGCACGGGTCAGTTCCAGCGTAAGGGCCAGGAGTAGGCTATGGCGTACGGTAAGGTGTAAGGCTGGTGGTGGGTTTTCGTTCTCGGCTAGGGTTAGGGTTAGGGAACGGCAAGGCTTAGGGCACAGGTGAGGGTACAGAAATGTGGGAGGGTCAGGCTACGTGCTGACGCACGTGTCAGTGCCAGCGTACGGGCCAGGAGTACGCTAAGGCGTAGGGTAAGGGGTAGGGCTGGTGGTGGTTTTCCTTTCCGGTCTAGGGTTAGGGTTAGGGAGCGGCAAGTCTTAGGGCACAGGTGAGGGTACGGAAACGTGGGAGGGTCAGGCTACATGCTGACGAAGGGGTCAGTGCCAGCATACGGGCCAGGAGTAGGCTACGGCTTGGGGGTAAGGTGTAGGGCTGGTGGTGTGTTTCCGCTCCGGGCTAGGGTTAGGGTTAGGGAATGGCAAGTCTTATGGCACAGGTGAGGATACGGAAATGTGGGAGGGTCAGGCTACGTGCTGACGCACGGGTCAGTGCCAGCGTACGGGTCAGGAATAGGCTACGGCCTAGGAAAATGTGTTTGTCTGGTGGTGGATTTCCGTTCCGAGCTAGGGTTAGGGTTAGGGAACGGCAAGGCTTAGGGCACAGGTGAGGGTACGGAAACGTGGGAGGGTCAGCCTACGTGCTGACGCACGGGTCAGTGCCAGCGTATGGGCCAGGAGTAGGCTACGGCGTACGGTAAGGTGTAGGGCTGGTGGTGGGTTTCCGTTCTGGGCTAGGGTTAGGGTTAGGTAACGGCAAGGCTTAGGGCACAGGTGAGGGTACGGAAAAGTGGGAGGGTCAGGGTACGTGCTGAGGCACGGGTCAGTGCCAGCGTACGGGCCAGGAGTAGGCTACGGCGTAGGGTAAGGGGTAGGGCTGGTGGTGGGTTTCCGTTCTGGGCTAGTGTTAGGGTTAGGGAACGGCAAAGCTTAGGGCACAGGTGAGGGTACGGAAACGTGGGAGGGTCAGGCTACGTGCTGATGCACGGGTCGTTGCCAGCCTACGGGCCAGTTGTAGGCTATAGCGTAGGGTAAGGTGTAGGGCTGGTGGTGGGTTTCCTTTCCGGTCTAGGGTTAGGGTTAGAGAACGGCAAGGCTTAGGGCACAGGTGATGGTACGGAAACGTGGGAGGGTCAGGCTATGTCCTTATGCACGTGTTACTGCCAGCGTACAGGCCAGGAGTAGGCTACAGCGTACGGAGATGTGTTGGGCTGGTGGTGGGTTTTCGTTCCGAGCTAGGGTTAGGGTTAGGGAACGGCAAGTCGTAGGGCACATGTGAGTGTACAGAAACGTGGGAGGGTCAGGCTACATGCTGACGCACAGGTCAGTGCCAGCGTACGGGCCAGGAGTAGGCTACGGCGTAGGGTAAGGGGTAGGGATGGTGGTGGGTTTCCGTTCCGGTTTAGGGTTAGGGTTAGGGAACAGCAAGGCTTAGGGCACAGGTGAGGGTACGGAAACGTGGGAGGGTCAGGCTACGTGCTGACACGGGTCAGTGACAGCGTACGGGCCAGGAGTAGGCTACGGCGTAGGGTAAGGGGTAGGGATGGTGGTGGGTTTCCGTTCCGGGCTAGGGTTAGGGTTAGGGAACGGCAAGGCTTAGGGCACAGGTGAGGGTACGGAAACGAGGGAGGTTCAGGCTACGTGCTGACGCACGGGTCAGTGCCAGCGTACGGGCCAGGAGTAGGCTACGGCGCAAGGTAAGGTGTAGGGCTGGTAGAGGGTTTCTTCTCCGGGGTAGGGATAGGGTTAGGGAACGGCAAGGCTTAGGGCACAGGTGAGGGTACGGAAACGTGGGAGGGTCAGGCTATGTGCTGATGCACGTGTCACTGCCAGCATACAGGCCAAGAGTAGGCTACAGCGTAGGGAGATGTGTTGGGCTGGTGGTGGGTTTTCGTTCCGAGCTAGGGTTAGGGTTAGGGAATGGCAAGTCTTAGGGCACAGGTGAGTGTACGGAAATGTGGGAGGCTCAGGCTACGTGCTGACGCACGTGTCAGTGCCAGCGTATGGGCCATGATTACGCTAAGGCGTAGGGTAAGGGGTAGGGCTGGTGTTGGGTTTCCGTTTCGGGCTAGGGTTAGGGTTAGGGAACGGCAAGGCTTAGGGCACAGGTGAGGGTACGGAAACGTGGGAGGGTCAGGCTACGTGCTGACGCACGGGTCAGTGCCAGCGTACGGGCCAGGAGTAGGCTACGGCTTGGGGGTAAGGTGTAGGGCTGGTGGAGTGTTTCCGCTCCGGGCTAGGGTTAGGGTTAGGGAACGGCAAGTCTTATGGCACAGGTGAGGGTACGGAAATGTGGGAGGGTCAGGCTACGTGCTGATGCACGTGTGAGTGCCAGCGTACGGGTCAGGAGTAGGCTACGGCGTAGGGAAATGTGTTTGGCTGGTGGTGGATTTCCGTTCCGAGCTAGGGTTAGTGTTAGGGAACGGCAAGGCTTAGGGCACAGGTGAGGGTACGGAAACGTGGGAGGGTCAGGCTACGTGCTGACGCACGGGTCAGTTCCAGCGTAAGGGCCAGGAGTAGGCTATGGCGTACGGTAAGGTGTAAGGCTGGTGGTGGGTTTTCGTTCTCGGCTAGGGTTAGGGTTAGGGAACGGCAAGGCTTAGGGCACAGGTGAGGGTACAGAAATGTGGGAGGGTCAGGCTACGTGCTGACGCACGTGTCAGTGCCAGCGTACGGGCCAGGAGTACGCTAAGGCGTAGGGTAAGGGGTAGGGCTGGTGGTGGTTTTCCTTTCCGGTCTAGGGTTAGGGTTAGGGAGCGGCAAGTCTTAGGGCACAGGTGAGGGTACGGAAACGTGGGAGGGTCAGGCTACATGCTGACGAAGGGGTCAGTGCCAGCATACGGGCCAGGAGTAGGCTACGGCTTGGGGGTAAGGTGTAGGGCTGGTGGTGTGTTTCCGCTCCGGGCTAGGGTTAGGGTTAGGGAATGGCAAGTCTTATGGCACAGGTGAGGATACGGAAATGTGGGAGGGTCAGGCTACGTGCTGACGCACGGGTCAGTGCCAGCGTACGGGTCAGGAATAGGCTACGGCCTAGGAAAATGTGTTTGTCTGGTGGTGGATTTCCGTTCCGAGCTAGGGTTAGGGTTAGGGAACGGCAAGGCTTAGGGCACAGGTGAGGGTACGGAAACGTGGGAGGGTCAGCCTACGTGCTGACGCACGGGTCAGTGCCAGCGTATGGGCCAGGAGTAGGCTATGGCGTACGGTAAGGTGTAGGGCTGGTGGTGGGTTTCCGTTCTGGGCTAGGGTTAGGGTTAGGTAACGGCAAGGTTTAGGGCACAGGTGAGGGTAGAGAAACGTGGGAGGGTCAGGCTACGAGCTGACGCACGGGTCAGTGCCAGCGTACGGGCCAGGAGTAGGCTACGGCGTAGGGTAAGGTGTAGGGCTGGTGGTGGGTTTCCGTTCGGGGCTAGGGTTAGGGTTAGGGAACGGCAAGGCTTAGGGCACAGGTGAGGGTACGGAAACGTGGGAGGGTCAGGCTACGTGCTGACACACGGGTCAGTGCCATCGTACGGGCCAGGAGTAGGCTACGGCTTGGGGGTAAGGCGTAGGGCTGGTGGTGGGTTTCCGTTCCGAGCTAGGGTTAGGGTTAGGGAACGGCAAGGCTTAGGGTACAGGTGAGGGTACGGAAACGTTGGAGGGTCAGGCTAAGTGCTGACGCACGGGTCAGTGCCAGCGTACGGGCCAGGAGTAGGCTACGGCTTGGGCATAAGTTGTAGGGCTGGTGGTGGGTTTCCATTCCGGGCTAGGGTTAGGGTTAGGGAACGGCAAGCCTTAGGGCACAGGTGAGTGTACAGAAACGTGGGAGGGTCAGGCTACATGCTGACGCATGTGTCAGTGCCAGCGTACGGGCCAGGAGTACGCTAAGGCGTAGGGTAAGGGGTAGGGCTGGTGTTGGGTTTGCGTTCCGGGCTAGGGTTAGGGTTAGGGAACGGCAAGGCTTAGGGCACAGGTGAGGGTACGGAAACGTGGGAGGGTCAGGCTACGTGCTGACGCACGGGTCAGTGCCAGCATACGGGCCGGGAGTAGGCTACGGCGTAGGGAAATATGTTTGGCTGGTGGTGGATTTCCGTTCCGAGCTAGGGTTAGGGTTAGGGAACGGCAAGGCTTAGGGCACAGGTGAGGGTACGGAAACGTGGGAGGGTCAGGCTACGTGCTGGCGCACATGTCAGTGCCATGGTACGGGACAGGAGGAGGCTACGGCGTAGGGTAAGGTGTAGGCCTGGTGGTGGTTTTCCGTTCCGGGCTAGGGTTAGGGTTAGGGAACGGCAAGGCTTAGGGCACAGGTGAGGGTACGGAAACGTCGGAGGGTCAGGCTACGTGCTGACGCACGGGTCAGTTCCACCGTATGGGCCAGGAGTAGGCTACGGCGTACGGTAAGGTGTAAGGCTGGTGGTGGGTTTTCGTTCTGGGCTAGGGTTAGGGTTAGGTAACGGCAAGGCTTAGGGCACAGGTGACGGTACAGAAATGTGGGAGGGTCAGGCTACGTGCTGACGCACGTGTCAGTGCCAGCGTACGGGCCAGGAGTACGCTAAGGCGTAGGGTAAGGGGTAGGGCTGGTGGTGGTTTTCCTTTCCGGTCTAGGGTTAGGGTTAGGGAGCGGCAAGGTTTAGGGCACAGGTGAGGGTACGGAAACGTGGGAGGTTCAGGCTACATGCTGACGCACGGGTCAGTGCCAGCATACGGGCCAGGAGTAGGCTACGGCTTGGGGGTAAGGTGTAGACCTGGTGGTGTGTTTCCGCTCCGGGCTAGGGTTAGGGTTAGGGAACGGCAAGTCTTATGGCACAGGTGAGGGTACGGAAATGTGGGAGGGTCAGGCTACGTGCTGATGCACGTGTGAGTGCCAGCGTACGGGTCAGGAGTAGGCTACGGCGTAGGGAAATGTGTTTGGCTGGTGGTGGATTTCCGTTCCGAGCTAGGGTTAGTGTTAGGGAACGGCAAGGCTTAGGGCACAGGTGAGGGTACGGAAACGTGGGAGGGTCAGGCTACGTGCTGACGCACGGGTCAGTTCCAGCGTAAGGGCCAGGAGTAGGCTATGACGTACGGTAAGGTGTAAGGCTGGTGGTGGGTTTTCGTTCTCGGCTAGGGTTAGGGTTAGGGAACGGCAAGGCTTAGGGCACAGGTGAGGGTACAGAAATGTGGGAGGGTCAGGCTACGTGCTGACGCACGTGTCAGTGCCAGCGTACGGGCCAGGAGTACGCTAAGGCGTAGGGTAAGGGGTAGGGCTGGTGGTGGTTTTCCTTTCCGGTCTAGGGTTAGGGTTAGGGAGCGGCAAGTCTTAGGGCACAGGTGAGGGTACGGAAACGTGGGAGGGTCAGGCTACATGCTGACGAAGGGGTCAGTGCCAGCATACGGGCCAGGAGTAGGCTACGGCTTGGGGGTAAGGTGTAGGGCTGGTGGTGTGTTTCCGCTCCGGGCTAGGGTTAGGGTTAGGGAATGGCAAGTCTTATGGCACAGGTGAGGATACGGAAATGTGGGAGGGTCAGGCTACGTGCTGACGCACGGGTCAGTGCCAGCGTACGGGTCAGGAATAGGCTACGGCCTAGGAAAATGTGTTTGTCTGGTGGTGGATTTCCGTTCCGAGCTAGGGTTAGGGTTAGGGAACGGCAAGGCTTAGGGCACAGGTGAGGGTACGGAAACGTGGGAGGGTCAGCCTACGTGCTGACGCACGGGTCAGTGCCAGCGTATGGGCCAGGAGTAGGCTACGGCGTACGGTAAGGTGTAGGGCTGGTGGTGGGTTTCCGTTCTGGGCTAGGGTTAGGGTTAGGTAACGGCAAGGCTTAGGGCACAGGTGAGGGTACGGAAAAGTGGGAGGGTCAGGGTACGTGCTGAGGCACGGGTCAGTGCCAGCGTACGGGCCAGGAGTAGGCTACGGCGTAGGGTAAGGGGTAGGGCTGGTGGTGGGTTTCCGTTCTGGGCTAGTGTTAGGGTTAGGGAACGGCAAAGCTTAGGGCACAGGTGAGGGTACGGAAACGTGGGAGGGTCAGGCTACGTGCTGATGCACGGGTCGTTGCCAGCCTACGGGCCAGTTGTAGGCTATAGCGTAGGGTAAGGTGTAGGGCTGGTGGTGGGTTTCCTTTCCGGTCTAGGGTTAGGGTTAGAGAACGGCAAGGCTTAGGGCACAGGTGATGGTACGGAAACGTGGGAGGGTCAGGCTATGTCCTTATGCACGTGTTACTGCCAGCGTACAGGCCAGGAGTAGGCTACAGCGTACGGAGATGTGTTGGGCTGGTGGTGGGTTTTCGTTCCGAGCTAGGGTTAGGGTTAGGGAACGGCAAGTCGTAGGGCACATGTGAGTGTACAGAAACGTGGGAGGGTCAGGCTACATGCTGACGCACAGGTCAGTGCCAGCGTACGGGCCAGGAGTAGGCTACGGCGTAGGGTAAGGGGTAGGGATGGTGGTGGGTTTCCGTTCCGGTTTAGGGTTAGGGTTAGGGAACAGCAAGGCTTAGGGCACAGGTGAGGGTACGGAAACGTGGGAGGGTCAGGCTACGTGCTGACACGGGTCAGTGACAGCGTACGGGCCAGGAGTAGGCTACGGCGTAGGGTAAGGGGTAGGGATGGTGGTGGGTTTCCGTTCCGGGCTAGGGTTAGGGTTAGGGAACGGCAAGGCTTAGGGCACAGGTGAGGGTACGGAAACGAGGGAGGTTCAGGCTACGTGCTGACGCACGGGTCAGTGCCAGCGTACGGGCCAGGAGTAGGCTACGGCGCAAGGTAAGGTGTAGGGCTGGTAGAGGGTTTCTTTTCCGGGGTAGGGATAGGGTTAGGGAACGGCAAGGCTTAGGGCACAGGTGAGGGTACGGAAACGTGGGAGGGTCAGGCTATGTGCTGATGCACGTGTCACTGCCAGCATACAGGCCAAGAGTAGGCTACAGCGTAGGGAGATGTGTTGGGCTGGTGGTGGGTTTTCGTTCCGAGCTAGGGTTAGGGTTAGGGAATGGCAAGTCTTAGGGCACAGGTGAGTGTACGGAAATGTGGGAGGCTCAGGCTACGTGCTGACGCACGTGTCAGTGCCAGCGTACGGGCCATGATTACGCTAAGGCGTAGGGTAAGGGGTAGGGCTGGTGTTGGGTTTCCGTTTCGGGCTAGGGTTAGGGTTAGGGAACGGCAAGGCTTAGGGCACAGGTGAGGGTACGGAAACGTGGGAGGGTCAGGCTACGTGCTGACGCACGGGTCAGTGCCAGCGTACGGGCCAGGAGTAGGCTACGGCTTGGGAAAAGGTGTAGGGCTGGTGGAGTGTTTCCGCTCCGGGCTAGGGTTAGGGTTAGGGAACGGCAAGTCTTATGGCACAGGTGAGGGTACGGAAATGTGGGAGGGTCAGGCTACGTGCTGATGCACGTGTGAGTGCCAGCGTACGGGTCAGGAGTAGGCTACGGCGTAGGGAAATGTGTTTGGCTGGTGGTGGATTTCCGTTCCGAGCTAGGGTTAGTGTTAGGGAACGGCAAGGCTTAGGGCACAGGTGAGGGTACGGAAACGTGGGAGGGTCAGGCTACGTGCTGACGCACGGGTCAGTTCCAGCGTAAGGGCCAGGAGTAGGCTATGACGTACGGTAAGGTGTAAGGCTGGTGGTGGGTTTTCGTTCTCGGCTAGGGTTAGGGTTAGGGAACGGCAAGGCTTAGGGCACAGGTGAGGGTACAGAAATGTGGGAGGGTCAGGCTACGTGCTGACGCACGTGTCAGTGCCAGCGTACGGGCCAGGAGTACGCTAAGGCGTAGGGTAAGGGGTAGGGCTGGTGGTGGTTTTCCTTTCCGGTCTAGGGTTAGGGTTAGGGAGCGGCAAGTCTTAGGGCACAGGTGAGGGTACGGAAACGTGGGAGGGTCAGGCTACATGCTGACGAAGGGGTCAGTGCCAGCATACGGGCCAGGAGTAGGCTACGGCTTGGGGGTAAGGTGTAGGGCTGGTGGTGTGTTTCCGCTCCGGGCTAGGGTTAGGGTTAGGGAATGGCAAGTCTTATGGCACAGGTGAGGATACGGAAATGTGGGAGGGTCAGGCTACGTGCTGACGCACGGGTCAGTGCCAGCGTACGGGTCAGGAATAGGCTACGGCCTAGGAAAATGTGTTTGTCTGGTGGTGGATTTCCGTTCCGAGCTAGGGTTAGGGTTAGGGAACGGCAAGGCTTAGGGCACAGGTGAGGGTACGGAAACGTGGGAGGGTCAGCCTACGTGCTGACGCACGGGTCAGTGCCAGCGTATGGGCCAGGAGTAGGCTACGGCGTACGGTAAGGTGTAGGGCTGGTGGTGGGTTTCCGTTCTGGGCTAGGGTTAGGGTTAGGTAACGGCAAGGCTTAGGGCACAGGTGAGGGTAGAGAAACGTGGGAGGGTCAGGCTACGAGCTGACGCACGGGTCAGTGCCAGCGTACGGGCCAGGAGTAGGCTACGGCGTAGGGTAAGGTGTAGGGCTGGTGGTGGGTTTCCGTTCGGGGCTAGGGTTAGGGTTAGGGAACGGCAAGGCTTAGGGCACAGGTGAGGGTACGGAAACGTGGGAGGGTCAGGCTACGTGCTGACACACGGGTCAGTGCCATCGTACGGGCCAGGAGTAGGCTACGGCTTGGGGGTAAGGCGTAGGGCTGGTGGTGGGTTTCCGTTCCGAGCTAGGGTTAGGGTTAGGGAACGGCAAGGCTTAGGGTACAGGTGAGGGTACGGAAACGTTGGAGGGTCAGGCTAAGTGCTGACGCACGGGTCAGTGCCAGCGTACGGGCCAGGAGTAGGCTACGGCTTGGGCATAAGTTGTAGGGCTGGTGGTGGGTTTCCATTCCGGGCTAGGGTTAGGGTTAGGGAACGTCAAGCCTTAGGGCACAGGTGAGTGTATGGAAACGTGGGAGGGTCAGGCTACGTGCTGACGCACAGGTCAGTGCCATGGTACGGGACAGGAGTAGGCTACGGCGTAGGGTAAGGTGTAGGCCTGGTGGTGGGTTACCGTTCCGGGCTAGGGTTAGGGTTAGGGAACGGCTAGGATTAGGGCACAGGTGAGGGTACGGAAACGTGGGAGGGTCAGGCTACGTGCTGACGCATGGGTCAGTTCCAGCGTACGGGCCAGGATTAGGCTACGGCGTAGGGTAAGGTGTAGGGCTTGTGGTGGATTTCTGTTCCGAGATAGGGTTAGGGTTACGTAACGGCAAGGCTTAGGGCACAGGTGATTGTATGGAAACGTGGGAGGGTTAGGCTACGTGCTGACGCACGGGTCAGTGCCAGCGTACGGGCCAGGTGTAGGCTACGGCTTCGGGGTAAGGTGTAGGGCTGGTGGTGTTTTCCCGTTCCGTGCTAGGGTTAGGGTTAGGGAACGGCAAGGCTTAGGGCCCAGGTGAGGGTACGGAAATGTGGGAGGGTCAGGCTACGTGCTGACGCACGGGTCAGTGCCCGCATACGGGCCAGGAGTAGGCTACGGCTTGGGGTTAAGGTGTAGGGCTGGTGGTGGGTTTCCGCTCCGGGCTAGGGTTAGGGTTAGGGAACGGCAAGCCTTATGGCACAGGTCAGGGTACGGAAATGTGGGAGGGTCAGGCTATGTGCTGACGCACGTGTCAGTGCCAGCGTACGGGCCAGGAGTAGACTACGGTGTAGGGTAAGGTGTAGGGCTGGTGGTGGGTTTCCGTTTCGGGCTAGGGTTAGGGTTGGGGAACGGCAATGCTTAGGGCACAGGTGAGGGTACGGAAAAGTGGGAGGGTCAGGCTACGTGCTGATGCACGGGTCAGTGCCAGCGTACGGGCCAGGAGTAGGCTACGGTGTAGGGTAAGGGGTAGGGCTGGTGGTGGGTTTCCGTTCTGGGCTAGGGTTAGGTTTAGGGAACGGCAAAGCTTAGGGCACAGGTGAGGGTACGGAAACGTGGGAGGGTCAGGCTACGTGCTGACGCACGGGTCGTTGCCAGCCAACGGGCCAGTTGTAGGCTACAGCGTAGGGTAAGGTGTAGGGCTGGTGGTGGGTTTCCTTTCCGGGCTAGGGTTAGGGTTAGAGAACGGCAAGGCTTAGGGCACAGGTGAGGGTACGGAAACGTGGGAGGGTCAGGCTATGTGCTGATGCACGTGTCACTGCCAGCGTACAGGCCAGGAGTAGGCTACAGCGTAGGGAGATGTGTTGGGCTGGTGGTGGGTTTTCGTTCCGAGCTAGGGTTAGGGTTAGGGAACGGCAAGTCGTAGGGCACAGGTGAGTGTACAGAAACGTGGGAGGGTCAGGCTACATGCTGACGCATGTGTCAGTGCCAGCGTACGGGCCAGGAGTACGCTAAGGCGTAGGGTAAGGGGTAGGGCTGGTGTTGGGTTTGCGTTCCGGGCTAGGGTTAGGGTTAGGGAACGGCAAGGCTTAGGGCACAGGTGAGGGTACGGAAACGTGGGAGGGTCAGGCTACGTGCTGACGCACGGGTCAGTGCCAGCGTACGGGCCGGGAGTAGGCTACGGCGTAGGGAAATATGTTTGGCTGGTGGTGGATTTCCGTTCCGAGCTAGGGTTAGGGTTAGGGAACGGCAAGGCTTAGGGCACAGGTGAGGGTACGGAAACGTGGGAGGGTCAGGCTACGTGCTGGCGCACATGTCAGTGCCATGGTACGGGACAGGAGGAGGCTACGGCGTAGGGTAAGGTGTAGGCCTGGTGGTGGGTTTCCGTTCCGGGCTAGGGTTAGGGTTAGGGAACGGCAAGGCTTAGGGCACAGGTGAGGGTACGGAAACGTCGGAGGGTCAGGCTACGTGCTGACGCACGGGTCAGTTCCACCGTATGGGCCAGGAGTAGGCTACGGCGTACGGTAAGGTGTAAGGCTGGTGGTGGGTTTTCGTTCTGGGCTAGGGTTAGGGTTAGGTAACGGCAAGGCTTAGGGCACAGGTGACGGTACAGAAATGTGGGAGGGTCAGGCTACGTGCTGACGCACGTGTCAGTGCCAGCGTACGGGCCAGGAGTACGCTAAGGCGTAGGGTAAGGGGTAGGGCTGGTGGTGGTTTTCCTTTCCGGTCTAGGGTTAGGGTTAGGGAGCGGCAAGGTTTAGGGCACAGGTGAGGGTACGGAAACGTGGGAGGTTCAGGCTACATGCTGACGCACGGGTCAGTGCCAGCATACGGGCCAGGAGTAGGCTACGGCTTGGGGGTAAGGTGTAGACCTGGTGGTGTGTTTCCGCTCCGGGCTAGGGTTAGGGTTAGGGAACGGCAAGTCTTACGGCACAGGTGAGGGTACGGAAATGTGGGAGGGTCAGGCTACGTGCTGACGCACGGGTCAGTGCCAGCGTACGGGTCAGGAATAGGCTACGGCGTAGGAACATGTGTTTGTCTGGTGGTGGATTTCCGTTCCGAGCTAGGGTTAGGGTTAGGGAACGGCAAGGCTTAGGGCACAGGTGAGGGTACGGAAACGTGGGAGGGTCAGCCTACGTGCTGACGCACGGGTCAGTGCCAGCGTATGGGCCAGGAGTAGGCTACGGCGTACGGTAAGGTGTAGGGCTGGTGGTGGGTTTCCGTTCTGGGCTAGGGTTAGGGTTAGGTAACGGCAAGGCTTAGGGCACAGGTGAGGGTAGAGAAACGTGGGAGGGTCAGGCTACGAGCTGACGCACGGGTCAGTGCCATCGTACGGGCCAGGAGTAGGCTACGGCTTGGGGGTAAGGCGTAGGGCTGGTGGTGGGTTTCCGTTCCGAGCTAGGGTTAGGGTTAGGGAACGGCAAGGCTTAGGGTACAGGTGAGGGTACGGAAACGTTGGAGGGTCAGGCTAAGTGCTGACGCACGGGTCAGTGCCAGCGTACGGGCCAGGAGTAGGCTACGGCTTGGGCATAAGTTGTAGGGCTGGTGGTGGGTTTCCATTCCGGGCTAGGGTTAGGGTTAGGGAACGGCAAGCCTTAGGGCACAGGTGAGTGTATGGAAACGTGGGAGGGTCAGGCTACGTGCTGACGCACAGGTCAGTGCCATGGTACGGGACAGGAGTAGGCTACGGCGTAGGGTAAGGTGTAGGCCTGGTGGTGGGTTACCGTTCCGGGCTAGGGTTAGGGTTAGGGAACGGCTAGGATTAGGGCACAGGTGAGGGTACGGAAACGTGGGAGGGTCAGGCTACGTGCTGACGGATGGGTCAGTTCCAGCGTACGGGCCAGGATTAGGCTACGGCGTAGGGTAAGGTGCAGGGCTTGTGGTGGATTTCTGTTCCGAGATAGGGTTAGGGTTACGTAACGGCAAGGCTTAGGGCACAGGTGATTGTATGGAAACGTGGGAGGGTTAGGCTACGTGCTGACGCACGGGTCAGTGCCAGCGTACGGGCCAGGTGTAGGCTACGGCTTCGGGGTAAGGTGTAGGGCTGGTGGTGTTTTCCCGTTCCGTGCTAGGGTTAGGGTTAGGGAACGGCAAGTCTTAGGGCCCAGGTGAGGGTACGGAAATGTGGGAGGGTCAGGCTACGTGCTGACGCACGGGTCAGTGCCCGCATACGGGCCAGGAGTAGGCTACGGCTTGGGGTTAAGGTGTAGGGCTGGTGGTGGGTTTCCGCTCCGGGCTAGGGTTAGGGTTAGGGAACGGCAAGCCTTATGGCACAGGTGAGGGTACGGAAATGTGGGAGGGTCAGGCTATGTGCTGACGCACGTGTCAGTGCCAGCGTACGGGCCAGGAGTAGACTACGGTGTAGGGTAAGGTGTAGGGCTGGTGGTGGGTTTCCGTTTCGGGCTAGGGTTAGGGTTGGGGAACGGCAATGCTTAGGGCACAGGTGAGGGTACGGAAAAGTGGGAGGGTCAGGCTACGTGCTGATGCACGGGTCAGTGCCAGCGTACGGGCCAGGAGTAGGCTACGGTGTAGGGTAAGGGGTAGGGCTGGTGGTGGGTTTCCGTTCTGGGCTAGGGTTAGGGTTAGGGAACGGCAAAGCTTAGGGCACAGGTGAGGGTACGGAAACGTGGGAGGGTCAGGCTACGTGCTGACGCACGGGTCGTTGCCAGCCAACGGGCCAGTTGTAGGCTACGGCGTAGGGAAATATGTTTGGCTGGTGGTGGATTTCCGTTCCGAGCTAGGGTTAGGGTTAGGGAACGGCAAGGCTTAGGGCACAGGTGATGGTACGGAAACGTGGGAGGGTCAGGCTACGTGCTGGCGCACATGTCAGTGCCATGGTACGGGACAGGAGGAGGCTACGGCGTAGGGTAAGGTGTAGGCCTGGTGGTGGGTTTCCGTTCCGGGCTAGGGTTAGGGTTAGGGAACGGCAAGGCTTAGGGCACAGGTGAGGGTACGGAAACGTCGGAGGGTCAGGCTACGTGCTGACGCACGGGTCAGTTCCACCGTATGGGCCAGGAGTAGGCTACGGCGTACGGTAAGGTGTAAGGCTGGTGGTGGGTATTCGTTCTGGGCTAGGGTTAGGGTTAGGTAATGGCAAGGCTTAGGGCACAGGTGACGGTACAGAAATGTGGGAGGGTCAGGCTACGTGCTGACGCACGTGTCAGTGCCAGCGTACGGGCCAGGAGTACGCTAAGGCGTAGGGTAAGGGGTAGGGCTGGTGGTGGTTTTCCTTTCCGGTCTATGGTTAGGGTTAGGGAGCGGCAAGGTTTAGGGCACAGGTGAGGGTACGGAAACGTGGGAGGTTCAGGCTACATGCTGACGCACGGGTCAGTGCCAGCGTAAGGGCCAGGAGTAGGCTACGGCTTGGGGGTAAGTTGTAGACCTGGTGGTGTGTTTCCGCTCCGGGCTAGGGTTAGGGTTAGGGAACGGCAAGTCTTATGGCACAGGTGAGGGTACGGAAATGTGGGAGGGTCAGGCTACGTGCTGACGCACGGGTCAGTGCCAGCGTACGGGTGAGGAATAGGCTACGGCGTAGGAAAATGTGTTTGGCTGGTGGTGGATTTCCGTTCCGGGCTAGGGTTAGGGTTAGGGAACGGCAAGGCTTAGGGCACAGGTGAGGGTACGGAAACGTGGGAGGGTCAGGCTACGTGCTGACGCACGGGTCAGTGCCAGCGTATGGGCCAGGAGTAGGCTACGGCGTACGGTAAGGTGTAGGGCTGGTGGTGGGTTTCCGTTCAGGGCAAGGGTTAGGGTTAGGTAACGGCAAGGCTTAGGGCACAGGTGAGGGTAGAGAAACGTGGGAGGGTCAGGCTACGTGCTGACGCATGGGTCAGTGCCAGCGTACGGGCCAGGAGTAGGCTACGGCGTAGGGTAAGGTGTAGGGCTGGTGGTGGGTTTCCGTTCGGGGCTAGGGTTAGGGTTAGGGAACGGCAAGGCTTAGGGCACAGGTGAGGGTACGGAAACGTGGGAGGGTCAGGCTACGTGCTGACACACGGGTCAGTGCCAGCGTACCAGCCAGGATTAGGCTACGGCTTGGGGGTAAGGTGTAGGGCTGGTGGTGGGTTTCCGTTCAGAGCTAGGGTTAGGGTTAGGGAACGGCAAGGCTTAGGGTACAGGTGAGGGTACGGAAACGTTGGAGGGTCAGGCTAAGTGCTGACGCAAGGGTCAGTGCCAGCGTACGGGCCAGGAGTAGGCTACGGCTTGGGCATAAGTTGTAGGGCTGGTGGTGGGTTTCCATTCCGGGCTAGGGTTAGGGTTAGGGAACGGCAAGTCTTGGGGCACAGGTGAGTGTTTGGAAACGTGGGAGGGTCTGGCTACGTGCTGACGCACAGGTCAGTGCCATGGTACGGGACAGGAGGAGGCTACGGCGTAGGGTAAGATGTAGGCCTGGTGGTGGGTTTCCGTTCCGGGCTAGGGTTAGGGTTAGGGAACGGCAAGGATTAGGGCACAGGTGAGGGTACGGAAACGTGGGAGGGTCAGGCTACGTGCTGACGCATGGGTCAGTTCCAGCGTACGGGCCAGGAGTAGGCTACGGTGTAGGGTAAGGTGTAGGGCTGGTGGTGGATTTCTGTTCCGGGCTAGGGTTAGGGTTACGTAACGGCAAGGCTTAGGGCACAGGTGATTGTATGGAAACGTGGGAGGGTCAGGCTACGTGCTGACGCACGGGTCAGTGCCAGCGTACGGGCCAGGAGTAGGCTACGGCTTGGGGGTAAGGTGTAGGGCTGGTGGTGTTTTCCCGTTCCGGGCTAGGGTTAGGGTTAGGGAACGGCAAGGATTAGGGCACAGGTGAGGGTATGGAAATGTGGGAGGGTCAGGCTACGTGCTGACGCACGGGTCAGTGCCAGCATACGGGCCAGGAGTAGGCTACGGCTTGGGGTTAAGGTGTATGGCTGGTGGTGGGTTTCTGCTCCGGGCTAGGGTTAGGGTTAGGGAACGGGAAGTCTTATGGCACAGGTGAGGGTACGGAAATGTGGGAGGGTCAGGCTACGTGCTGACGCACGGGTCAGTGCCAGCGTACGGGTCAGGAATAGGCTACGGCGTAGGGAAATGTGTTTGTCTGGTGGTGGATTTCCGTTCCGAGCTAGGGTTAGGGCTAGGGAACGGCAAGGCTTAGGGCACAGGTGAGGGTACGGAAACGTGGGAGGGTCAGGCTACGTGCTGACGCACGAGTCAGTGCCAGCGTATGGGCCAGGAGTAGGCTACGGCGTACGGTAAGGTGTAGGGCTGGTGGTGGGTTTCCGTTCTGGGCTAGGGTTAGGGTTAGGGAACGGCAAGGCTTAGGGCACAGGGGAGGGTAGAGAAACGTGGGAGGGTCAGGCTACGTGCTGACGCACGGGTCAGTGCCAGCGTACGGGCCAGTAGTAGGCTACGGCATAGGGTAAGGTGTAGGGCTGGTGGTGGGTTTCCATTCGGGGCTAGGGTTAGGGTTAGGGAACGGCAAGGCTTAGGGCACAGGTGAGGGTACGGAAACGTGGGAGGGTCAGGCTACGTGCTGACACACGGGTCAGTGCCAGCGTACGGGCCAGGAGTAGGCTACGGCTTGGGCATAAGTTGTAGGGCTGGTGGTGGGTTTCCATTCCGGGTTGTGTTAGGGTTAGGGAACAGCAAGGCTTAGGGCACAGGTGAGTGTATGGAAACGTGGGAGGGTCAGGCTACGTGCTGAGGCACAGGTCAGTGCCATGGTACGGGACAGGAGGAGGCTACGGCGTAGGGTAAGGTGTAGGGCTGGTGGTGGGTTTCCGTTCTGGGCTAGGGTTAGGGTTAGGTAACGGCAAGGCTTAGGGCACAGGTGAGGGTAGAGAAACGTGGGAGGGTCAGGCTACGTGCTGACGCATGGGTCAGTGCCAGCGTACGGGCCAGGAGTAGGCTACGGCGTAGGGTAAGGTGTAGGCCTGGTGGTGGGTTTCCGTTCCGGGCTAGGGTTAGGGTTAGGGAACGGCAAGGCTTAGGGCACAGGTGAGGGTACGGAAACGTGGGAGGGTCAGGCTACGTGCTGACACACGGGTCAGTGCCAGCGTACGGGCCAGGATTAGGCCACGGCTTGGGGGTAAGATGTAGGGCTGGTGGTGGGTTTCCGTTCAGAGCTAGGGTTAGGGTTAGGGAACGGCAAGGCTTAGGGTACAGGTGAGGGTACGGAAACGTTGGAGGGTCAGGCTAAGTGCTGACGCACGGGTCAGTGCCAGCGTACGGGCCAGGAGTAGGCTACGGCTTGGGCATAAGTTGTAGGGCTGGTGGTGGGTTTCCATTCCGGGCTAGGGTTAGGGTTAGGGAACGGCAAGGCTTGGGGCACAGGTGAGTGTTTGGAAACGTGGGAGGGTCAGGCTACGTGCTGACGCACAGGTCAGTGCCATGGTACGGGACAGGAGGAGGCTACGGCGTAGGGTAAGGTGTAGGCCTGGTGGTGGGTTTCCGTTCCGGGCTAGGGTTAGGGTTAGGGAACGGCAAGGATTAGGGCACAGGTGAGGGTACGGAAACGTGGGAGGGTCAGGCTACGTGCTGACGCATGGGTCAGTTCCAGCGTACGGGCCAGGAGTAGGCTACGGTGTAGGGTAAGGTGTAGGGCTGGTGGTGGATTTCTGTTCCGGGCTAGGGTTAGGGTTACGTAACGGCAAGGCTTAGGGCACAGGTGATTGTATGGAAACGTGGGAGGGTCAGGCTACGTGCTGACGCACGGGTCAGTGCCAGCGTACGGGCCAGGAGTAGGCTACGGCTTGGGGTTAAGGTGTAGGGCTGGTGGTGTTTTCCCGTTCCGGGCTAGGGTTAGGGTTAGGGAACGGCAAGGCTTAGGGCACAGGTGAGGGTATGGAAATGTGGGAGGGTCAGGCTACGTGCTGACGCACGGGTCAGTGCCAGCATACGGGCCAGGAGTAGGCTACGGCTTGGGGTTAAGGTGTATGGCTGGTGGTGGGTTTCTGCTCCGGGCTAGGGTTAGGGTTAGGGAACGGCAAGTCTTATGGCACAGGTGAGGGTACGGAAATGGGGGAGGGTCAGGCTACGTGCTGACGCACGGGTCAGTGCCAGCGTACGGGTCAGGAATAGGCTACGGCGTAGGGAAATGTGTTTGTCTGGTGGTGGATTTCCGTTCCGAGCTAGGGTTAGGGTTAGGGAACGGCAAGGCTTAGGGCACAGGTGAGGGTACGGAAACGTGGGAGGGTCAGGCTACGTGCTGACGCACGAGTCAGTGCCAGCGTATGGGCCAGGAGTAGGCTACGGCGTACGGTAAGGTGTAGGGCTGGTGGTGGGTTTCCGTTCTGGGCTAGGGTTAGGGTTAGGGAACGGCAAGGCTTAGGGCACAGGTGAGGGTAGAGAAACGTGGGAGGGTCAGGCTACGTGCTGACGCACGGGTCAGTGCCAGCGTACGGGCCAGGAGTAGGCTACGGCATAGGGTAAGGTGTAGGGCTGGTGGTGGGTTTCCATTCGGGGCTAGGGTTAGGGTTAGGGAACGGCAAGGCTTAGGGCACAGGTGAGGGTACGGAAACGTGGGAGGGTCAGGCTACGTGCTGACGCACGGGTCGTTGCCAGCCTACGGGCCAGTTGTAGGCTACAGCGTAGGGTAAGGTGTAGGGCTGGTGGTGGGTTTCCTTTCCGGGCTAGGGTTAGGGTTAGAGAACGGCAAGGCTTAGGGCACAGGTGAGGGTACGGAAACGTGGGAGGGTCAGGCTATGTGCTGATGCACGTGTCACTGCCAGCGTACAGGCCAGGAGTAGGCTACAGCGTAGGGAGATGTGTTGGGCTGGTGGTGGGTTTTCGTTCCGAGCTAGGGTTAGGGTTAGGGAACGGCAAGTCGTAGGGCACAGGTGAGTGTACAGAAACGTGGGAGGGTCAGGCTACATGCTGACGCATGTGTCAGTGCCAGCGTACGGGCCAGGAGTACGCTAAGGTGTAGGGTAAGGGGTAGGGCTGGTGTTGGGTTTGCGTTCCGGGCTAGGGTTAGGGTTAGGGAACGGCAAGGCTTAGGGCACAGGTGAGGGTACGGAAACGTGGGAGGGTCAGGCTACGTGCGGACGCTCGGGTCAGTGCCAGCGTACGGGCCAGGAGTAGGCTACGGCTTGGGGGTAAGGTGTAGGGCTGGTGGTGTGTTTCCGCTCCGGGCTAGGGTTAGGGTTAGGGAACGGCAAGTCTTATGGCACAGGTGAGGGTACGGAAATGTGGGAGGGTCAGGCTACGTGCTGACGCACGTGTGAGTGCCAGCGTACGGGTCAGGAGTAGGCTACGGCGTAGGGAAATATGTTTGGCTGGTGGTGGATTTCCGTTCCGAGCTAGGGTTAGGGTTAGGGAACGGCAAGGCTTAGGGCACAGGTGATGGTACGGAAACGTGGGAGGGTCAGGCTACGTGCTGACGCACGGGTCAGTTCCAGCGTATGGGCCAGGAGTAGGCTACGGCGTACGGTAAGGTGTAAGGCTGGTGGTGGGTTTTCGTTCTGGGCTAGGGTTAGGGTTAGGGAACGGCAAGGCTTAGGGCACAGGTGAGGGTACAGAAATGTGGGAGGGTCAGGCTACGTGCTGACGCACGTGTCAGTGCCAGCGTACGGGCCAGGAGTACGCTAAAGTGTAGGGTAAGGGGTAGGGCTGGTGGTGGATTTCCATTCCGGTCTAGGGTTAGGGTTAGGGAGCGGCAAGGCTTAGGGCACAGGTGAGGGTACGGAAACGTGGGAGGGTCAGGCTTCATGCTGACGCACGGGTCAGTGCCAGCATACGGGCCAGGAGTAGGCTACGGCTTGGGGGTAAGGTGTAGGGCTGGTGGTGTGTTTCCGCTCCGGGCTAGGGTTAGGGTTAGGGAACGGCAAGTCTTATGGCACAGGTGAGGGTACGGAAATGTGGGAGGGTCAGGCTACGTGCTGACGCACGGGTCAGTGCCAGCGTACGGGTCAGGAATAGGCTACGGCGTAGGAACATGTGTTTGTCTGGTGGTGGATTTCCGTTCCGAGCTAGGGTTAGGGTTAGGGAACGGCAAGGCTTAGGGCACAGGTGAGGGTACGGAAACGTGGGAGGGTCAGGCTACGTGCTGACACACGGGTCAGTGCCAGCGTATGGGCCAGGAGTAGGCTACGGCGTACGGTAAGGTGTAGGGCTGGTGGTGGGTTTCCGTTCTGGGCTAGGGTTAGGGTTAGGTAACGGCAAGGCTTAGGGCACAGGTGAGGGTACGGAAACGTGGGAGGGTCAGGCTACGTGCTGACACACGGGTCAGTGCCAGCGTACCAGCCAGGATTAGGCTACGGCTTGGGGGTAAGGTGTAGGGCTGGTGGTGGGTTTCCGTTCAGAGCTAGGGTTAGGGTTAGGGAACGGCAAGGCTTAGGGTACAGGTGAGGGTACGGAAACGTTGGAGGGTCAGGCTAAGTGCTGACGCACGGGTCAGTGCCAGCGTACGGGCCAGGAGTAGGCTACGGCTTGGGCATAAGTTGTAGGGCTGGTGGTGGGTTTCCATTCCGGGCTAGGGTTAGGGTTAGGGAACGGCAAGTCTTGGGGCACAGGTGAGTGTTTGGAAACGTGGGAGGGTCAGGCTACGTGCTGACGCACAGGTCAGTGCCATGGTACGGGACAGGAGGAGGCTACGGCGTAGGGTAAGATGTAGGCCTGGTGGTGGGTTTCCGTTCCGGGCTGGGGTTAGGGTTAGGGAACGGCAAGGATTAGGGCACAGGTGAGGGTACGGAAACGTGGGAGGGTCAGGCTACGTGCTGACGCATGGGTCAGTTCCAGCGTACGGGCCAGGAGTAGGCTACGGTGTAGGGTAAGGTGTAGGGCTGGTGGTGGATTTCTGTTCCGGGCTAGGGTTAGGGTTACGTAACGGCAAGGCTTAGGGCACAGGTGATTGTATGGAAACGTGGGAGGGTCAGGCTACGTGCTGACGCACGGGTCAGTGCCAGCGTACGTGCCAGGAGTAGACTACGGTGTAGGGTAAGGTGTAGGGCTGGTGGTGGGTTTCCGTTTGGGGCTAGGGTTAGGGTTGGGGAACGGCAATGCTTAGGGCACAGGTGAGGGTACGGAAAAGTGGGAGGGTCAGGGTACGTGCTGAGGCACGGGTCAGTGCCAGCGTACGGGCCAGGAGTAGGCTACGGCGTAGGGTAAGGGGTAGGGCTGGTGGTGGGTTTCCGTTCTGGGCTAGTGTTAGGGTTAGGGAACGGCAAAGCTTAGGGCACAGGTGAGGGTACGGAAACGTGGGAGGGTCAGGCTACGTGCTGATGCACGGGTCGTTGCCAGCCTACGGGCCAGTTGTAGGCTATAGCGTAGGGTAAGGTGTAGGGCTGGTGGTGGGTTTCCTTTCCGGGCTAGGGTTAGGGTTAGAGAACGGCAAGGCTTAGGGCACAGGTGATGGTACGGAAACGTGGGAGGGTCAGGCTATGTCCTTATGCACGTGTTACTGCCAGCGTACAGGCCAGGAGTAGGCTACAGCGTACGGAGATGTGTTGGGCTGGTGGTGGGTTTTCGTTCCGAGCTAGGGTTAGGGTTAGGGAACGGCAAGTCGTAGGGCACATGTGAGTGTACAGAAACGTGGGAGGGTCAGGCTACATGCTGACGCACAGGTCAGTGCCAGCGTACGGGCCAGGAGTAGGCTACGGCGTAGGGTAAGGGGTAGGGATGGTGGTGGGTTTCCGTTCCGGTTTAGGGTTAGGGTTATGGAACAGCAAGGCTTAGGGCACAGGTGAGGGTACGGAAACGTGGGAGGGTCAGGCTACGTGCTGACACGGGTCAGTGACAGCGTACGGGCCAGGAGTAGGCTACGGCGTAGGGTAAGGGGTAGGGATGGTGGTGGGTTTCCGTTCCGGGCTAGGGTTAGGGTTAGGGAACGGCAAGGCTTAGGGCACAGGTGAGGGTACGGAAACGAGGGAGGTTCAGGCTACGTGCTGACGCACGGGTCAGTGCCAGCGTACGGGCCAGGAGTAGGCTACGGCGCAAGGTAAGGTGTAGGGCTGGTAGAGGGTTTCTTTTCCGGGGTAGGGATAGGGTTAGGGAACGGCAAGGCTTAGGGCACAGGTGAGGGTACGGAAACGTGGGAGGGTCAGGCTATGTGCTGATGCACGTGTCACTGCCAGCATACAGGCCAAGAGTAGGCTACAGCGTAGGGAGATGTGTTGGGCTGGTGGTGGGTTTTCGTTCCGAGCTAGGGTTAGGGTTAGGGAATGGCAAGTCTTAGGGCACAGGTGAGTGTACGGAAATGTGGGAGGCTCAGGCTACGTGCTGACGCACGTGTCAGTGCCAGCGTACGGGCCATGATTACGCTAAGGCGTAGGGTAAGGGGTAGGGCTGGTGTTGGGTTTCCGTTTCGGGCTAGGGTTAGGGTTAGGGAACGGCAAGGCTTAGGGCACAGGTGAGGGTACGGAAACGTGGGAGGGTCAGGCTACGTGCTGACGCACGGGTCAGTGCCAGCGTACGGGCCAGGAGTAGGCTACGGCTTGGGGGTAAGGTGTAGGGCTGGTGGAGTGTTTCCGCTCCGGGCTAGGGTTAGGGTTAGGGAACGGCAAGTCTTATGGCACAGGTGAGGGTACGGAAATGTGGGAGGGTCAGGCTACGTGCTGATGCACGTGTGAGTGCCAGCGTACGGGTCAGGAGTAGGCTACGGCGTAGGGAAATGTGTTTGGCTGGTGGTGGATTTCCGTTCCGAGCTAGGGTTAGGGTTAGGGAACGGCAAGGCTTAGGGCACAGGTGAGGGTACGGAAACGTGGGAGGGTCAGGCTACGTGATGACGCACGGGTCAGTTCCAGCGTAAGGGCCAGGAGTAGGCTATGGCGTACGGTAAGGTGTAAGGCTGGTGGTGGGTTTTCGTTCTCGGCTAGGGTTAGGGTTAGGGAACGGCAAGGCTTAGGGCACAGGTGAGGGTACAGAAATGTGGGAGGGTCAGGCTACGTGCTGACGCACGTGTCAGTGCCAGCGTACGGGCCAGGAGTACGCTAAGGCGTAGGGTAAGGGGTAGGGCTGGTGGTGGTTTTCCTTTCCGGTCTAGGGTTATGGTTAGGGAGCGGCAAGTCTTAGGGCACAGGTGAGGGTACGGAAACGTGGGAGGGTCAGGCTACATGCTGACGAAGGGGTCAGTGCCAGCATACGGGCCAGGAGTAGGCTACGGCTTGGGGGTAAGGTGTAGGGCTGGTGGTGTGTTTCCGCTCCGGGCTAGGGTTAGGGTTAGGGAATGGCAAGTCTTATGGCACAGGTGAGGATACGGAAATGTGGGAGGGTCAGGCTACGTGCTGACGCACGGGTCAGTGCCAGCGTACGGGTCAGGAATAGGCTACGGCGTAGGAAAATGTGTTTGTCTGGTGGTGGATTTCCGTTCCGAGCTAGGGTTAGGGTTAGGGAATGGCAAGGCTTAGGGCACAGGTGAGGGTACGGAAACGTGGGAGGGTCAGCCTACGTGCTGACGCACGGGTCAGTGCCAGCGTATGGGCCAGGAGTAGGCTACGGCGTACGGTAAGGTGTAGGGCTGGTGGTTGGTTTCCGTTCTGGGCTAGGGTTAGGGTTAGGTAACGGCAAGGCTTAGGGCATAGGTGAGGGTAGAGAAACGTGGGAGGGTCAGGCTACGAGCTGACGCACGGGTCAGTGCCAGCGTACGGGCCAGGAGTAGGCTACGGCGTAGGGTAAGGTGTAGGGCTGGTGGTGGGTTTCCGTTCGGGGCTAGGGTTAGGGTTAGGGAACGGCAAGGCTTAGGGCACAGGTGAGGGTACGGAAACGTGGGAGGGTCAGGCTACGTGCTGACACACGGGTCAGTGCCATCGTACGGGCCAGGAGTAGGCTACGGCTTGGGGGTAAGGCGTAGGGCTGGTGGTGGGTTTCTGTTCCGAGCTAGGGTTAGGGTTAGGGAACGGCAAGGCTTAGGGTACAGGTGAGGGTACGGAAACGTTGGAGGGTCAGGCTAAGTGCTGACGCACGGGTCAGTGCCAGCGTACGGGCCAGGAGTAGGCTACGGCTTGGGCATAAGTTGTAGGGCTGGTGGTGGGTTTCCATTCCGGGCTAGGGTTAGGGTTAGGGAACGGCAAGCCTTAGGGCACAGGTGAGTGTATGGAAACGTGGGAGGGTCAGGCTACGTGCTGACGCACAGGTCAGTGCCATGGTACGGGACAGGAGTAGGCTACGGCGTAGGGTAAGGTGTAGGCCTGGTGGTGGGTTACCGTTCCGGGCTAGGGTTAGGGTTAGGGAACGGCTAGGATTAGGGCACAGGTGAGGGTACGGAAACGTGGGAGGGTCAGGCTACGTGCTGACGCATGGGTCAGTTCCAGCGTACGGGCCAGGATTAGGCTACGGCGTAGGGTAAGGTGTAGGGCTTGTGGTGGATTTCTGTTCCGAGATAGGGTTAGGGTTACGTAACGGCAAGGCTTAGGGCACAGGTGATTGTATGGAAACGTGGGAGGGTTAGGCTACGTGCTGACGCACGGGTCAGTGCCAGCGTACGGGCCAGGTGTAGGCTACGGCTTCGGGGTAAGGTGTAGGGCTGGTGGTGTTTTCCCGTTCCGTGCTAGGGTTAGGGTTAGGGAACGGCAAGGCTTAGGGCCCAGGTGAGGGTACGGAAATGTGGGAGGGTCAGGCTACGTGCTGACGCACGGGTCAGTGCCCGCATACGGGCCAGGAGTAGGCTACGGCTTGGGGTTAAGGTGTAGGGCTGGTGGTGGGTTTCCGCTCCGGGCTAGGGTTAGGGTTAGGGAACGGCAAGCCTTATGGCACCGGTCAGGGTACGGAAATGTGGGAGGGTCAGGCTATGTGCTGACGCACGTGTCAGTGCCAGCGTACGGGCCAGGAGTAGACTACGGTGTAGGGTAAGGTGTAGGGCTGGTGGTGGGTTTCCGTTTCGGGCTAGGGTTAGGGTTGGGGAACGGCAATGCTTAGGGCACAGGTGAGGGTACGGAAAAGTGGGAGGGTCAGGCTACGTGCTGATGCACGGGTCAGTGCCAGCGTACGGGCCAGGAGTAGGCTACGGTGTAGGGTAAGGGGTAGGGCTGGTGGTGGGTTTCCGTTCTGGGCTAGGGTTAGGGTTAGGGAACGGCAAAGCTTAGGGCACAGGTGAGGGTACGGAAACGTGGGAGTGTCAGGCTACGTGCTGACGCACGGGTCGTTGCCAGCCAACGGGCCAGTTGTAGGCTACAGCGTAGGGTAAGGTGTAGGGCTGGTGGTGGGTTTCCTTTCCGGGCTAGGGTTAGGGTTAGAGAACGGCAAGGCTTAGGGCACAGGTGATGGTACGGAAACGTGGGAGGGTCAGGCTATGTGCTGATGCACGTGTCACTGCCAGCGTACAGGCCAGGAGTAGGCTACAGCGTAGGGAGATGTGTTGGGCTGGTGGTGTGTTTTCCTTCCGAGCTAGGGTTAGGGTTAGGGAACGGCAAGTCGTAGGGCACAGGTGAGTGTACAGAAACGTGGGAGGGTCAGGCTACATGCTGACGCATGTGTCAGTGCCAGCGTACGGGCCAGGAGTACGCTAAGGCGTAGGGTAAGGGGTAGGGCTGGTGTTGGGTTTGCGTTCCGGGCTAGGGTTAGGGTTAGGGAACGGCAAGGCTTAGGGCACAGGTGAGGGTACGGAAACGTGGGAGGGTCAGGCTACGTGCTGACGCACGGGTCAGTGCCAGCGTACGGGCCGGGAGTAGGCTACGGCGTAGGGAAATATGTTTGGCTGGTGGTGGATTTCCGTTCCGAGCTAGGGTTAGGGTTAGGGAACGGCAAGGCTTAGGGCACAGGTGAGGGTACGGAAACGTGGGAGGGTCAGGCTACGTGCTGGCGCACATGTCAGTGCCATGGTACGGGACAGGAGGAGGCTACGGCGTAGGGTAAGGTGTAGGCCTGGTGGTGGGTTTCCGTTCCGGGCTAGGGTTAGGGATAGGGAACGGCAAGGCTTAGGGCACAGGTGAGGGTACGGAAACGTCGGAGGGTCAGGCTACGTGCTGACGCACGGGTCAGTTCCACCGTATGGGCCAGGAGTAGGCTACGGCGTACGGTAAGGTGTAAGGCTGGTGGTGGGTTTTCGTTCTGGGCTAGGGTTAGGGTTAGGTAACGGCAAGGCTTAGGGCACAGGTGACGGTACAGAAATGTGGGAGGGTCAGGCTACGTGCTGACGCACGTGTCAGTGCCAGCGTACGGGCCAGGAGTACGCTAAGGCGTAGGGTAAGGGGTAGGGCTGGTGGTGGTTTTCCTTTCCGGTCTAGGGTTAGGGTTAGGGAGCGGCAAGGTTTAGGGCACAGGTGAGGGTACGGAAACGTGGGAGGTTCAGGCTACATGCTGACGCACGGGTCAGTGCCAGCATACGGGCCAGGAGTAGGCTACGGCTTGGGGGTAAGGTGTAGACCTGGTGGTGTGTTTCCGCTCCGGGCTAGGGTTAGGGTTAGGGAACGGCAAGTCTTACGGCACAGGTGAGGGTACGGAAATGTGGGAGGGTCAGGCTACGTGCTGACGCACGGGTCAGTGCCAGCGTACGGGTCAGGAATAGGCTACGGCGTAGGAACATGTGTTTGTCTGGTGGTGGATTTCCGTTCTGAGCTAGGGTTAGGGTTAGGGAACGGCAAGGCTTAGGGCACAGGTGAGGGTACGGAAACGTTGGAGGGTCAGCCTACGTGCTGACGCACGGGTCAGTGCCAGCGTATGGGCCAGGAGTAGGCTACGGCGTACGGTAAGGTGTAGGGCTGGTGGTGGGTTTCCGTTCTGGGCTAGGGTTAGGGTTAGGTAACGGCAAGGCTTAGGGCACAGGTGAGGGTAGAGAAACGTGGGAGGGTCAGGCTACGAGCTGACGCACGGGTCAGTGCCAGCGTACGGGCCAGGAGTAGGCTACGGCGTAGGGTAAGGTGTAGGGCTGGTGGTGGGTTTCCGTTCGGGGCTAGGGTTAGGGTTAGGGAACGGCAAGGCTTAGGGCACAGGTGAGGGTACGGAAACGTGGGAGGGTCAGGCTACGTGCTGACACACGGGTCAGTGCCATCGTACGGGCCAGGAGTAGGCTACGGCTTGGGGGTAAGGCGTAGGGCTGGTGGTGGGTTTGCGTTCCGAGCTAGGGTTAGGGTTAGGGAACGGCAAGGCTTAGGGTACAGGTGAGGGTACGGAAACGTTGGAGGGTCAGGCTAAGTGCTGACGCACGGGTCAGTGCCAGCGTACGGGCCAGGAGTAGGCTACGGCTTGGGCATAAGTTGTAGGGCTGGTGGTGGGTTTCCATTCCGGGCTAGGGTTAGGGTTAGGGAACGGCAAGCCTTAGGGCACAGGTGAGTGTATGGAAACGTGGGAGGGTCAGGCTACGTGCTGACGCACAGGTCAGTGCCATGGTACGGGACAGGAGTAGGCTACGGCGTAGGGTAAGGTGTAGGCCTGGTGGTGGGTTACCGTTCCGGGCTAGGGTTAGGGTTAGGGAACGGCTAGGATTAGGGCACAGGTGAGGGTACGGAAACGTGGGAGGGTCAGGCTACGTGCTGACGCATGGGTCAGTTCCAGCGTACGGGCCAGGATTAGGCTACGGCGTAGGGTAAGGTGTAGGGCTTGTGGTGGATTTCTGTTCCGAGATAGGGTTAGGGTTACGTAACGGCAAGGCTTAGGGCACAGGTGATTGTATGGAAACGTGGGAGGGTTAGGCTACGTGCTGACGCACGGGTCAGTGCCAGCGTACGGGCCAGGTGTAGGCTACGGCTTCGGGGTAAGGTGTAGGGCTGGTGGTGTTTTCCCGTTCCGTGCTAGGGTTAGGGTTAGGGAACGGCAAGGCTTAGGGCCCAGGTGAGGGTACGGAAATGTGGGAGGGTCAGGCTACGTGCTGACGCACGGGTCAGTGCCCGCATACGGGCCAGGAGTAGGCTACGGCTTGGGGTTAAGGTGTAGGGCTGGTGGTGGGTTTCCGCTCCGGGCTAGGGTTAGGGTTAGGGAACGGCAAGCCTTATGGCACAGGTGAGGGTACGGAAATGTGGGAGGGTCAGGCCATGTGCTGACGCACGTGTCAGTCCCAGCGTACGGGCCAGGAGTAGACTAGGGTGTAGGGTAAGGTGTAGGGCTGGTGGTGGGTTTCCGTTTCGGGCTAGGGTTAGGGTTGGGGAACGGCAATGCTTAGGGCACAGGTGAGGGTACGGAAAAGTGGGAGGGTCAGGCTACGTGCTGATGCACGGGTCAGTGCCAGCGTACGGGCCAGGAGTAGGCTACGGTGTAGGGTAAGGGGTAGGGCTGGTGGTGGGTTTCCGTTCTGGGCTAGGGTTAGGGTTAGGGAACGGCAAAGCTTAGGGCACAGGTGAGGGTACGGAAACGTGGGAGGGTCAGGCTACGTGCTGACGCACGGGTCGTTGCCAGCCAACGGGCCAGTTGTAGGCTACAGCGTAGGGTAAGGTGTAGGGCTGGTGGTGGGTTTCCTTTCCGGGCTAGGGTTAGGGTTAGAGAATGGCAAGGCTTAGGGCACAGGTGAGGGTACGGAAACGTGGGAGGGTCAGGCTATGTGCTGATGCACGTGTCACTGCCAGCGTACAGGCCAGGAGTAGGCTACAGCGTAGGGAGATGTGTTGGGCTGGTGGTGGGTTTTCGTTCCGAGTTAGGGTTAGGGATAGGGAACGGCAAGTCGTAGGGCACAGGTGAGTGTACAGAAACGTGGGAGGGTCAGGCTACATGCTGACGCATGTGTCAGTGCCAGCGTACGGGCCAGGAGTACGCTAAGGCGTAGGGTAAGGGGTAGGGCTGGTGTTGGGTTTGCGTTCCGGGCTAGGGTTAGGGTTAGGGAACGGCAAGGCTTAGGGCACAGGTGAGGGTACGGAAACGTGGGAGGGTCAGGCTACGTGCTGACGCACGGGTCAGTGCCAGCGTACGGGCCGGGAGTAGGCTACGGCTTGGGGGTAAGGTGTAGGGCTGGTGGTGTGTTTCCGCTCCGGGTTAGGGTTAGGGTTAGGGAACGGCAAGTCTTATGGCACAGGTGAGGGTACGGAAATGTGGGAGGGTCAGGCTACGTGCTGACGCACGTGTGAGTGCCAGCGTACGGGTCAGGAGTAGGCTACGGCGTAGGGAAATATGTTTGGCTGGTGGTGGATTTCCGTTCCGAGCTAGGGTTAGGGTTAGGGAACGGCAAGGCTTAGGGCACAGGTGATGGTACGGAAACGTGGGAGGGTCAGGCTACGTGCTGGCGCACATGTCAGTGCCATGGTACGGGACAGGAGGAGGCTACGGCGTAGGGTAAGGTGTAGGCCTGGTGGTGGGTTTCCGTTCCGGGCTAGGGTTAGGGTTAGGGAACGGCAAGGCTTAGGGCACAGGTGAGGGTACGGAAACGTCGGAGGGTCAGGCTACGTGCTGACGCACGGGTCAGTTCCACCGTATGGGCCAGGAGTAGGCTACGGCGTACGGTAAGGTGTAAGGCTGGTGGTGGGTTTTCGTTCTGGGCTAGGGTTAGGGTTAGGTAACGGCAAGGCTTAGGGCACAGGTGACGGTACAGAAATGTGGGAGGGTCAGGCTACGTGCTGACGCACGTGTCAGTGCCAGCGTACGGGCCAGGAGTACGCTAAGGCGTAGGGTAAGGGGTAGGGCTGGTGGTGGTTTTCCTTTCCGGTCTATGGTTAGGGTTAGGGAGCGGCAAGGTTTAGGGCACAGGTGAGGGTACGGAAACGTGGGAGGTTCAGGCTACATGCTGACGCACGGGTCAGTGCCTGCGTAAGGGCCAGGAGTAGGCTACGGCTTGGGGGTAAGTTGTAGACCTGGTGGTGTGTTTCCGCTCCGGGCTAGGGTTAGGGTTAGGGAACGGCAAGTCTTATGGCACAGGTGAGGGTACGGAAATGTGGGAGGGTCAGGCTACGTGCTGACACACGGGTCAGTGCCAGCGTACGGGTGAGGAATAGGCTACGGCGTAGGAAAATGTGTTTGGCTGGTGGTGGATTTCCGTTCCGAGCTAGGGTTAGGTTTAGGGAACGGCAAGGCTTAGGGCACAGGTGAGGGTACGGAAACGTGGGAGGGTCAGGCTACGTGCTGACGCACGGGTCAGTGCCAGCGTATGGGCCAGGAGTAGGCTACGGCGTACGGTAAGGTGTAGGGCTGGTGGTGGGTTTCCGTTCAGGGCAAGGGTTAGGGTTAGGTAACGGCAAGGCTTAGGGCACAGGTGAGGGTAGAGAAACGTGGGAGGGTCAGGCTACGTGCTGACGCATGGGTCAGTGCCAGCGTACGGGCCAGGAGTAGGCTACGGCGTAGGGTAAGGTGTAGGGCTGGTGGTGGGTTTCCGTTCGGGGCTAGGGTTAGGGTTAGGGAACGGCAAGGCTTAGGGCACAGGTGAGGGTACGGAAACGTGGGAGGGTCAGGCTACGTGCTGACACACGGGTCAGTGCCAGCGTACCAGCCAGGATTAGGCTACGGCTTGGGGGTAAGGTGTAGGGCTGGTGGTGGGTTTCCGTTCAGAGCTAGGGTTAGGGTTAGGGAACGGCAAGGCTTAGGGTACAGGTGAGGGTACGGAAACGTTGGAGGGTCAGGCTAAGTGCTGACGCACGGGTCAGTGCCAGCGTACGGGCCAGGAGTAGGCTACGACTTGGGCATAAGTTGTAGGGCTGGTGGTGGGTTTCCATTCCGGGCTAGGGTTAGGGTTAGGGAACGGCAAGTCTTGGGGCACAGGTGAGTGTTTGGAAACGTGGGAGGGTCAGGCTACGTGCTGACGCACAGGTCAGTGCCATGGTACGGGACAGGAGGAGGCTACGGCGTAGGGTAAGATGTAGGCCTGGTGGTGGGTTTCCGTTCCGGGCTAGGGTTAGGGTTAGGGAACGGCAAGGATTAGGGCACAGGTGAGGGTACGGAAACGTGGGAGGGTCAGGCTACGTGCTGACGCATGGGTCAGTTCCTGCGTACGGGCCAGGAGTAGGCTACGGTGTAGGGTAAGGTGTAGGGCTGGTGGTGGATTTCTGTTCCGGGCTAGGGTTAGGGTTACGTAACGGCAAGGCTTAGGGCACAGGTGATTGTATGGAAACGTGGGAGGGTCAGGCTACGTGCTGACGCACGGGTCAGTGCCAGCGTACGGGCCAGGAGTAGGCTACGGCTTGGGGGTAAGGTGTAGGGCTGGTGGTGTTTTCCCGTTCCGGGCTAGGGTTAGGGTTAGGGAACGGCAAGGATTAGGGCACAGGTGAGGGTATGGAAATGTGGGAGGGTCAGGCTACGTGCTGACGCACGGGTCAGTGCCAGCATACGGGCCAGGAGTAGGCTACGGCTTGGGGTTAAGGTGTATGGCTGGTGGTGGGTTTCTGCTCCGGGCTAGGGTTAGGGTTAGGGAACGGGAAGTCTTATGGCACAGGTGAGGGTACGGAAATGTGGGAGGGTCAGGCTACGTGCTGACGCACGGGTCAGTGCCAGCGTACGGGTCAGGAATAGGCTACGGCGTAGGGAAATGTGTTTGTCTGGTGGTGGATTTCCGTTCCGAGCTAGGGTTAGGGTTAGGGAACGGCAAGGCTTAGGGCACAGGTGAGGGTACGGAAACGTGGGAGGGTCAGGCTACGTGCTGACGCACGAGTCAGTGCCAGCGTATGGGCCAGGAGTAGGCTACGGCGTACGGTAAGGTGTAGGGCTGGTGGTGGGTTTCCGTTCTGGGCTAGGGTTAGGGTTAGGGAACGGCAAGGCTTAGGGCACAGGTGAGGGTAGAGAAACGTGGGAGGGTCAGGCTACGTGCTGACGCACGGGTCAGTGCCAGCGTACGGGCCAGTAGTAGGCTACGGCATAGGGTAAGGTGTAGGGCTGGTGGTGGGTTTCCATTCGGGGCTAGGGTTAGGGTTAGGGAACGGCAAGGCTTAGGGCACAGGTGAGGGTACGGAAACGTGGGAGGGTCAGGCTACGTGCTGACACACGGGTCAGTGCCAGCGTACGGGCCAGGAGTAGGCTACGGCTTGGGCATAAGTTGTAGGGCTGGTGGTGGGTTTCCATTCCGGGCTAGTGTTAGGGTTAGGGAACAGCAAGGCTTAGGGCACAGGTGAGTGTATGGAAACGTGGGAGGGTCAGGCTACGTGCTGAGGCACAGGTCAGTGCCATGGTACGGGACAGGAGGAGGCTACGGCGTAGGGTAAGGTGTAGGGCTGGTGGTGGGTTTCCGTTCTGGGCTAGGGTTAGGGTTAGGTAACGGCAAGGCTTAGGGCACAGGTGAGGGTAGAGAAACGTGGGAGGGTCAGGCTACGTGCTGACGCATGGGTCAGTGCCAGCGTACGGGCCAGGAGTAGGCTACGGCGTAGGGTAAGGTGTAGGCCTGGTGGTGGGTTTCCGTTCCGGGCTAGGGTTAGGGTTAGGGAACGGCAAGGCTTAGGGCACAGGTGAGGGTACGGAAACGTGGGAGGGTCAGGCTACGTGCTGACACACGGGTCAGTGCCAGCGTACGGGCCAGGATTAGGCCACGGCTTGGGGGTAAGATGTAGGGCTGGTGGTGGGTTTCCGTTCAGAGCTAGGGTTAGGGTTAGGGAACGGCAAGGCTTAGGGTACAGGTGAGGGTACGGAAACGTTGGAGGGTCAGGCTAAGTGCTGACGCACGGGTCAGTGCCAGCGTACGGGCCAGGAGTAGGCTACGGCTTGGGCATAAGTTGTAAGGCTGGTGGTGGGTTTCCATTCCGGGCTAGGGTTAGGGTTAGGGAACGGCAAGGCTTGGGGCACAGGTGAGTGTTTGGAAACGTGGGAGGGTCAGGCTACGTGCTGACGCACAGGTCAGTGCCATGGTACGGGACAGGAGGAGGCTACGGCGTAGGGTAAGGTGTAGGCCTGGTGGTGGGTTTCCGTTCCGGGCTAGGGTTAGGATTAGGGAACGGCAAGGATTAGGGCACAGGTGAGGGTACGGAAACGTGGGAGGGTCAGGCTACGTGCTGACGCATGGGTCAGTTCCAGCGTACGGGCCAGGAGTAGGCTACGGTGTAGGGTAAGGTGTAGGGCTGGTGGTGGATTTCTGTTCCGGGCTAGTGTTAGGGTTACGTAACGGCAAGGCTTAGGGCACAGGTGATTGTATGGAAACGTGGGAGGGTCAGGCTACGTGCTGACGCACGGGTCAGTGCCAGCGTACGGGCCAGGAGTAGGCTACGGCTTGGGGTTAAGGTGTAGGGCTGGTGGTGTTTTCCCGTTCCGGGCTAGGGTTAGGGTTAGGGAACGGCAAGGCTTAGGGCACAGGTGAGGGTATGGAAATGTGGGAGGGTCAGGCTACGTGCTGACGCACGGGTCAGTGCCAGCATACGGGCCAGGAGTAGGCTACGGCTTGGGGTTAAGGTGTATGGCTGGTGGTGGGTTTCTGCTCCGGGCTAGGGTTAGGGTTAGGGAACGGCAAGTCTTATGGCACAGGTGAGGGTACGGAAATGGGGGAGGGTCAGGCTACGTGCTGACGCACGGGTCAGTGCCAGCGTACGGGTCAGGAATAGGCTACGGCGTAAGGAAATGTGTTTGTCTGGTGGTGGATTTCCGTTCCGAGCTAGGGTTAGGGTTAGGGAACGGCAAGGCTTAGGGCACAGGTGAGGGTACGGAAACGTGGGAGGGTCAGGCTACGTGCTGACGCACGAGTCAGTGCCAGCGTATGGGCCAGGAGTAGGCTACGGCGTACGGTAAGGTGTAGGGCTGGTGGTGGGTTTCCGTTCTGGGCTAGGGTTAGGGTTAGGGAACGGCAAGGCTTAGGGCACAGGTGAGGGTAGAGAAACGTGGGAGGTTCAGGCTACGTGCTGACGCACGGGTCAGTGCCAGCGTACGGGCCAGGAGTAGGCTACGGCATAGGGTAAGGTGTAGGGCTGGTGGTGGGTTTCCATTCGGGGCTAGGGTTAGGGTTAGGGAACGGCAAGGCTTAGGGCACAGGTGAGGGTACGGAAACGTGGGAGGGTCAGGCTACGTGCTGACGCACGGGTCGTTGCCAGCCTACGGGCCAGTTGTAGGCTACAGCGTAGGGTAAGGTGTAGGGCTGGTGGTGGGTTTCCTTTCCGGGCTAGGGTTAGGGTTAGAGAACGGCAAGGCTTAGGGCACAGGTGAGGGTACGGAAACGTGGGAGGGTCAGGCTAAGTGCTGACGCACGGGTCAGTGCCAGCGTACGGGCCAGGAGTAGGCTACGGCTTGGGCATAAGTTGTAGGGCTGGTGGTGGGTTTCCATTCCGGGCTAGGGTTAGGGTTAGGGAACGGCAAGTCTTGGGGCACAGGTGAGTGTTTGGAAACGTGGGAGGGTCAGGCTACGTGCTGACGCACAGGTCAGTGCCATGGTACGGGACAGGAGGAGGCTACGGCGTAGGGTAAGATGTAGGCCTGGTGGTGGGTTTCCGTTCCGGGCTAGGGTTAGGGTTAGGGAACGGCAAGGATTAGGGCACAGGTGAGGGTACGGAAACGTGGGAGGGTCAGGCTACGTGCTGACGCATGGGTCAGTTCCAGCGTACGGGCCAGGAGTAGGCTACGGTGTAGGGTAAGGTGTAGGGCTGGTGGTGGATTTCTGTTCCGGGCTAGGGTTAGGGTTACGTAACGGCAAGGCTTAGGGCACAGGTGATTGTATGGAAACGTGGGAGGGTCAGGCTACGTGCTGACGCACGGGTCAGTGCCAGCGTACGGGCCAGGAGTAGGCTACGGCTTGGGGGTAAGGTGTAGGGCTGGTGGTGGGTTTCCGTTCCGAGCTAGGGTTAGGGTTAGGGAAGGGCAAGGCTTAGGGTACAGGTGAGGGTACGGAAACGTTGGAGGGTCAGGCTAAGTGCTGACGCACGGGTCAGTGCCAGCGTACGGGCCAGGAGTAGGCAATGGCTTGGGCATAAGTTGTAGGGCTTGTGGTGGGTTTCCATTCCGGGCTAGGGTTAGGATTAGGGAACGGCAAGGCTTAGGGCACAGGTGAGTGTATGGAAACATGGGAGGGTCAGGCTACGTGCTGGCGCACATGTCAGTGCCATGGTACGGGACAGGAGGAGGCTACGGCGTAGGGTAAGGTGTAGGCCTGGTGGTGGGTTTCCGTTCCGGGCTAGGGTTAGGGTTAGGGAACGGCAAGGCTTAGGGCACAGGTGAGGGTACGGAAACGTGGGAGGGTCAGGCTACGTGCGGACGCTCGGGTCAGTGCCAGCGTACGGGCCAGGAGTAGGCTACGGTGTAGGGTAAGGTGTAGGGCTGGTGGTGGATTTCTGTTCCGGGCTAGGGTTAGGGTTACGTAACGGCAAGGCTTAGGGCACAGGTGATTGTATGGAAACGTGGGAGGGTCAGGCTACGTGCTGACGCACGGGTCAGTGCCAGCGTACGGGCCAGGAGTAGGCTACGGCTTGGGGGTAAGGTGTAGGGCTGGTGGTGTTTTCCCGTTCCGGGCTAGGGTTAGGGTTAGGGAACGGCAAGGATTAGGGCACAGGTGAGGGTATGGAAATGTGGGAGGGTCAGGCTACGTGCTGACGCACGGGTCAGTGCCAGCATACGGGCCAGGAGTAGGCTACGGCTTGGGGTTAAGGTGTATGGCTGGTGGTGGGTTTCTGCTCCGGGCTAGGGTTAGGGTTAGGGAACGGGAAGTCTTATGGCACAGGTGAGGGTACGGAAATGGGGGAGGGTCAGGCTACGTGCTGACGCACGGGTCAGTGCCAGCGTACGGGTCAGGAATAGGCTACGGCGTAGGGAAATGTGTTTGTCTGGTGGTGGATTTCCGTTCCGAGCTAGGGTTAGGGCTAGGGAACGGCAAGGCTTAGGGCACAGGTGAGGGTACGGAAACGTGGGAGGGTCAGGCTACGTGCTGACGCACGAGTCAGTGCCAGCGTATGGGCCAGGAGTAGGCTACGGCGTACGGTAAGGTGTAGGGCTGGTGGTGGGTTTCCGTTCTGGGCTAGGGTTAGGGTTAGGGAACGGCAAGGCTTAGGGCACAGGGGAGGGTAGAGAAACGTGGGAGGGTCAGGCTACGTGCTGACGCACGGGTCAGTGCCAGCGTACGGGCCAGTAGTAGGCTACGGCATAGGGTAAGGTGTAGGGCTGGTGGTGGGTTTCCATTCGGGGCTAGGGTTAGGGTTAGGGAACGGCAAGGCTTAGGGCACAGGTGAGGGTACGGAAACGTGGGAGGGTCAGGCTACGTGCTGACACACGGGTCAGTGCCAGCGTACGGGCCAGGAGTAGGCTACGGCTTGGGCATAAGTTGTAGGGCTGGTGGTGGGTTTCCATTCCGGGTTGTGTTAGGGTTAGGGAACAGCAAGGCTTAGGGCACAGGTGAGTGTATGGAAACGTGGGAGGGTCAGGCTACGTGCTGAGGCACAGGTCAGTGCCATGGTACGGGACAGGAGGAGGCTACGGCGTAGGGTAAGGTGTAGGGCTGGTGGTGGGTTTCCGTTCTGGGCTAGGGTTAGGGTTAGGTAACGGCAAGGCTTAGGGCACAGGTGAGGGTAGAGAAACGTGGGAGGGTCAGGCTACGTGCTGACGCATGGGTCAGTGCCAGCGTACGGGCCAGGAGTAGGCTACGGCGTAGGGTAAGGTGTAGGCCTGGTGGTGGGTTTCCGTTCCGGGCTAGGGTTAGGGTTAGGGAACGGCAAGGCTTAGGGCACAGGTGAGGGTACGGAAACGTGGGAGGGTCAGGCTACGTGCTGACACACGGGTCAGTGCCAGCGTACGGGCCAGGATTAGGCCACGGCTTGGGGGTAAGATGTAGGGCTGGTGGTGGGTTTCCGTTCAGAGCTAGGGTTAGGGTTAGGGAACGGCAAGGCTTAGGGTACAGGTGAGGGTACGGAAACGTTGGAGGGTCAGGCTAAGTGCTGACGCACGGGTCAGTGCCAGCGTACGGGCCAGGAGTAGGCTACGGCTTGGGCATAAGTTGTAGGGCTGGTGGTGGGTTTCCATTCCGGGCTAGGGTTAGGGTTAGGGAACGGCAAGGCTTGGGGCACAGGTGAGTGTTTGGAAACGTGGGAGGGTCAGGCTACGTGCTGACGCACAGGTCAGTGCCATGGTACGGGACAGGAGGAGGCTACGGCGTAGGGTAAGGTGTAGGCCTGGTGGTGGGTTTCCGTTCCGGGCTAGGGTTAGGGTTAGGGAACGGCAAGGATTAGGGCACAGGTGAGGGTACGGAAACGTGGGAGGGTCAGGCTACGTGCTGACGCATGGGTCAGTTCCAGCGTACGGGCCAGGAGTAGGCTACGGTGTAGGGTAAGGTGTAGGGCTGGTGGTGGATTTCTGTTCCGGGCTAGGGTTAGGGTTACGTAACGGCAAGGCTTAGGGCACAGGTGATTGTATGGAAACGTGGGAGGGTCAGGCTACGTGCTGACGCACGGGTCAGTGCCAGCGTACGGGCCAGGAGTAGGCTACGGCTTGGGGTTAAGGTGTAGGGCTGGTGGTGTTTTCCCGTTCCGGGCTAGGGTTAGGGTTAGGGAACGGCAAGGCTTAGGGCACAGGTGAGGGTATGGAAATGTGGGAGGGTCAGGCTACGTGCTGACGCACGGGTCAGTGCCAGCATACGGGCCAGGAGTAGGCTACGGCTTGGGGTTAAGGTGTATGGCTGGTGGTGGGTTTCTGCTCCGGGCTAGGGTTAGGGTTAGGGAACGGCAAGTCTTATGGCACAGGTGAGGGTACGGAAATGGGGGAGGGTCAGGCTACGTGCTGACGCACGGGTCAGTGCCAGCGTACGGGTCAGGAATAGGCTACGGCGTAGGGAAATGTGTTTGTCTGGTGGTGGATTTCCGTTCCGAGCTAGGGTTAGGGTTAGGGAACGGCAAGGCTTAGGGCACAGGTGAGGGTACGGAAACGTGGGAGGGTCAGGCTACGTGCTGACGCACGAGTCAGTGCCAGCGTATGGGCCAGGAGTAGGCTACGGCGTACGGTAAGGTGTAGGGCTGGTGGTGGGTTTCCGTTCTGGGCTAGGGTTAGGGTTAGGGAACGGCAAGGCTTAGGGCACAGGTGAGGGTAGAGAAACGTGGGAGGTTCAGGCTACGTGCTGACGCACGGGTCAGTGCCAGCGTACGGGCCAGGAGTAGGCTACGGCATAGGGTAAGGTGTAGGGCTGGTGGTGGGTTTCCATTCGGGGCTAGGGTTAGGGTTAGGGAACGGCAAGGCTTAGGGCACAGGTGAGGGTACGGAAACGTGGGAGGGTCAGGCTACGTGCTGACGCACGGGTCGTTGCCAGCCTACGGGCCAGTTGTAGGCTACAGCGTAGGGTAAGGTGTAGGGCTGGTGGTGGGTTTCCTTTCCGGGCTAGGGTTAGGGTTAGAGAACGGCAAGGCTTAGGGCACAGGTGAGGGTACGGAAACGTGGGAGGGTCAGGCTATGTGCTGATGCACGTGTCACTGCCAGCGTACAGGCCAGGAGTAGGCTACAGCGTAGGGAGATGTGTTGGGCTGGTGGTGGGTTTTCGTTCCGAGCTAGGGTTAGGGTTAGGGAACGGCAAGTCGTAGGGCACAGGTGAGTGTACAGAAACGTGGGAGGGTCAGGCTACATGCTGACGCATGTGTCAGTGCCAGCGTACGGGCCAGGAGTACGCTAAGGTGTAGGGTAAGGGGTAGGGCTGGTGTTGGGTTTGCGTTCCGGGCTAGGGTTAGGGTTAGGGAACGGCAAGGCTTAGGGCACAGGTGAGGGTACGGAAACGTGGGAGGGTCAGGCTACGTGCGGACGCTCGGGTCAGTGCCAGCGTACGGGCCAGGAGTAGGCTACGGCTTGGGGGTAAGGTGTAGGGCTGGTGGTGTGTTTCCGCTCCGGGCTAGGGTTAGGGTTAGGGAACGGCAAGTCTTATGGCACAGGTGAGGGTACGGAAATGTGGGAGGGTCAGGCTACGTGCTGACGCACGTGTGAGTGCCAGCGTACGGGTCAGGAGTAGGCTACGGCGTAGGGAAATATGTTTGGCTGGTGGTGGATTTCCGTTCCGAGCTAGGGTTAGGGTTAGGGAACGGCAAGGCTTAGGGCACAGGTGATGGTACGGAAACGTGGGAGGGTCAGGCTACGTGCTGACGCACGGGTCAGTTCCAGCATATGGGCCAGGAGTAGGCTACGGCGTACGGTAAGGTGTAAGGCTGGTGGTGGGTTTTCGTTCTGGGCTAGGGTTAGGGTTAGGGAACGGCAAGGCTTAGGGCACAGGTGAGGGTACAGAAATGTGGGAGGGTCAGGCTACGTGCTGACGCACGTGTCAGTGCCAGCGTACGGGCCAGGAGTACGCTAAAGTGTAGGGTAAGGGGTAGGGCTGGTGGTGGATTTCCATTCCGGTCTAGGGTTAGGGTTAGGGAGCGGCAAGGCTTAGGGCACAGGTGAGGGTACGGAAACGTGGGAGGGTCAGGCTTCATGCTGACGCACGGGTCAGTGCCAGCATACGGGCCAGGAGTAGGCTACGGCTTGGGGGTAAGGTGTAGGGCTGGTGGTGTGTTTCCGCTCCGGGCTAGGGTTAGGGTTAGGGAACGGCAAGTCTTATGGCACAGGTGAGGGTACGGAAATGTGGGAGGGTCAGGCTACGTGCTGACGCACGGGTCAGTGCCAGCGTACGGGTCAGGAATAGGCTACGGCGTAGGAACATGTGTTTGTCTGGTGGTGGATTTCCGTTCCGAGCTAGGGTTAGGGTTAGGGAACGGCAAGGCTTAGGGCACAGGTGAGGGTACGGAAACGTGGGAGGGTCAGGCTACGTGCTGACACACGGGTCAGTGCCAGCGTATGGGCCAGGAGTAGGCTACGGCGTACGGTAAGGTGTAGGGCTGGTGGTGGGTTTCCGTTCTGGGCTAGGGTTAGGGTTAGGTAACGGCAAGGCTTAGGGCACAGGTGAGGGTACGGAAACGTGGGAGGGTCAGGCTACGTGCTGACACACGGGTCAGTGCCAGCGTACCAGCCAGGATTAGGCTACGGCTTGGGGGTAAGGTGTAGGGCTGGTGGTGGGTTTCCGTTCAGAGCTAGGGTTAGGGTTAGGGAACGGCAAGGCTTAGGGTACAGGTGAGGGTACGGAAACGTTGGAGGGTCAGGCTAAGTGCTGACGCACGGGTCAGTGCCAGCGTACGGGCCAGGAGTAGGCTACGGCTTGGGCATAAGTTGTAGGGCTGGTGGTGGGTTTCCATTCCGGGCTAGGGTTAGGGTTAGGGAACGGCAAGTCTTGGGGCACAGGTGAGTGTTTGGAAACGTGGGAGGGTCAGGCTACGTGCTGACGCACAGGTCAGTGCCATGGTACGGGACAGGAGGAGGCTACGGCGTAGGGTAAGATGTAGGCCTGGTGGTGGGTTTCCGTTCCGGGCTGGGGTTAGGGTTAGGGAACGGCAAGGATTAGGGCACAGGTGAGGGTACGGAAACGTGGGAGGGTCAGGCTACGTGCTGACGCATGGGTCAGTTCCAGCGTACGGGCCAGGAGTAGGCTACGGTGTAGGGTAAGGTGTAGGGCTGGTGGTGGATTTCTGTTCCGGGCTAGGGTTAGGGTTACGTAACGGCAAGGCTTAGGGCACAGGTGATTGTATGGAAACGTGGGAGGGTCAGGCTACGTGCTGACGCACGGGTCAGTGCCAGCGTACGTGCCAGGAGTAGACTACGGTGTAGGGTAAGGTGTAGGGCTGGTGGTGGGTTTCCGTTTGGGGCTAGGGTTAGGGTTGGGGAACGGCAATGCTTAGGGCACAGGTGAGGGTACGGAAAAGTGGGAGGGTCAGGGTACGTGCTGAGGCACGGGTCAGTGCCAGCGTACGGGCCAGGAGTAGGCTACGGCGTAGGGTAAGGGGTAGGGCTGGTGGTGGGTTTCCGTTCTGGGCTAGTGTTAGGGTTAGGGAACGGCAAAGCTTAGGGCACAGGTGAGGGTACGGAAACGTGGGAGGGTCAGGCTACGTGCTGATGCACGGGTCGTTGCCAGCCTACGGGCCAGTTGTAGGCTATAGCGTAGGGTAAGGTGTAGGGCTGGTGGTGGGTTTCCTTTCCGGGCTAGGGTTAGGGTTAGAGAACGGCAAGGCTTAGGGCACAGGTGATGGTACGGAAACGTGGGAGGGTCAGGCTATGTCCTTATGCACGTGTTACTGCCAGCGTACAGGCCAGGAGTAGGCTACAGCGTACGGAGATGTGTTGGGCTGGTGGTGGGTTTTCGTTCCGAGCTAGGGTTAGGGTTAGGGAACGGCAAGTCGTAGGGCACATGTGAGTGTACAGAAACGTGGGAGGGTCAGGCTACATGCTGACGCACAGGTCAGTGCCAGCGTACGGGCCAGGAGTAGGCTACGGCGTAGGGTAAGGGGTAGGGATGGTGGTGGGTTTCCGTTCCGGTTTAGGGTTAGGGTTAGGGAACAGCAAGGCTTAGGGCACAGGTGAGGGTACGGAAACGTGGGAGGGTCAGGCTACGTGCTGACACGGGTCAGTGACAGCGTACGGGCCAGGAGTAGGCTACGGCGTAGGGTAAGGGGTAGGGATGGTGGTGGGTTTCCGTTCCGGGCTAGGGTTAGGGTTAGGGAACGGCAAGGCTTAGGGCACAGGTGAGGGTACGGAAACGAGGGAGGTTCAGGCTACGTGCTGACGCATGGGTCAGTGCCAGCGTACGGGCCAGGAGTAGGCTACGGCGCAAGGTAAGGTGTAGGGCTGGTAGAGGGTTTCTTTTCCGGGGTAGGGATAGGGTTAGGGAACGGCAAGGCTTAGGGCACAGGTGAGGGTACGGAAACGTGGGAGGGTCAGGCTATGTGCTGATGCACGTGTCACTGCCAGCATACAGGCCAAGAGTAGGCTACAGCGTAGGGAGATGTGTTGGGCTGGTGGTGGGTTTTCGTTCCGAGCTAGGGTTAGGGTTAGGGAATGGCAAGTCTTAGGGCACAGGTGAGTGTACGGAAATGTGGGAGGCTCAGGCTACGTGCTGACGCACGTGTCAGTGCCAGCGTACGGGCCATGATTACGCTAAGGCGTAGGGTAAGGGGTAGGGCTGGTGTTGGGTTTCCGTTTCGGGCTAGGGTTAGGGTTAGGGAACGGCAAGGCTTAGGGCACAGGTGAGGGTACGGAAACGTGGGAGGGTCAGGCTACGTGCTGACGCACGGGTCAGTGCCAGCGTACGGGCCAGGAGTAGGCTACGGCTTGGGGGTAAGGTGTAGGGCTGGTGGAGTGTTTCCGCTCCGGGCTAGGGTTAGGGTTAGGGAACGGCAAGTCTTATGGCACAGGTGAGGGTACGGAAATGTGGGAGGGTCAGGCTACGTGCTGATGCACGTGTGAGTGCCAGCGTACGGGTCAGGAGTAGGCTACGGCGTAGGGAAATGTGTTTGGCTGGTGGTGGATTTCCGTTCCGAGCTAGGGTTAGGGTTAGGGAACGGCAAGGCTTAGGGCACAGGTGAGGGTACGGAAACGTGGGAGGGTCAGGCTACGTGATGACGCACGGGTCAGTTCCAGCGTAAGGGCCAGGAGTAGGCTATGGCGTACGGTAAGGTGTAAGGCTGGTGGTGGGTTTTCGTTCTCGGCTAGGGTTAGGGTTAGGGAACGGCAAGGCTTAGGGCACAGGTGAGGGTACAGAAATGTGGGAGGGTCAGGCTACGTGCTGACGCACGTGTCAGTGCCAGCGTACGGGCCAGGAGTACGCTAAGGCGTAGGGTAAGGGGTAGGGCTGGTGGTGGTTTTCCTTTCCGGTCTAGGGTTATGGTTAGGGAGCGGCAAGTCTTAGGGCACAGGTGAGGGTACGGAAACGTGGGAGGGTCAGGCTACATGCTGACGAAGGGGTCAGTGCCAGCATACGGGCCAGGAGTAGGCTACGGCTTGGGGGTAAGGTGTAGGGCTGGTGGTGTGTTTCCGCTCCGGGCTAGGGTTAGGGTTAGGGAATGGCAAGTCTTATGGCACAGGTGAGGATACGGAAATGTGGGAGGGTCAGGCTACGTGCTGACGCACGGGTCAGTGCCAGCGTACGGGTCAGGAATAGGCTACGGCGTAGGAAAATGTGTTTGTCTGGTGGTGGATTTCCGTTCCGAGCTAGGGTTAGGGTTAGGGAACGGCAAGGCTTAGGGCACAGGTGAGGGTACGGAAACGTGGGAGGGTCAGCCTACGTGCTGACGCACGGGTCAGTGCCAGCGTATGGGCCAGGAGTAGGCTACGGCGTACGGTAAGGTGTAGGGCTGGTGGTGGGTTTCCGTTCTGGGCTAGGGTTAGGGTTAGGTAACGGCAAGGCTTAGGGCATAGGTGAGGGTAGAGAAACGTGGGAGGGTCAGGCTACGAGCTGACGCACGGGTCAGTGCCAGCGTACGGGCCAGGAGTAGGCTACGGCGTAGGGTAAGGTGTAGGGCTGGTGGTGGGTTTCCGTTCGGGGCTAGGGTTAGGGTTAGGGAACGGCAAGGCTTAGGGCACAGGTGAGGGTACGGAAACGTGGGAGGGTCAGGCTACGTGCTGACACACGGGTCAGTGCCATCGTACGGGCCAGGAGTAGGCTACGGCTTGGGGGTAAGGCGTAGGGCTGGTGGTGGGTTTCTGTTCCGAGCTAGGGTTAGGGTTAGGGAACGGCAAGGCTTAGGGTACAGGTGAGGGTACGGAAACGTTGGAGGGTCAGGCTAAGTGCTGACGCACGGGTCAGTGCCAGCGTACGGGCCAGGAGTAGGCTACGGCTTGGGCATAAGTTGTAGGGCTGGTGGTGGGTTTCCATTCCGGGCTAGGGTTAGGGTTAGGGAACGGCAAGCCTTAGGGCACAGGTGAGTGTATGGAAACGTGGGAGGGTCAGGCTACGTGCTGACGCACAGGTCAGTGCCATGGTACGGGACAGGAGTAGGCTACGGCGTAGGGTAAGGTGTAGGCCTGGTGGTGGGTTACCGTTCCGGGCTAGGGTTAGGGTTAGGGAACGGCTAGGATTAGGGCACAGGTGAGGGTACGGAAACGTGGGAGGGTCAGGCTACGTGCTGACGCATGGGTCAGTTCCAGCGTACGGGCCAGGATTAGGCTACGGCGTAGGGTAAGGTGTAGGGCTTGTGGTGGATTTCTGTTCCGAGATAGGGTTAGGGTTACGTAACGGCAAGGCTTAGGGCACAGGTGATTGTATGGAAACGTGGGAGGGTTAGGCTACGTGCTGACGCACGGGTCAGTGCCAGCGTACGGGCCAGGTGTAGGCTACGGCTTCGGGGTAAGGTGTAGGGCTGGTGGTGTTTTCCCGTTCCGTGCTAGGGTTAGGGTTAGGGAACGGCAAGGCTTAGGGCCCAGGTGAGGGTACGGAAATGTGGGAGGGTCAGGCTACGTGCTGACGCACGGGTCAGTGCCCGCATACGGGCCAGGAGTAGGCTACGGCTTGGGGTTAAGGTGTAGGGCTGGTGGTGGGTTTCCGCTCCGGGCTAGGGTTAGGGTTAGGGAACGGCAAGCCTTATGGCACCGGTCAGGGTACGGAAATGTGGGAGGGTCAGGCTATGTGCTGACGCACGTGTCAGTGCCAGCGTACGGGCCAGGAGTAGACTACGGTGTAGGGTAAGGTGTAGGGCTGGTGGTGGGTTTCCGTTTCGGGCTAGGGTTAGGGTTGGGGAACGGCAATGCTTAGGGCACAGGTGAGGGTACGGAAAAGTGGGAGGGTCAGGCTACGTGCTGATGCACGGGTCAGTGCCAGCGTACGGGCCAGGAGTAGGCTACGGTGTAGGGTAAGGGGTAGGGCTGGTGGTGGGTTTCCGTTCTGGGCTAGGGTTAGGGTTAGGGAACGGCAAAGCTTAGGGCACAGGTGAGGGTACGGAAACGTGGGAGTGTCAGGCTACGTGCTGACGCACGGGTCGTTGCCAGCCAACGGGCCAGTTGTAGGCTACAGCGTAGGGTAAGGTGTAGGGCTGGTGGTGGGTTTCCTTTCCGGGCTAGGGTTAGGGTTAGAGAACGGCAAGGCTTAGGGCACAGGTGATGGTACGGAAACGTGGGAGGGTCAGGCTATGTGCTGATGCACGTGTCACTGCCAGCGTACAGGCCAGGAGTAGGCTACAGCGTAGGGAGATGTGTTGGGCTGGTGGTGGGTTTTCGTTCCGAGCTAGGGTTAGGGTTAGGGAACGGCAAGTCGTAGGGCACAGGTGAGTGTACAGAAACGTGGGAGGGTCAGGCTACATGCTGACGCATGTGTCAGTGCCAGCGTACGGGCCAGGAGTACGCTAAGGCGTAGGGTAAGGGGTAGGGCTGGTGTTGGGTTTGCGTTCCGGGCTAGGGTTAGGGTTAGGGAACGGCAAGGCTTAGGGCACAGGTGAGGGTACGGAAACGTGGGAGGGTCAGGCTACGTGCTGACGCACGGGTCAGTGCCAGCGTACGGGCCGGGAGTAGGCTACGGCGTAGGGAAATATGTTTGGCTGGTGGTGGATTTCCGTTCCGAGCTAGGGTTAGGGTTAGGGAACGGCAAGGCTTAGGGCACAGGTGAGGGTACGGAAACGTGGGAGGGTCAGGCTACGTGCTGGCGCACATGTCAGTGCCATGGTACGGGACAGGAGGAGGCTACGGCGTAGGGTAAGGTGTAGGCCTGGTGGTGGGTTTCCGTTCCGGGCTAGGGTTAGGGTTAGGGAACGGCAAGGCTTAGGGCACAGGTGAGGGTACGGAAACGTCGGAGGGTCAGGCTACGTGCTGACGCACGGGTCAGTTCCACCGTATGGGCCAGGAGTAGGCTACGGCGTACGGTAAGGTGTAAGGCTGGTGGTGGGTTTTCGTTCTGGGCTAGGGTTAGGGTTAGGTAACGGCAAGGCTTAGGGCACAGGTGACGGTACAGAAATGTGGGAGGGTCAGGCTACGTGCTGACGCACGTGTCAGTGCCAGCGTACGGGCCAGGAGTACGCTAAGGCGTAGGGTAAGGGGTAGGGCTGGTGGTGGTTTTCCTTTCCGGTCTAGGGTTAGGGTTAGGGAGCGGCAAGGTTTAGGGCACAGGTGAGGGTACGGAAACGTGGGAGGTTCAGGCTACATGCTGACGCACGGGTCAGTGCCAGCATACGGGCCAGGAGTAGGCTACGGCTTGGGGGTAAGGTGTAGACCTGGTGGTGTGTTTCCGCTCCGGGCTAGGGTTAGGGTTAGGGAACGGCAAGTCTTACGGCACAGGTGAGGGTACGGAAATGTGGGAGGGTCAGGCTACGTGCTGACGCACGGGTCAGTGCCAGCGTACGGGTCAGGAATAGGCTACGGCGTAGGAACATGTGTTTGTCTGGTGGTGGATTTCCGTTCCGAGCTAGGGTTAGGGTTAGGGAACGGCAAGGCTTAGGGCACAGGTGAGGGTACGGAAACGTTGGAGGGTCAGCCTACGTGCTGACGCACGGGTCAGTGCCAGCGTATGGGCCAGGAGTAGGCTACGGCGTACGGTAAGGTGTAGGGCTGGTGGTGGGTTTCCGTTCTGGGCTAGGGTTAGGGTTAGGTAACGGCAAGGCTTAGGGCACAGGTGAGGGTAGAGAAACGTGGGAGGGTCAGGCTACGAGCTGACGCACGGGTCAGTGCCAGCGTACGGGCCAGGAGTAGGCTACGGCGTAGGGTAAGGTGTAGGGCTGGTGGTGGGTTTCCGTTCGGGGCTAGGGTTAGGGTTAGGGAACGGCAAGGCTTAGGGCACAGGTGAGGGTACGGAAACGTGGGAGGGTCAGGCTACGTGCTGACACACGGGTCAGTGCCATCGTACGGGCCAGGAGTAGGCTACGGCTTGGGGGTAAGGCGTAGGGCTGGTGGTGGGTTTGCGTTCCGAGCTAGGGTTAGGGTTAGGGAACGGCAAGGCTTAGGGTACAGGTGAGGGTACGGAAACGTTGGAGGGTCAGGCTAAGTGCTGACGCACGGGTCAGTGCCAGCGTACGGGCCAGGAGTAGGCTACGGCTTGGGCATAAGTTGTAGGGCTGGTGGTGGGTTTCCATTCCGGGCTAGGGTTAGGGTTAGGGAACGGCAAGCCTTAGGGCACAGGTGAGTGTATGGAAACGTGGGAGGGTCAGGCTACGTGCTGACGCACAGGTCAGTGCCATGGTACGGGACAGGAGTAGGCTACGGCGTAGGGTAAGGTGTAGGCCTGGTGGTGGGTTACCGTTCCGGGCTAGGGTTAGGGTTAGGGAACGGCTAGGATTAGGGCACAGGTGAGGGTACGGAAACGTGGGAGGGTCAGGCTACGTGCTGACGCATGGGTCAGTTCCAGCGTACGGGCCAGGATTAGGCTACGGCGTAGGGTAAGGTGTAGGGCTTGTGGTGGATTTCTGTTCCGAGATAGGGTTAGGGTTACGTAACGGCAAGGCTTAGGGCACAGGTGATTGTATGGAAACGTGGGAGGGTTAGGCTACGTGCTGACGCACGGGTCAGTGCCAGCGTACGGGCCAGGTGTAGGCTACGGCTTCGGGGTAAGGTGTAGGGCTGGTGGTGTTTTCCCGTTCCGTGCTAGGGTTAGGGTTAGGGAACGGCAAGGCTTAGGGCCCAGGTGAGGGTACGGAAATGTGGGAGGGTCAGGCTACGTGCTGACGCACGGGTCAGTGCCCGCATACGGGCCAGGAGTAGGCTACGGCTTGGGGTTAAGGTGTAGGGCTGGTGGTGGGTTTCCGCTCCGGGCTAGGGTTAGGGTTAGGGAACGGCAAGCCTTATGGCACAGGTGAGGGTACGGAAATGTGGGAGGGTCAGGCCATGTGCTGACGCACGTGTCAGTCCCAGCGTACGGGCCAGGAGTAGACTAGGGTGTAGGGTAAGGTGTAGGGCTGGTGGTGGGTTTCCGTTTCGGGCTAGGGTTAGGGTTGGGGAACGGCAATGCTTAGGGCACAGGTGAGGGTACGGAAAAGTGGGAGGGTCAGGCTACGTGCTGATGCACGGGTCAGTGCCAGCGTACGGGCCAGGAGTAGGCTACGGTGTAGGGTAAGGGGTAGGGCTGGTGGTGGGTTTCCGTTCTGGGCTAGGGTTAGGGTTAGGGAACGGCAAAGCTTAGGGCACAGGTGAGGGTACGGAAACGTGGGAGGGTCAGGCTACGTGCTGACGCACCGGTCGTTGCCAGCCAACGGGCCAGTTGTAGGCTACAGCGTAGGGTAAGGTGTAGGGCTGGTGGTGGGTTTCCTTTCCGGGCTAGGGTTAGGGTTAGAGAACGGCAAGGCTTAGGGCACAGGTGAGGGTACGGAAACGTGGGAGGGTCAGGCTATGTGCTGATGCACGTGTCACTGCCAGCGTACAGGCCAGGAGTAGGCTACAGCGTAGGGAGATGTGTTGGGCTGGTGGTGGGTTTTCGTTCCGAGTTAGGGTTAGGGATAGGGAACGGCAAGTCGTAGGGCACAGGTGAGTGTACAGAAACGTGGGAGGGTCAGGCTACATGCTGACGCATGTGTCAGTGCCAGCGTACGGGCCAGGAGTACGCTAAGGCGTAGGGTAAGGGGTAGGGCTGGTGTTGGGTTTGCGTTCCGGGCTAGGGTTAGGGTTAGGGAACGGCAAGGCTTAGGGCACAGGTGAGGGTACGGAAACGTGGGAGGGTCAGGCTACGTGCTGACGCACGGGTCAGTGCCAGCGTACGGGCCGGGAGTAGGCTACGGCTTGGGGGTAAGGTGTAGGGCTGGTGGTGTGTTTCCGCTCCGGGTTAGGGTTAGGGTTAGGGAACGGCAAGTCTTATGGCACAGGTGAGGGTACGGAAATGTGGGAGGGTCAGGCTACGTGCTGACGCACGTGTGAGTGCCAGCGTACGGGTCAGGAGTAGGCTACGGCGTAGGGAAATATGTTTGGCTGGTGGTGGATTTCCGTTCCGAGCTAGGGTTAGGGTTAGGGAACGGCAAGGCTTAGGGCACAGGTGATGGTACGGAAACGTGGGAGGGTCAGGCTACGTGCTGGCGCACATGTCAGTGCCATGGTACGGGACAGGAGGAGGCTACGGCGTAGGGTAAGGTGTAGGCCTGGTGGTGGGTTTCCGTTCCGGGCTAGGGTTAGGGTTAGGGAACGGCAAGGCTTAGGGCACAGGTGAGGGTACGGAAACGTCGGAGGGTCAGGCTACGTGCTGACGCACGGGTCAGTTCCACCGTATGGGCCAGGAGTAGGCTACGGCGTACGGTAAGGTGTAAGGCTGGTGGTGGGTTTTCGTTCTGGGCTAGGGTTAGGGTTAGGTAACGGCAAGGCTTAGGGCACAGGTGACGGTACAGAAATGTGGGAGGGTCAGGCTACGTGCTGACGCACGTGTCAGTGCCAGCGTACGGGCCAGGAGTACGCTAAGGCGTAGGGTAAGGGGTAGGGCTGGTGGTGGTTTTCCTTTCCGGTCTATGGTTAGGGTTAGGGAGCGGCAAGGTTTAGGGCACAGGTGAGGGTACGGAAACGTGGGAGGTTCAGGCTACATGCTGACGCACGGGTCAGTGCCAGCGTAAGGGCCAGGAGTAGGCTACGGCTTGGGGGTAAGTTGTAGACCTGGTGGTGTGTTTCCGCTCCGGGCTAGGGTTAGGGTTAGGGAACGGCAAGTCTTATGGCACAGGTGAGGGTACGGAAATGTGGGAGGGTCAGGCTACGTGCTGACACACGGGTCAGTGCCAGCGTACGGGTGAGGAATAGGCTACGGCGTAGGAAAATGTGTTTGGCTGGTGGTGGATTTCCGTTCCGAGCTAGGGTTAGGGTTAGGGAACGGCAAGGCTTAGGGCACAGGTGAGGGTACGGAAACGTGGGAGGGTCAGGCTACGTGCTGACGCACGGGTCAGTGCCAGCGTATGGGCCAGGAGTAGGCTACGGCGTACGGTAAGGTGTAGGGCTGGTGGTGGGTTTCCGTTCAGGGCAAGGGTTAGGGTTAGGTAACGGCAAGGCTTAGGGCACAGGTGAGGGTAGAGAAACGTGGGAGGGTCAGGCTACGTGCTGACGCATGGGTCAGTGCCAGCGTACGGGCCAGGAGTAGGCTACGGCGTAGGGTAAGGTGTAGGGCTGGTGGTGGGTTTCCGTTCGGGGCTAGGGTTAGGGTTAGGGAACGGCAAGGCTTAGGGCACAGGTGAGGGTACGGAAACGTGGGAGGGTCAGGCTACGTGCTGACACACGGGTCAGTGCCAGCGTACCAGCCAGGATTAGGCTACGGCTTGGGGGTAAGGTGTAGGGCTGGTGGTGGGTTTCCGTTCAGAGCTAGGGTTAGGGTTAGGGAACGGCAAGGCTTAGGGTACAGGTGAGGGTACGGAAACGTTGGAGGGTCAGGCTAAGTGCTGACGCACGGGTCAGTGCCAGCGTACGGGCCAGGAGTAGGCTACGACTTGGGCATAAGTTGTAGGGCTGGTGGTGGGTTTCCATTCCGGGCTAGGGTTAGGGTTAGGGAACGGCAAGTCTTGGGGCACAGGTGAGTGTTTGGAAACGTGGGAGGGTCAGGCTACGTGCTGACGCACAGGTCAGTGCCATGGTACGGGACAGGAGGAGGCTACGGCGTAGGGTAAGATGTAGGCCTGGTGGTGGGTTTCCGTTCCGGGCTAGGGTTAGGGTTAGGGAACGGCAAGGATTAGGGCACAGGTGAGGGTACGGAAACGTGGGAGGGTCAGGCTACGTGCTGACGCATGGGTCAGTTCCTGCGTACGGGCCAGGAGTAGGCTACGGTGTAGGGTAAGGTGTAGGGCTGGTGGTGGATTTCTGTTCCGGGCTAGGGTTAGGGTTACGTAACGGCAAGGCTTAGGGCACAGGTGATTGTATGGAAACGTGGGAGGGTCAGGCTACGTGCTGACGCACGGGTCAGTGCCAGCGTACGGGCCAGGAGTAGGCTACGGCTTGGGGGTAAGGTGTAGGGCTGGTGGTGTTTTCCCGTTCCGGGCTAGGGTTAGGGTTAGGGAACGGCAAGGATTAGGGCACAGGTGAGGGTATGGAAATGTGGGAGGGTCAGGCTACGTGCTGACGCACGGGTCAGTGCCAGCATACGGGCCAGGAGTAGGCTACGGCTTGGGGTTAAGGTGTATGGCTGGTGGTGGGTTTCTGCTCCGGGCTAGGGTTAGGGTTAGGGAACGGGAAGTCTTATGGCACAGGTGAGGGTACGGAAATGTGGGAGGGTCAGGCTACGTGCTGACGCACGGGTCAGTGCCAGCGTACGGGTCAGGAATAGGCTACGGCGTAGGGAAATGTGTTTGTCTGGTGGTGGATTTCCGTTCCGAGCTAGGGTTAGGGTTAGGGAACGGCAAGGCTTAGGGCACAGGTGAGGGTACGGAAACGTGGGAGGGTCAGGCTACGTGCTGACGCACGAGTCAGTGCCAGCGTATGGGCCAGGAGTAGGCTACGGCGTACGGTAAGGTGTAGGGCTGGTGGTGGGTTTCCGTTCTGGGCTAGGGTTAGGGTTAGGGAACGGCAAGGCTTAGGGCACAGGTGAGGGTAGAGAAACGTGGGAGGGTCAGGCTACGTGCTGACGCACGGGTCAGTGCCAGCGTACGGGCCAGTAGTAGGCTACGGCATAGGGTAAGGTGTAGGGCTGGTGGTGGGTTTCCATTCGGGGCTAGGGTTAGGGTTAGGGAACGGCAAGGCTTAGGGCACAGGTGAGGGTACGGAAACGTGGGAGGGTCAGGCTACGTGCTGACACACGGGTCAGTGCCAGCGTACGGGCCAGGAGTAGGCTACGGCTTGGGCATAAGTTGTAGGGCTGGTGGTGGGTTTCCATTCCGGGCTAGTGTTAGGGTTAGGGAACAGCAAGGCTTAGGGCACAGGTGAGTGTATGGAAACGTGGGAGGGTCAGGCTACGTGCTGAGGCACAGGTCAGTGCCATGGTACGGGACAGGAGGAGGCTACGGCGTAGGGTAAGGTGTAGGGCTGGTGGTGGGTTTCCGTTCTGGGCTAGGGTTAGGGTTAGGTAACGGCAAGGCTTAGGGCACAGGTGAGGGTAGAGAAACGTGGGAGGGTCAGGCTACGTGCTGACGCATGGGTCAGTGCCAGCGTACGGGCCAGGAGTAGGCTACGGCGTAGGGTAAGGTGTAGGCCTGGTGGTGGGTTTCCGTTCCGGGCTAGGGTTAGGGTTAGGGAACGGCAAGGCTTAGGGCACAGGTGAGGGTACGGAAACGTGGGAGGGTCAGGCTACGTGCTGACACACGGTTCAGTGCCAGCGTACGGGCCAGGATTAGGCCACGGCTTGGGGGTAAGATGTAGGGCTGGTGGTGGGTTTCCGTTCAGAGCTAGGGTTAGGGTTAGGGAACGGCAAGGCTTAGGGTACAGGTGAGGGTACGGAAACGTTGGAGGGTCAGGCTAAGTGCTGACGCACGGGTCAGTGCCAGCGTACGGGCCAGGAGTAGGCTACGGCTTGGGCATAAGTTGTAGGGCTGGTGGTGGGTTTCCATTCCGGGCTAGGGTTAGGGTTAGGGAACGGCAAGGCTTGGGGCACAGGTGAGTGTTTGGAAACGTGGGAGGGTCAGGCTACGTGCTGACGCACAGGTCAGTGCCATGGTACGGGACAGGAGGAGGCTACGGCGTAGGGTAAGGTGTAGGCCTGGTGGTGGGTTTCCGTTCCGGGCTAGGGTTAGGGTTAGGGAACGGCAAGGATTAGGGCACAGGTGAGGGTACGGAAACGTGGGAGGGTCAGGCTACGTGCTGACGCATGGGTCAGTTCCAGCGTACGGGCCAGGAGTAGGCTACGGTGTAGGGTAAGGTGTAGGGCTGGTGGTGGATTTCTGTTCCGGGCTAGGGTTAGGGTTACGTAACGGCAAGGCTTAGGGCACAGGTGATTGTATGGAAACGTGGGAGGGTCAGGCTACGTGCTGACGCACGGGTCAGTGCCAGCGTACGGGCCAGGAGTAGGCTACGGCTTGGGGTTAAGGTGTAGGGCTGGTGGTGTTTTCCCGTTCCGGGCTAGGGTTAGGGTTAGGGAACGGCAAGGCTTAGGGCACAGGTGAGGGTATGGAAATGTGGGAGGGTCAGGCTACGTGCTGACGCACGGGTCAGTGCCAGCATACGGGCCAGGAGTAGGCTACGGCTTGGGGTTAAGGTGTATGGCTGGTGGTGGGTTTCTGCTCCGGGCTAGGGTTAGGGTTAGGGAACGGCAAGTCTTATGGCACAGGTGAGGGTACGGAAATGGGGGAGGGTCAGGCTACGTGCTGACGCACGGGTCAGTGCCAGCGTACGGGTCAGGAATAGGCTACGGCGTAAGGAAATGTGTTTGTCTGGTGGTGGATTTCCGTTCCGAGCTAGGGTTAGGGTTAGGGAACGGCAAGGCTTAGGGCACAGGTGAGGGTACGGAAACGTGGGAGGGTCAGGCTACGTGCTGACGCACGAGTCAGTGCCAGCGTATGGGCCAGGAGTAGGCTACGGCGTACGGTAAGGTGTAGGGCTGGTGGTGGGTTTCCGTTCTGGGCTAGGGTTAGGGTTAGGGAACGGCAAGGCTTAGGGCACAGGTGAGGGTAGAGAAACGTGGGAGGTTCAGGCTACGTGCTGACGCACGGGTCAGTGCCAGCGTACGGGCCAGGAGTAGGCTACGGCATAGGGTAAGGTGTAGGGCTGGTGGTGGGTTTCCATTCGGGGCTAGGGTTAGGGTTAGGGAACGGCAAGGCTTAGGGCACAGGTGAGGGTACGGAAACGTGGGAGGGTCAGGCTACGTGCTGACGCACGGGTCGTTGCCAGCCTACGGGCCAGTTGTAGGCTACAGCGTAGGGTAAGGTGTAGGGCTGGTGGTGGGTTTCCTTTCCGGGCTAGGGTTAGGGTTAGAGAACGGCAAGGCTTAGGGCACAGGTGAGGGTACGGAAACGTGGGAGGGTCAGGCTACGTGCTGACACACGGGTCAGTGCCAGCGTATGGGCCAGGAGTAGGCTACGGCGTACGGTAAGGTGTAGGGCTGGTGGTGGGTTTCCGTTCTGGGCTAGGGTTAGGGTTAGGTAACGGCAAGGCTTAGGGCACAGGTGAGGGTAGAGAAACGTGGGAGGGTCAGGCTACGTGCTGACGCACGGGTCAGTGCCAGCGTACGGGCCAGGAGTAGGCTACGGCTTGGGGGTAAGGTGTAGGGCTGGTGGTGGGTTTCCGTTCCGAGCTAGGGTTAGGGTTAGGGAAGGGCAAGGCTTAGGGTACAGGTGAGGGTACGGAAACGTTGGAGGGTCAGGCTAAGTGCTGACGCACGGGTCAGTGCCAGCGTACGGGCCAGGGGTAGGCAATGGCTTGGGCATAAGTTGTAGGGCTTGTGGTGGGTTTCCATTCCGGGCTAGGGTTAGGGTTAGGGAACGGCAAGGCTTAGGGCACAGGTGAGTGTATGGAAACGTGGGAGGGTCAGGCTACGTGCTGGCGCACATGTCAGTGCCATGGTACGGGACATGAGGAGGCTACAGCGTAGGGTAAGGTGTAGGCCTGGTGGTGGGTTTCCGTTCCGGGCTAGGGTTAGGGTTAGGGAACGGCAAGGATTAGGGCACAGGTGAGGGTACGGAAACGTGGGAGGGTCAGGCTACGTGCTGACGCATGGGTCAGTTCCAGCGTACGGGCCAGGAGTAGGCTACGGTGTAGGGTAAGGTGTAGGGCTGGTGGTGGATTTCTGTTCCGGGCTAGGGTTAGGGTTACGTAACGGCAAGGCTTAGGGCACAGGTGATTGTATGGAAACGTGGGAGGGTCAGGCTACGTGCTGACGCACGGGTCAGTGCCAGCGTACGGGCCAGGAGTAGGCTACGGCTTGGGGTTAAGGTGTAGGGCTGGTGGTGTTTTCCCGTTCCGGGCTAGGGTTAGGGTTAGGGAACGGCAAGGCTTAGGGCACAGGTGAGGGTATGGAAATGTGGGAGGGTCAGGCTACGTGCTGACGCACGGGTCAGTGCCAGCATACGGGCCAGGAGTAGGCTACGGCTTGGGGTTAAGGTGTATGGCTGGTGGTGGGTTTCTGCTCCGGGCTAGGGTTAGGGTTAGGGAACGGCAAGTCTTATGGCACAGGTGAGGGTACGGAAATGGGGGAGGGTCAGGCTACGTGCTGACGCACGGGTCAGTGCCAGCGTACGGGTCAGGAATAGGCTACGGCGTAAGGAAATGTGTTTGTCTGGTGGTGGATTTCCGTTCCGAGCTAGGGTTAGGGTTAGGGAACGGCAAGGCTTAGGGCACAGGTGAGGGTACGGAAACGTGGGAGGGTCAGGCTACGTGCTGACGCACGAGTCAGTGCCAGCGTATGGGCCAGGAGTAGGCTACGGCGTACGGTAAGGTGTAGGGCTGGTGGTGGGTTTCCGTTCTGGGCTAGGGTTAGGGTTAGGGAACGGCAAGGCTTAGGGCACAGGTGAGGGTAGAGAAACGTGGGAGGTTCAGGCTACGTGCTGACGCACGGGTCAGTGCCAGCGTACGGGCCAGGAGTAGGCTACGGCATAGGGTAAGGTGTAGGGCTGGTGGTGGGTTTCCATTCGGGGCTAGGGTTAGGGTTAGGGAACGGCAAGTCTTGGGGCACAGGTGAGTGTTTGGAAACGTGGGAGGGTCAGGCTACGTGCTGACGCACGGGTCAGTGCCAGCGTACGGGCCAGGAGTAGGCTACGGCTTGGGGTTAAGGTGTAGGGCTGGTGGTGTTTTCCCGTTCCGGGCTAGGGTTAGGGTTAGGGAACGGCAAGGCTTAGGGCACAGGTGAGGGTATGGAAATGTGGGAGGGTCAGGCTACGTGCTGACGCACGGGTCAGTGCCAGCATACGGGCCAGGAGTAGGCTACGGCTTGGGGTTAAGGTGTATGGCTGGTGGTGGGTTTCTGCTCCGGGCTAGGGTTAGGGTTAGGGAACGGCAAGTCTTATGGCACAGGTGAGGGTACGGAAATGGGGGAGGGTCAGGCTACGTGCTGACGCACGGGTCAGTGCCAGCGTACGGGTCAGGAATAGGCTACGGCGTAAGGAAATGTGTTTGTCTGGTGGTGGATTTCCGTTCCGAGCTAGGGTTAGGGTTAGGGAACGGCAAGGCTTAGGGCACAGGTGAGGGTACGGAAACGTGGGAGGGTCAGGCTACGTGCTGACGCACGAGTCAGTGCCAGCGTATGGGCCAGGAGTAGGCTACGGCGTACGGTAAGGTGTAGGGCTGGTGGTGGGTTTCCGTTCTGGGCTAGGGTTAGGGTTAGGGAACGGCAAGGCTTAGGGCACAGGTGAGGGTAGAGAAACGTGGGAGGTTCAGGCTACGTGCTGACGCACGGGTCAGTGCCAGCGTACGGGCCAGGAGTAGGCTACGGCATAGGGTAAGGTGTAGGGCTGGTGGTGGGTTTCCATTCGGGGCTAGGGTTAGGGTTAGGGAACGGCAAGGCTTAGGGCACAGGTGAGGGTACGGAAACGTGGGAGGGTCAGGCTACGTGCTGACGCACGGGTCGTTGCCAGCCTACGGGCCAGTTGTAGGCTACAGCGTAGGGTAAGGTGTAGGGCTGGTGGTGGGTTTCCTTTCCGGGCTAGGGTTAGGGTTAGAGAACGGCAAGGCTTAGGGCACAGGTGAGGGTACGGAAACGTGGGAAGGTCAGGCTAAGTGCTGACGCACGGGTCAGTGCCAGCGTACGGGCCAGGAGTAGGCTACGGCTTGGGCATAAGTTGTAGGGCTGGTGGTGGGTTTCCATTCCGGGCTAGGGTTAGGGTTAGGGAACGGCAAGTCTTGGGGCACAGGTGAGTGTTTGGAAACGTGGGAGGGTCAGGCTACGTGCTGACGCACAGGTCAGTGCCATGGTACGGGACAGGAGGAGGCTACGGCGTAGGGTAAGATGTAGGCCTGGTGGTGGGTTTCCGTTCCGGGCTAGGGTTAGGGTTAGGGAACGGCAAGGATTAGGGCACAGGTGAGGGTACGGAAACGTGGGAGGGTCAGGCTACGTGCTGACGCATGGGTCAGTTCCAGCGTACGGGCCAGGAGTAGGCTACGGTGTAGGGTAAGGTGTAGGGCTGGTGGTGGATTTCTGTTCCGGGCTAGGGTTAGGGTTACGTAACGGCAAGGCTTAGGGCACAGGTGATTGTATGGAAACGTGGGAGGGTCAGGCTACGTGCTGACGCACGGGTCAGTGCCAGCGTACGGGCCAGGAGTAGGCTACGGCTTGGGGGTAAGGTGTAGGGCTGGTGGTGGGTTTCCGTTCCGAGCTAGGGTTAGGGTTAGGGAAGGGCAAGGCTTAGGGTACAGGTGAGGGTACGGAAACGTTGGAGGGTCAGGCTAAGTGCTGACGCACGGGTCAGTGCCAGCGTACGGGCCAGGAGTAGGCAATGGCTTGGGCATAAGTTGTAGGGCTTGTGGTGGGTTTCCATTCCGGGCTAGGGTTAGGATTAGGGAACGGCAAGGCTTAGGGCACAGGTGAGTGTATGGAAACGTGGGAGGGTCAGGCTACGTGCTGGCGCACATGTCAGTGCCATGGTACGGGACAGGAGGAGGCTACGGCGTAGGGTAAGGTGTAGGCCTGGTGGTGGGTTTCCGTTCCGGGCTAGGGTTAGGGTTAGGGAACGGCAAGGCTTAGGGCACAGGTGAGGGTACGGAAACGTGGGAGGGTCAGGCTACGTGCGGACGCTCGGGTCAGTGCCAGCGTACGGGCCAGGAGTAGGCTACGGCTTGGGGGTAAGGTGTAGGGCTGGTGGTGTGTTTCCGCTCCGGGCTAGGTTAGGGTTAGGGAACGGCAAGTCTTATGGCACAGGTGAGGGTACGGAAATGTGGGAGGGTCAGGCTACGTGCTGACGCACGTGTGAGTGCCAGCGTACGGGTCAGGAGTAGGCTACGGCGTAGGGAAATATGTTTGGCTGGTGGTGGATTTCCGTTCCGAGCTAGGGTTAGGGTTAGGGAACGGCAAGGCTTAGGGCACAGGTGATGGTACGGAAACGTGGGAGGGTCAGGCTACGTGCTGACGCACGGGTCAGTTCCAGCGTATGGGCCAGGAGTAGGCTACGGCGTACGGTAAGGTGTAAGGCTGGTGGTGGGTTTTCGTTCTGGGCTAGGGTTAGGGTTAGGGAACGGCAAGGCTTAGGGCACAGGTGAGGGTACAGAAATGTGGGAGGGTCAGGCTACGTGCTGACGCACGTGTCAGTGCCAGCGTACGGGCCAGGAGTACGCTAAAGCGTAGGGTAAGGGTTAGGGCTGGTGGTGGATTTCCATTCCGGTCTAGGGTTAGGGTTAGGGAGCGGCAAGGCTTAGGGCACAGGTGAGGGTACGGAAACGTGGGAGGGTCAGGCTTCATGCTGACGCACGGGTCAGTGCCAGCATACGGGCCAGGAGTAGGCTACGGCTTGGGGGTAAGGTGTAGGGCTGGTGGTGTGTTTCCGCTCCGGGCTAGGGTTAGGGTTAGGGAACGGCAAGTCTTATGGCACAGGTGAGGGTACGGAAATGTGGGAGGGTCAGGCTACGTGCTGACGCACGGGTCAGTGCCAGCGTACGGGTCAGGAATAGGCTACGGCGTAGGAACATGTGTTTGTCTGGTGGTGGATTTCCGTTCCGAGCTAGGGTTAGGGTTAGGGAACGGCAAGGCTTAGGGCACAGGTGAGGGTACGGAAACGTGGGAGGGTCAGGCTACGTGCTGACACACGGGTCAGTGCCAGCGTATGGGCCAGGAGTAGGCTACGGCGTACGGTAAGGTGTAGGGCTGGTGGTGGGTTTCCGTTCTGGGCTAGGGTTAGGGTTAGGTAACGGCAAGGCTTAGGGCACAGGTGAGGGTAGAGAAACGTGGGAGGGTCAGGCTACGTGCTGACGCACGGGTCAGTGCCAGCGTACGGGCCAGGAGTAGGCTACGGCTTGGGGGTAAGGTGTAGGGCTGGTGGTGGGTTTCCGTTCCGAGCTAGGGTTAGGGTTAGGGAAGGGCAAGGCTTAGGGTACAGGTGAGGGTACGGAAACGTTGGAGGGTCAGGCTAAGTGCTGACGCACGGGTCAGTGCCAGCGTACGGGCCAGGGGTAGGCAATGGCTTGGGCATAAGTTGTAGGGCTTGTGGTGGGTTTCCATTCCGGGCTAGGGTTAGGGTTAGGGAACGGCAAGGCTTAGGGCACAGGTGAGTGTATGGAAACGTGGGAGGGTCAGGCTACGTGCTGGCGCACATGTCAGTGCCATGGTACGGGACATGAGGAGGCTACAGCGTAGGGTAAGGTGTAGGCCTGGTGGTGGGTTTCCGTTCCGGGCTAGGGTTAGGGTTAGGGAACGGCAAGGCTTAGGGCACAGGTGAGGGTACGGAAACGTCGGAGGGTCAGGCTACGTGCTGACGCACGGGTCAGTTCCACCGTATGGGCCAGGAGTAGGCTACGGCGTACGGTAAGGTGTAAGGCTGGTGGTGGGTTTTCGTTCTGGGCTAGGGTTAGTGTTAGGTAACGGCAAGGCTTAGGGCACAGGTGACGGTACAGAAATGTGGGAGGGTCAGGCTACGTGCTGACGCACGTGTCAGTGCCAGCGTACGGGCCAGGAGTACGCTAAGGCGTAGGGTAAGGGGTAGGGCTGGTGGTGGTTTTCCTTTCCGGTCTATGGTTAGGGTTAGGGAGCGGCAAGGTTTAGGGCACAGGTGAGGGTACGGAAACGTGGGAGGTTCAGGCTACATGCTGACGCACGGGTCAGTGCCAGCATACGGGCCAGGAGTAGGCTACGGCTTGGGGGTAAGGTGTAGACCTGGTGGTGTGTTTCCGCTCCGGGCTAGGGTTAGGGTTAGGGAACGGCAAGTCTTATGGCACAGGTGAGGGTACGGAAATGTGGGAGGGTCAGGCTACGTGCTGACGCACGGGTCAGTGCCAGCGTACGGGTCAGGAATAGGCTACGGCGTAGGAAAATGTGTTTGGCTGGTGGTGGATTTCCGTTCCGAGCTAGGGTTAGGGTTAGGGAACGGCAAGGCTTAGGGCACAGGTGAGGGTACGGAAACGTGGGAGGGTCAGGCTACGTGCTGACGCACGGATCAGTGCCAGCGTATGGGCCAGGAGTAGGCTACGGCGTACGGTAAGGTGTAGGGCTGGTGGTGGGTTTCCGTTCAGGGCTAGGGTTAGGGTTAGGTAACGGCAAGGCTTAGGGCACAGGTGAGGGTAGAGAAACGTGGGAGGGTCAGGCTACGTGCTGACGCATGGGTCAGTGCCAGCGTACGGGCCAGGAGTAGGCTACGGCGTAGGGTAAGGTGTAGGGCTGGTGGTGGGTTTCTGTTCGGGGCTAGGGTTAGGGTTAGGGAACGGCAAGGCTTAGGGCACAGGTGAGGGTACGGAAACGTGGGAGGGTCAGGCTACGTGCTGACACACGGGTCAGTGCCAGCGTACCAGCCAGGATTAGGCTACGGCTTGGGGGTAAGGTGTAGGGCTGGTGGTGGGTTTCCGTTCAGAGCTAGGGTTAGGGTTAGGGAACGGCAAGGCTTAGGGTACAGGTGAGGGTACGGAAACGTTGGAGGGTCAGGCTAAGTGCTGACGCGCGGGTCAGTGCCAGCGTACGGGCCAGGAGTAGGCTACGGCTTGGGCATAAGTTGTAGGGCTGGTGGTGGGTTTCCATTCCGGGCTAGGGTTAGGGTTAGGGAACGGCAAGTCTTGGGGCACAGGTGAGTGTTTGGAAACGTGGGAGGGTCAGGCTACGTGCTGACGCACAGGTCAGTGCCATGGTACGGGACAGGAGGAGGCTACGGCGTAGGGTAAGATGTAGGCCTGGTGGTGGGTTTCCGTTCCGGGCTAGGGTTAGGGTTAGGGAACGGCAAGGATTAGGGCACAGGTGAGGGTACGGAAACGTGGGAGGGTCAGGCTACGTGCTGACGCATGGGTCAGTTCCAGCGTACGGGCCAGGAGTAGGCTACGGTGTAGGGTAAGGTGTAGGGCTGGTGGTGGATTTCTGTTCCGGGCTAGGGTTAGGGTTACGTAACGGCAAGGCTTAGGGCACAGGTGATTGTATGGAAACGTGGGAGGGTCAGGCTACGTGCTGACGCACGGGTCAGTGCCAGCGTACGGGCCAGGAGTAGGCTACGGCTTGGGGGTAAGGTGTAGGGCTGGTGGTGTTTTCCCGTTCTGGGCTAGGGTTAGGGTTAGGGAACGGCAAGGCTTAGGGCACAGGTGAGGGTATGGAAATGTGGGAGGGTCAGGCTACGTGCTGACGCACGGGTCAGTGCCAGCATACGGGCCAGGAGTAGGCTACGGCTTGGGGTTAAGGTGTATGGCTGGTGGTGGGTTTCTGCTCCGGGCTAGGGTTAGGGTTAGGGAACGGCAAGTCTTATGGCACAGGTGAGGGTACGGAAATGGGGGAGGGTCAGGCTACGTGCTGACGCACGGGTCAGTGCCAGCGTACGGGTCAGGAATAGGCTACGGCGTAGGGAAATGTGTTTGTCTGGTGGTGGATTTCCGTTCCGAGCTAGGGTTAGGGTTAGGGAACGGCAAGGCTTAGGGCACAGGTGAGGGTACGGAAACGTGGGAGGGTCAGGCTACGTGCTGACGCACGAGTCAGTGCCAGCGTATGGGCCAGGAGTAGGCTACGGCGTACGGTAAGGTGTAGGGCTGGTGGTGGGTTTCCGTTCTGGGCTAGGGTTAGGGTTAGGGAACGGCAAGGCTTAGGGCACAGGTGAGGGTAGAGAAACGTGGGAGGGTCAGGCTACGTGCTGACGCACGGGTCAGTGCCAGCGTACGGGCCAGGAGTAGGCTACGGCATAGGGTAAGGTGTAGGGCTGGTGGTGGGTTTCCATTCGGGGCTAGGGTTAGGGTTAGGGAACGGCAAGGCTTAGGGCACAGGTGAGGGTACGGAAACGTGGGAGGGTCAGGCTACGTGCTGACACACGGGTCAGTGCCAGCGTACGGGCCAGGAGTAGGCTACGGCTTGGGCATAAGTTGTAGGGCTGGTGGTGGGTTTCCATTCCGGGCTAGGGTTAGGGTTAGGGAACGGCAAGGCTTGGGGCACAGGTGAGTGTTTGGAAACGTGGGAGGGTCAGGCTACGTGCTGACGCACAGGTCAGTGCCATGGTACGGGACAGGAGGGGGCTACGGCGTAGGGTAAGGTGTAGGCCTGGTGGTGGGTTTCCGTTCCGGGCTAGGGTTAGGGTTAGGGAACGGCAAGGATTAGGGCACAGGTGAGGGTACAGAAACGTGGGAGGGTCAGGCTACGTGCTGACGCGTGGGTCAGTTCCAGCGTACGGGCCAGGAGTAGGCTACGGTGTAGGGTAAGGTGTAGGGCTGGTGGTGGATTTCTGTTCCGGGCTAGGGTTAGGGTTACGTAACGGCAAGGCTTAGGGCACAGGTGATTGTATGGAAACGTGGGAGGGTTAGGCTACGTGCTGACGCACGGGTCAGTGCCAGCGTACGGGCCAGGAGTAGGCTACGGCTTGGGGGTAAGGTGTAGGGCTGGTGGTGTTTTCCCGTTCCGGGCTAGGGTTAGGGTTAGGGAACGGCAAGGCTTAGGGCACAGGTGAGGGTATGGAAATGTGGGAGGGTCAGGCTACGTGCTGACGCACGGGTCAGTGCTAGCATACGGGCCAGGAGTAGGCTACGGCTTGGGGTTAAGGTGTATGGCTGGTGGTGGGTTTCTGCTCCGGGCTAGGGTTATGGTTACGTAACGGCAAGGCTTAGGGCACAGGTGATTGTATGGAAACGTGGGAGGGTCAGGCTACGTGCTGACGCACGGGTCAGTGCCAGCGTACGGGCCAGGAGTAGGCTACGGCTTGGGGGTAAGGTGTAGGGCTGGTGGTGTTTTCCCGTTCCGGGCTAGGGTTAGGGTTAGGGAACGGCAAGGCTTAGGGCACAGGTGAGGGTATGGAAATGTGGGAGGGTCAGGCTACGTGCTGACGCACGGGTCAGTGCCAGCATACGGGCCAGGAGTAGGCTACGGCTTGGGGTTAAGGTGTATGGCTGGTGGTGGGTTTCTGCTCCGGGCTAGGGTTAGGGTTAGGGAACGGCAAGTCTTATGGCACAGGTGAGGGTACGGAAATGGGGGAGGGTCAGGCTACGTGCTGACGCACGGGTCAGTGCCAGCGTACGGGTCAGGAATAGGTTACGGCGTAGGGAAATGTGTTTGGTGGTGGATTTCCGTTCCGAGCTAGGTTTAGGGTTAGGGAACGGCAAGGCTTAGGGCACAGGTGAGGGTACGGAAACGTGGGAGGGTCAGGCTACGTGCTGACGCACGAGTCAGTGCCAGCGTATGGGCCAGGAGTAGGCTACAGCGTACGGTAAGGTGTAGGGCTGGTGGTGGGTTTCCGTTCTGGGCTAGGGTTAGGGTTAGGGAACGGCAAGGCTTAGGGCACAGGTGAGGGTAGAGAAACGTGGGAGGGTCAGGCTACGTGCTGACGCACGGGTCAGTGCCAGCGTACGGGCCAGTAGTAGGCTACGGCATAGGGTAAGGTGTAGGGCTGGTGGTGGGTTTCCATTCGGGGCTAGGGTTAGGGTTAGGGAACGGCAAGGCTTAGGGCACAGGTGAGGGTACGGAAACGTGGGAGGGTCAGGCTACGTGCTGACACACGGGTCAGTGCCAGCGTACGGGCCAGGAGTAGGCTACGGCTTGGGCATAAGTTGTAGGGCTGGTGGTGGGTTTCCATTCCGGGCTAGTGTTAGGGTGAGGGAACAGCAAGGCTTAGGGCACAGGTGAGTGTATGGAAACGTGGGAGGGTCAGGCTACGTGCTGAGGCACAGGTCAGTGCCATGGTACGGGACAGGAGGAGGCTACGGCGTAGGGTAAGGTGTAGGGCTGGTGGTGGGTTTCCGTTCTGGGCTAGGGTTAGGGTTAGGTAACGGCAAGGCTTAGGGCACAGGTGAGGGTAGAGAAACGTGGGAGGGTCAGGCTACGTGCTGACGCATGGGTCAGTGCCAGCGTACGGGCCAGGAGTAGGCTACGGCGTAGGGTAAGGTGTAGGGCTGGTGGTGGGTTTCCGTTCCGGGCTAGGGTTAGGGTTAGGGAACGGCAAGGCTTAGGGCACAGGTGAGGGTACGGAAACATGGGAGGGTCAGGCTACGTGCTGACACACGGGTCAGTGCCAGCGTACGGGCCAGGATTAGGCTACGGCTTGGGGGTAAGATGTAGGGCTGGTGGTGGGTTTCCGTTCAGAGCTAGGGTTAGGGTTAGGGAACGGCAAGGCTTAGGGTACAGGTGAGGGTACGGAAACGTTGGAGGGTCAGGCTAAGTGCTGACGCACGGGTCAGTGCCAGCGTACGGGCCAGGAGTAGGCTACGGCTTGGGCATAAGTTGTAGGGCTGGTGGTGGGTTTCCATACCGGGCTAGGGTTAGGGTTAGGGAACGGCAAGGCTTGGGGCACAGGTGAGTGTTTGGAAACGTGGGAGGGTCAGGCTACGTGCTGACGCACAGGTCAGTGCCATGGTACGGGACAGGAGGGGGCTACGGCGTAGGGTAAGGTGTAGGCCTGGTGGTGGGTTTCCGTTCCGGGCTAGGGTTAGGGTTAGGGAACGGCAAGGATTAGGGCACAGGTGAGGGTACAGAAACGTGGGAGGGTCAGGCTACGTGCTGACGCGTGGGTCAGTTCCAGCGTACGGGCCAGGAGTAGGCTACGGTGTAGGGTAAGGTGTAGGGCTGGTGGTGGATTTCTGTTCCGGGCTAGGGTTAGGGTTACGTAACGGCAAGGCTTAGGGCACAGGTGATTGTATGGAAACGTGGGAGGGTTAGGCTACGTGCTGACGCACGGGTCAGTGCCAGCGTACGGGCCAGGAGTAGGCTACGGCTTGGGGGTAAGGTGTAGGGCTGGTGGTGTTTTCCCGTTCCGGGCTAGGGTTAGGGTTAGGGAACGGCAAGGCTTAGGGCACAGGTGAGGGTATGGAAATGTGGGAGGGTCAGGCTACGTGCTGACGCACGGGTCAGTGCTAGCATACGGGCCAGGAGTAGGCTACGGCTTGGGGTTAAGGTGTATGGCTGGTGGTGGGTTTCTGCTCCGGGCTAGGGTTAGGGTTACGTAACGGCAAGGCTTAGGGCACAGGTGATTGTATGGAAACGTGGGAGGGTCAGGCTACGTGCTGACGCACGGGTCAGTGCCAGCGTACGGGCCAGGAGTAGGCTACGGCTTGGGGGTAAGGTGTAGGGCTGGTGGTGTTTTCCCGTTCCGGGCTAGGGTTAGGGTTAGGGAACGGCAAGGCTTAGGGCACATGTGAGGGTATGGAAATGTGGGAGGGTCAGGCTACGTGCTGACGCACGGGTCAGTGCCAGCATACGGGCCAGGAGTAGGCTACGGCTTGGGGTTAAGGTGTATGGCTGGTGGTGGGTTTCTGCTCCGGGCTAGGGTTAGGGTTAGGGAACGGCAAGTCTTATGGCACAGGTGAGGGTACGGAAATGGGGGAGGGTCAGGCTACGTGCTGACGCACGGGTCAGTGCCAGCGTACGGGTCAGGAATAGGCTACGGCGTAGGGAAATGTGTTTGTCTGGTGGTGGATTTCCGTTCCGAGCTAGGGTTAGGGTTAGGGAACGGCAAGGCTTAGGGCACAGGTGAGGGTACGGAAACGTGGGAGGGTCAGGCTACGTGCTGACGCACGAGTCAGTGCCAGCGTATGGGCCAGGAGTAGGCTACAGCGTACGGTAAGGTGTAGGGCTGGTGGTGGGTTTCCGTTCTGGGCTAGGGTTAGGGTTAGGGAACGGCAAGGCTTAGGGCACAGGTGAGGGTAGAGAAACGTGGGAGGGTCAGGCTACGTGCTGACGCACGGGTCAGTGCCAGCGTACGGGCCAGGAGTAGGCTACGGCATAGGGTAAGGTGTAGGGCTGGTGGTGGGTTTCCATTCGGGGCTAGGGTTAGGGTTAGGGAACGGCAAGGCTTAGGGCACAGGTGAGGGTACGGAAACGTGGGAGGGTCAGGCTACGTGCTGACACACGGGTCAGTGCCAGCGTACGGGCCAGGAGTAGGCTACGGCTTGGGCATAAGTTGTAGGGCTGGTGGTGGGTTTCCATTCCGGGCTAGTGTTAGGGTGAGGGAACAGCAAGGCTTAGGGCACAGGTGAGTGTATGGAAACGTGGGAGGGTCAGGCTACGTGCTGAGGCACAGGTCAGTGCCATGGTACGGGACAGGAGGAGGCTACGGCGTAGGGTAAGGTGTAGGGCTGGTGGTGGGTTTCCGTTCTGGGCTAGGGTTAGGGTTAGGTAACGGCAAGGCTTAGGGCACAGGTGAGGGTAGAGAAACGTGGGAGGGTCAGGCTACGTGCTGACGCATGGGTCAGTGCCAGCGTACGGGCCAGGAGTAGGCTACGGCGTAGGGTAAGGTGTAGGGCTGGTGGTGGGTTTCCGTTCCGGGCTAGGGTTAGGGTTAGGGAACGGCAAGGCTTAGGGCACAGGTGAGGGTACGGAAACATGGGAGGGTCAGGCTACGTGCTGACACACGGGTCAGTGCCAGCGTACGGGCCAGGATTAGGCTACGGCTTGGGGGTAAGATGTAGGGCTGGTGGTGGGTTTCCGTTCAGAGCTAGGGTTAGGGTTAGGGAACGGCAAGGCTTAGGGTACAGGTGAGGGTACGGAAACGTTGGAGGGTCAGGCTAAGTGCTGACGCACGGGTCAGTGCCAGCGTACGGGCCAGGAGTAGGCTACGGCTTGGGCATAAGTTGTAGGGCTGGTGGTGGGTTTCCATTCCGGGCTAGGGTTAGGGTTAGGGAACGGCAAGGCTTGGGGCACAGGTGAGTGTTTGGAAACGTGGGAGGGTCAGGCTACGTGCTGACGCACAGGTCAGTGCCATGGTACGGGACAGGAGGGGGCTACGGCGTAGGGTAAGGTGTAGGCCTGGTGGTGGGTTTCCGTTCCGGGCTAGGGTTAGGGTTAGGGAACGGCAAGGATTAGGGCACAGGTGAGGGTACAGAAACGTGGGAGGGTCAGGCTACGTGCTGACGCATGGGTCAGTTCCAGCGTACGGGCCAGGAGTAGGCTACGGTGTAGGGTAAGGTGTAGGGCTGGTGGTGGATTTCTGTTCCGGGCTTGGGTTAGGGTTACGTAACGGCAAGGCTTAGGGCACAGGTGATTGTATGGAAACGTGGGAGGGTTAGGCTACGTGCTGACGCACGGGTCAGTGCCAGCGTACGGGCCAGGAGTAGGCTACGGCTTGGGGGTAAGGTGTAGGGCTGGTGGTGTTTTCCCGTTCCGGGCTAGGGTTAGGGTTAGGGAACGGCAAGGCTTAGGGCACAGGTGAGGGTATGGAAATGTGGGAGGGTCAGGCTACGTGCTGACGCACGGGTCAGTGCTAGCATACGGGCCAGGAGTAGGCTACGGCTTGGGGTTAAGGTGTATGGCTGGTGGTGGGTTTCTGCTCCGGGCTAGGGTTAGGGTTACGTAACGGCAAGGCTTAGGGCACAGGTGATTGTATGGAAACGTGGGAGGGTCAGGCTACGTGCTGACGCACGGGTCAGTGCCAGCGTACGGGCCAGGAGTAGGCTACGGCTTGGGGGTAAGGTGTAGGGCTGGTGGTGTTTTCCCGTTCCGGGCTAGGGTTAGGGTTAGGGAACGGCAAGGCTTAGGGCACATGTGAGGGTATGGAAATGTGGGAGGGTCAGGCTACGTGCTGACGCACGGGTCAGTGCCAGCATACGGGCCAGGAGTAGGCTACGGCTTGGGGTTAAGGTGTATGGCTGGTGGTGGGTTTCTGCTCCGGGCTAGGGTTAGGGTTAGGGAACGGCAAGTCTTATGGCACAGGTGAGGGTACGGAAATGGGGGAGGGTCAGGCTACGTGCTCACGCACGGGTCAGTGCCAGCGTACGGGTCAGGAATAGGCTACGGCGTAGGGAAATGTGTTTGTCTGGTGGTGGATTTCCGTTCCGAGCTAGGGTTAGGGTTAGGGAACGGCAAGGCTTAGGGCACAGGTGAGGGTACGGAAACGTGGGAGGGTCAGGCTACGTGCTGACGCACGAGTCAGTGCCAGCGTATGGGCCAGGAGTAGGCTACAGCGTACGGTAAGGTGTAGGGCTGGTGGTGGGTTTCCGTTCTGGGCTAGGGTTAGGGTTAGGGAACGGCAAGGCTTAGGGCACAGGTGAGGGTAGAGAAACGTGGGAGGGTCAGGCTACGTGCTGACGCACGGGTCAGTGCCAGCGTACGGGCCAGGAGTAGGCTACGGCATAGGGTAAGGTGTAGGGCTGGTGGTGGGTTTCCATTCGGGGCTAGGGTTAGGGTTAGGGAACGGCAAGGCTTAGGGCACAGGTGAGGGTACGGAAACGTGGGAGGGTCAGGCTACGTGCTGACACACGGGTCAGTGCCAGCGTACGGGCCAGGAGTAGGCTACGGCTTGGGCATAAGTTGTAGGGCTGGTGGTGGGTTTCCATTCCGGGCTAGTGTTAGGGTGAGGGAACAGCAAGGCTTAGGGCACAGGTGAGTGTATGGAAACGTGGGAGGGTCAGGCTACGTGCTGAGGCACAGGTCAGTGCCATGGTACGGGACAGGAGGAGGCTACGGCGTAGGGTAAGGTGTAGGGCTGGTGGTGGGTTTCCGTTCTGGGCTAGGGTTAGGGTTAGGTAACGGCAAGGCTTAGGGCACAGGTGAGGGTAGAGAAACGTGCGAGGGTCAGGCTACGTGCTGACGCATGGGTCAGTGCCAGCGTACGGGCCAGGAGTAGGCTACGGCGTAGGGTAAGGTGTAGGGCTGGTGGTGGGTTTCCGTTCCGGGCTAGGGTTAGGGTTAGGGAACGGCAAGGCTTAGGGCACAGGTGAGGGTACGGAAACATGGGAGGGTCAGGCTACGTGCTGACACACGGGTCAGTGCCAGCGTACGGGCCAGGATTAGGCTACGGCTTGGGGGTAAGATGTAGGGCTGGTGGTGGGTTTCCGTTCAGAGCTAGGGTTAGGGTTAGGGAACGGCAAGGCTTAGGGTACAGGTGAGGGTACGGAAACGTTGGAGGGTCAGGCTAAGTGCTGACGCACGGGTCAGTGCCAGCGTACGGGCCAGGAGTAGGCTACGGCTTGGGCATAAGTTGTAGGGCTGGTGGTGGGTTTCCATTCCGGGCTAGGGTTAGGGTTAGGGAACGGCAAGGCTTGGGGCACAGGTGAGTGTTTGGAAACGTGGGAGGGTCAGGCTACGTGCTGACGCACAGGTCAGTGCCATGGTACGGGACAGGAGGGGGCTACGGCGTAGGGTAAGGTGTAGGCCTGGTGGTGGGTTTCCGTTCCGGGCTAGGGTTAGGGTTAGGGAACGGCAAGGATTAGGGCACAGGTGAGGGTACAGAAACGTGGGAGGGTCAGGCTACGTGCTGACGCATGGGTCAGTTCCAGCGTACGGGCCAGGAGTAGGCTACGGTGTAGGGTAAGGTGTAGGGCTGGTGGTGGATTTCTGTTCCGGGCTAGGGTTAGGGTTACGTAACGGCAAGGCTTAGGGCACAGGTGATTGTATGGAAACGTGGGAGCGTCAGGCTACGTGCTGACGCACGGGTCAGTGCCAGCGTACGGGCCAGGAGTAGGCTACGGCTTGGGGGTAAGGTGTAGGGCTGGTGGTGTTTTCCCGTTCCGGGCTAGGGTTAGGGTTAGGGAACGGCAAGGCTTAGGGCACAGGTGAGGGTATGGAAATGTGGGAGGGTCAGGCTACGTGCTGACGCACGGGTCAGTGCTAGCATACGGGCCAGGAGTAGGCTACGGCTTGGGGTTAAGGTGTATGGCTGGTGGTGGGTTTCTGCTCCGGGCTAGGGTTAGGGTTAGGGAACGGCAAGTCTTATGGCACAGGTGAGGGTACGGAAATGGGGGAGGGTCAGGCTACGTGCTGACGCACGGGTCAGTGCCAGCGTACGGGTCAGGAATAGGCTACGGCGTAGGGAAATGTGTTTGTCTGGTGGTGGATTTCCGTTCCGAGCTAGGGTTAGGGTTAGGGAACAGCAAGGCTTAGGGCACAGGTGAGGGTACGGAAACGTGGGAGGGTCAGGCTACGTGCTGACGCACGAGTTAGTGCCAGCGTATGGGCCAGGAGTAGGCTACGGCGTACGGTAAGGTGTAGGGCTGGTGGTGGGTTTCCGTTCTGGGCTAGGGTTAGGGTTAGGGAACGGCAAGGCTTAGGGCACAGGTGAGGGTAGAGAAACGTGGGAGGGTCAGGCTACGTGCTGACGCACGGGTCAGTGTCAGCGTACGGGCCAGGAGTAGGCTACGGCATAGGGTAAGGTGTAGGGCTGGTGGTGGGTTTCCATTCGGGGCTAGGGTTAGGGTTAGGGAACGGCAAGGCTTAGGGCACAGGTGAGGGTACGGAAACGTGGGAGGGTCAGGTTACGTGCTGACACACGGGTCAGTGCCAGCGTACGGGCCAGGAGTAGGCTACGGCTTGGGGGTAAGGTGTAGGGCTGGTGGAGTGTTTCCGCTCCGGGCTAGGGTTAGGGTTAGGGAACGGCAAGTCTTATGGCACAGGTGAGGGTACAGAAATGTGGGAGGGTCAGGCTACGTGCTGACGCACGTGTCAGTGCCAGCGTACGGGCCAGGAGTAGGCTACGGCGTAGGGAAATTTGTTTGGCTGGTGGTGGATTTCGGTTCCGAGCTGGGGTTAGGGTTACGGAACGGCAAGGCTTAGGGCACAGGTGAGGGTACGGAAACGTGGGAGGGTCAGGCTACGTGCTGACGCACGGGTCAGTTCCACCGTATGGGCCAGGAGTAGGCTACGGCGTACGGTAAGGTGTAAGGCTGGTGGTGGGTTTTCGTTCTGGGCTAGGGTTAGGGTTAGGGAACGGCAAGGCTTAGGGCACAGGTGAGGGTACAGAAATGTGGGAGGGTCAGGCTACGTGCTGACGCACGTGTCAGTGCCAGCGTACGGGCCAGCAGTACGCTAAGGCGTAGGGTAAGGTGTAGGGCTGGTGGTGGTTTTCCATTCCGGTCTAGGGTTAGGGTTAGGGAGCGGCAAGGCTTAGGGCACAGGTGAGGGTACGGAAACGTGGGAGGTTCAGGCTACATGCTGACGGACGGGTCAGTGCCAGCATACGGGCCAGGAGTAGGCTACGGCTTGGGGGTAAGTTGTAGACCTGGTGGTGTGTTTCCGCTCCGGGCTAGGGTTAGGGTTAGGGAACGGCAAGTCTTATGGCACAGGTGAGGGTACGGAAATGTGGGAGGGTCAGGCTACGTGCTGACGCACGGGTCAGTGCCAGCGTACGGGTCAGGAATAGGCTACGGCGTAGGAAAATGTGTTTGGCTGGTGGTGGATTTCCGTTCCGAGCTACGGTTAGGGTTAGGGAACGGCAAGGCTTAGGGCACAGGTGAGGGTACGGAAACGTGGGAGGGTCAGGCTACGTGCTGACACGGGTCAGTGACAGCGTACGGGCCAGGAGTAGGCTACGGCGTAGGGTAAGGTGTAGGGCTGGTGGTGGGTTTCCGTTCGGGGCTAGGGTTAGGGTTAGGGAACGGCAAGGCTTAGGGCACAGGTGAGGGTACGGAAACGTGGGAGGGTCAGGCTACGTGCTGACACGGGTCAGTGACAGCGTACGGGCCAGGAGTAGGCTACGGCGTAGGGTAAGGTGTAGGGCTGGTGGTGGGTTTCCGTTCGGGGCTAGGGTTAGGGTTAGGGAACGGCAAGGCTTAGGGCACAGGTGAGGGTACGGAAACGTGGGAGGGTCAGGCTACGTGCTGACGCACGGGTCAGTGCCAGCGTACGGGCCAGGAGTAGGCTACGGCTTGGGGGTAAGGCGTAGGGCTGGTGGTGGGTTTCCGTTCAGAGCTAGGGTTAGGGTTAGGGAATGGCAAGGCTTAGGGTACAGGTGAGGGTACGGAAACGTTGGAGGGTCAGGCTAAGTGCTGACGCACGGGTCAGTGCCAGCGTACGGGCCAGGAGTAGGCTACGGATTGGGCATAAGTTGTAGGGCTGGTGGTGGGTTTCCTTTCCGGGCTAGGGTTAGGGTTAGGGAACGGCAAGGCTTAGGGCTCAGGTGAGTGTATGGAAACGTGGGAGGGTCAGGCTACGTGCTGACGCACAGGTCAGTGCCATGGTACGGGACAGGAGGAGGCTACGGCGTAGGGTAAGGTGTAGGCCTGGTGGTGGGTTTCCGTTCCGGGCTAGGGTTAGGGTTAGGGAACGGCAAGGATTACGGCACAGGTGAGCGTACGGAAACGTGGGAGGGTCAGGCTACGTGCTGACGCATGGGTCAGTTCCAGCGTACGGGCCAGGAGTAGGCTACGGCGTAGGGTAAGGTATAGGGCTGGTGGTGGATTTCTGTTCCGGGCTAGGGTTAGGGTTACGTAACGGCAAGGCTTAGGGCACAGGTGATTGTATGGAAACGTGGGAGGGTCAGGCTACGTGCTGACGCACGGGTCAGTGCCAGCGTACGGGCCAGGAGTAGGCTACGGCTTGGGGGTAAGGTGTAGGGCTGGTGGTGTTTTCCCGTTCCGGGCTAGGGTTAGGGTTAGGGAACGGCAAGGCTTAGGGCACAGGTGAGGGTACGGAAATGTGGGAGGGTCAGGCTACGTGCTGACGCACGGGTCAGTGCCAGCATACGGGCCATGAGTAAGCTACGTCTTGGGGTTAAGGTGTAGGGCTGGTGGTGGGTTTCCGCTCCGGGCTAGGGTTAGGGTTAGGGAACGGCAAGTCTTATTGCACAGGTGAGGGTACGGAAATGTGGGAGGGTCAGGCTACGTGCTGACGCATGGGTCAGTGCCAGCGTACGGGTCAGGAATTGGCTACGGCGTAGGGAAATGTGTTTGGCTGGTGGTGGATTTCCGTTCCGAGCTAGGGTTAGGGTTAGGGAACGGCAAGGCTTAGGGCACAGGTGAGGGTACGGAAACGTGGGAGGGTCAGGCTACGTGCTGACGCACGGGTCAGTGCTAGCGTATGGGCCAGGAGTAGGCTACTGCGTACGGTAAGGTGTAGGGCTGGTGGTGGGTTTCCGTTCTGGGCTAGGGTTAGTGTTAGGGAACGGCAAGGCTTAGGGCACAGGTGAGGGTAGAGAAACGTGGGAGGGTCAGGCTACGTGCTGACGCACGGGTCAGTGCCAGCGTACGGGCCAGGAGTAGGCTAAGGCATAGGGTAAGGTGTAGGGCTGGTGGTGGGTTTCCGTTCGGGGCTAGGGTTAGGGTTAGGGAACGGCAAGGCTTAGGGCACAGGTGAGGGTACGGAAACGTGGGAGGGTCAGGCTACGTGCTGACGCACGGGTCAGTGCTAGCGTATGGGCCAGGAGTAGGCTACTGCGTACGGTAAGGTGTAGGGCTGGTGGTGGGTTTCCGTTCTGGGCTAGGGTTAGTGTTAGGTAACGGCAAGGCTTAGGGCACAGGTGAGGGTAGAGAAACGTGGGAGGGTCAGGCTACGTGCTGACGCACGGGTCAGTGCCAGCGTACGGGCCAGGAGTAGGCTACGGCATAGGGTAAGGTGTAGGGCTGGTGGTGGGTTTCCATTCGGGGCTAGGTTTAGGGTTAGGGAACGGCAAGGCTTAGGGCACAGGTGAGGGTACGGAAACGTGGGAGGGTCAGGCTACGTGCTGACACACGGGTCAGTGCCAGCGTACGGGCCAGGAGTAGGCTACGGCTTGGGGGTAAGGTGTAGGGCTGGTGGTGGGTTTCCGTTCCGAGCTAGGGTTAGGGTTAGGGAACGGCAAGGCTTAGGGTACAGGTGAGGGTACGGAAACGTTGGAGGGTCAGGCTAAGTGCTGACGCACGGGTCAGTGCCAGCGTACGGGCCAGGAGTAGGCTACGGCTTGGGCATAAGTTGTAGGGCTGGTGGTGGGTTTCCATTCCGGGCTAGTGTTAGGGTTAGGGAACGGCAAGGCTTAGGGCACAGGTGAGTGTATGGAAACGTGGGAGGGTCAGGCTACGTGCTGACGCACAGGTCAGTGCCATGGTACGGGATAGGAGGAGGCAACGGCGTAGGGTAAGGTGTAGGCCTGGTGGTGGGTTTCCGTTCCGGGCTAGGGTTAGGGTTAGGGAACGGCAAGGATTAGGGCACAGGTGAGGGTACGGAAACGTGGGAGGGTCAGGCTACGTGCTGACGCATGGGTCAGTTCCAGCGTACGGGCCAGGAGTAGGCTACGGCGTACGATAAGGTGTAGGGCTGGTGGTGGATTTCTGTTCTGGGCTAGGGTTAGGGTTAGGTAACGGCAAGGCTTAGGGCACAGGTGATTGTATGGAAACGTGGGAGGGTCAGGCTACGTGCTGACGCATGGGTCAGTGCCAGCGTACGGTCCAGGAGTAGGCTACGGATTGGGGGTAAGTTGTAGGGCTGGTGGTGTTTTCCCGTTCCGGGCTAGTGTTAGGGTGAGGGAACGGCAAGGCTTAGGGCACAGGTCAGGGTACGGAAATGTGGGAGGGTCAGGCTACGTGCTGACGCACGGGTCAGTGCCAGCTTACGGGCCAGGAGTAGACTACGGTGTAGGGTAAGGTGTAGGGCTGGTGGTGGGTTTCCGTTTGGGGCTAGGGTTAGGGTTGGGGAACGGCAATGCTTAGGGCACAGGTGAGGGTACGGAAAAGTGGGAGGGTCAGGGTACGTGCTGACGCACGGGTCAGTGCCAGCGTACGGGCCAGGAGTAGGCTACGGCGTAGGGTAAGGGGTAGGGCTGGTGGTGGGTTTCCGTTCTGGGCTAGTGTTAGGGTTAGGGAACGGCAAAGCTTAGGGCACAGGTGAGGGTACGGAAACGTGGGAGGGTCAGGCTACGTGCTGACGCACGGGTCGTTGCCAGCCTACGGGCCAGTTGTAGGCTACAGCGTAGGGTAAGGTGTAGGGCTGGTGGTGGGTTTCCTTTCCGGGCTAGGGTTAGGGTTAGAGAACGGCAAGGCTTAGGGCACAGGTGATGGTACGGAAACGTGGGAGGGTCAGGCTATGTCCTTATGCACGTGTTACTGCCAGCGTACAGGCCAGGATTAGGCTACAGCGTAGGGAGATGTGTTGGGCTGGTGGTGGGTTTTCGTTCCGAGCTAGGGTTAGGGTTAGGGAACGGCAAGGCTTAGGGCACAGGTGAGGGTACGGAAACGTGGGAGGGTCAGGCTACGTGCTGACACACGGGTCAGTGCCATCGTACGGGCCAGGAGTAGGCTACGGCTTGGGGGTAAGGCGTAGGGGTGGTGGTGGGTTTCCGTTCCGAGCTAGGGTTAGGGTTAGGGAACGGCAAGGCTTAGGGCACAGGTGAGGGTACGGAAACGTGGGAGGGTCAGGCTACGTGCTGACGCACGGGTCAGTGCCAGCGTACGGGCCGGGAGTAGGCTACGGCGTAGGGAAATATGTTTGGCTGGTGGTGGATTTCCTTTCCGAGCTAGGGTTAGGGTTAGGGAACGGCAAGGCTTAGGGCACAGGTGATGGTACGGAAACGTGGGAGGGTCAGGCTACGTGCTGGCGCACATGTCAGTGCCATGGTACGGGACAGGAGGAGGCTACGGCGTAGGGTAAGGTGTAGGCCTGGTGGTGGGTTTCCGTTCCGGGCTAGGGTTAGGGTTAGGGAACGGCAAGGCTTAGGGCACAGGTGAGGGTACGGAAACGTCGGAGGGTCAGGCTACGTGCTGACGCACGGGTCAGTTCCACCGTATGGGCCAGGAGTAGGCTACGGCGTACGGTAAGGTGTAAGGCTGGTGGTGGGTTTTCGTTCTGGGCTAGGGTTAGGGTTAGGTAACGGCAAGGCTTAGGGCACAGGTGACGGTACAGAAATGTGGGAGGGTCAGGCTACGTGCTGACGCACGTGTCAGTGCCAGCGTACGGGCCAGGAGTACGCTAAGGCGTAGGGTAAGGGGTAGGGCTGGTGGTGGTTTTCCTTTCCGTTCTAGGGTTAGGGTTAGGGAGCGGCAAGGTTTAGGGCACAGGTGAGGGTACGGAAACGTGGGAGGTTCAGGCTACATGCTGACGCACGGGTCAGTGCCAGCATACGGGCCAGGAGTAGGCTACGGCTTGGGGGTAAGGTGTAGACCTGGTGGTGTGTTTCCGCTCCGGGCTAGGGTTAGGGTTAGGGAACAGCAAGTCTTACGGCACAGGTGAGGGTACGGAAATGTGGGAGGGTCAGGCTACGTGCTGACGCACGGGTCAGTGCCAGCGTACGGGTCAGGAATAGGCTACGGCGTAGGAACATGTGTTTGTCTGGTGGTGGATTTCCGTTCCGAGCTAGGGTTAGGGTTAGGGAACGGCAAGGCTTAGGGCACAGGTGAGGGTACGGAAACGTGGGAGGGTCAGCCTACGTGCTGACGCACGGGTCAGTGCCAGCGTATGGGCCAGGAGTAGGCTACGGCGTACGGTAAGGTGTAGGGCTGGTGGTGGGTTTCCGTTCTGGGCTAGGGTTAGGGTTAGGTAACGGCAAGGCTTAGGGCACAGGTGAGGGTAGAGAAACGTGGGAGGGTCAGGCTACGAGCTGACGCACGGGTCAGTGCCAGCGTACGGGCCAGGAGTAGGCTACCGCGTAGGGTAAGGTGTAGGGCTGGTGGTGGGTTTCCGTTCGGGGCTAGGGTTAGGGTTAGGGAACGGCAAGGCTTAGGGCACAGGTGAGGGTACGGAAACGTGGGAGGGTCAGGCTACGTGCTGACACACGGGTCAGTGCCATCGTACGGGCCAGGAGTAGGCTACGGCTTGGGGGTAAGGCGTAGGGCTGGTGGTGGGTTTCCGTTCCGAGCTAGGGTTAGGGTTAGGGAACGGCAAGGCTTAGGGTACAGGTGAGGGTACGGAAACGTTGGAGGGTCAGGCTAAGTGCTGACGCACGGGTCAGTGCCAGCGTACGGGCCAGGAGTAGGCTACGGCTTGGGCATAAGTTGTAGGGCTGGTGGTGGGTTTCCATTCCGGGCTAGGGTTAGGGTTAGGGAACGGCAAGCCTTAGGGCACAGGTGAGTGTATGGAAACGTGGGAGGGTCAGGCTACGTGCTGACGCACAGGTCAGTGCCATGGTACGGGACAGGAGTAGGCTACGGCGTAGGGTAAGGTGTAGGCCTGGTGGTGGGTTACCGTTCCGGGCTAGGGTTAGGGTTAGGGAACGGCTAGGATTAGGGCACAGGTGAGGGTACGGAAACGTGGGAGGGTCAGGCTACGTGCTGACGCATGGGTCAGTTCCAGCGTACGGGCCAGGATTAGGCTACGGCGTAGGGTAAGGTGTAGGGCTTGTGGTGGATTTCTGTTCCGAGATAGGGTTAGGGTTACGTAACGGCAAGGCTTAGGGCACAGGTGATTGTATGGAAACGTGGGAGGGTTAGGCTACGTGCTGACGCACGGGTCAGTGCCAGCGTACGGGCCAGGTGTAGGCTACGGCTTCGGGGTAAGGTGTAGGGCTGGTGGTGTTTTCCCGTTCCGTGCTAGGGTTAGGGTTAGGGAACGGCAAGGCTTAGGGCCCAGGTGAGGGTACGGAAATGTGGGAGGGTCAGGCTACGTGCTGACGCACGGGTCAGTGCCCGCATACGGGCCAGGAGTAGGCTACGGCATGGGGTTAAGGTGTAGGGCTGGTGGTGGGTTTCCGCTCCGGGCTAGGGTTAGGGTTAGGGAACGGCAAGCCTTATGGCACAGGTGAGGGTACGGAAATGTGGGAGGGTCAGGCTATGTGCTGACGCACGTGTCAGTGCCAGCGTACGGGCCAGGAGTAGACTAGGGTGTAGGGTAAGGTGTAGGGCTGGTGGTGGGTTTCCGTTTCGGGCTAGGGTTAGGGTTGGGGAACGGCAATGCTTAGGGCACAGGTGAGGGTACGGAAAAGTGGGAGGGTCAGGCTACGTGCTGATGCACGGGTCAGTGCCAGCGTACGGGCCAGGAGTAGGCTACGGTGTAGGGTAAGGGGTAGGGCTGGTGGTGGGTTTCCGTTCTGGGCTAGGGTTAGGGTTAGGGAACGGCAAAGCTTAGGGCACAGGTGAGGGTACGGAAACGTGGGAGGGTCAGGCTACGTGCTGACGCACGGGTCGTTGCCAGCCAACGGGCCAGTTGTAGGCTACAGCGTAGGGTAAGGTGTAGGGCTGGTGGTGGGTTTCCTTTCCGGGCTAGGGTTAGGGTTAGAGAACGGCAAGGCTTAGGGCACAGGTGAGGGTACGGAAACGTTGGAGGGTCAGGCTATGTGCTGATGCACGTGTCACTGCCAGCGTACAGGCCAGGAGTAGGCTACAGCGTAGGGAGATGTGTTGGGCTGGTGGTGGGTTTTCGTTCCGAGCTAGGGTTAGGGTTAGGGAACGGCAAGTCGTAGGGCACAGGTGAGTGTACAGAAACGTGGGAGGGTCAGGCTACATGCTGACGCATGTGTCAGTGCCAGCGTACGGGCCAGGAGTACGCTAAGGCGTAGGGTAAGGGGTAGGGCTGGTGTTGGGTTTGCGTTCCGGGCTAGGGTTAGGGTTAGGGAACGGCAAGGCTTAGGGCACAGGTGAGGGTACGGAAACGTGGGAGGGTCAGGCTACGTGCTGACGCACGGGTCAGTGCCAGCGTACGGGCCGGGAGTAGGCTACGGCGTAGGGAAATATGTTTGGCTGGTGGTGGATTTCCGTTCCGAGCTAGGGTTAGGGTTAGGGAACGGCAAGACTTAGGGCACAGGTGAGGGTACGGAAACGTGGGAGGGTCAGGCTACGTGCTGGCGCACATGTCAGTGCCATGGTACGGGACAGGAGGAGGCTACGGCGTAGGGTAAGGTGTAGGCCTGGTAGTGGGTTTCCGTTCCGGGCTAGGGTTAGGGTTAGGGAACGGCAAGGCTTAGGGCACAGGTGAGGGTACGGAAACGTCGGAGGGTCAGGCTACGTGCTGACGCACGGGTCAGTTCCACCGTATGGGCCAGGAGTAGGCTACGGCGTACGGTAAGGTGTAAGGCTGGTGGTGGGTTTTCGTTCTGGGCTAGGGTTAGGGTTAGGTAACGGCAAGGCTTAGGGCACAGGTGACGGTACAGAAATGTGGGAGGGTCAGGCTACGTGCTGACGCACGTGTCAGTGCCAGCGTACGGGCCAGGAGTACGCTAAGGCGTAGGGTAAGGGGTAGGGCTGGTGGTGGTTTTCCTTTCCGGTCTAGGGTTAGGGTTAGGGAGCGGCAAGGTTTAGGGCACAGGTGAGGGTACGGAAACGTGGGAGGTTCAGGCTACATGCTGACGCACGGGTCAGTGCCAGCATACGGGCCAGGAGTAGGCTACGGCTTGGGGGTAAGGTGTAGACCTGGTGGTGTGTTTCCGCTCCGGGCTAGGGTTAGGGTTAGGGAACGGCAAGTCTTACGGCACAGGTGAGGGTACGGAAATGTGGGAGGGTCAGGCTACGTGCTGACGCACGGGTCAGTGCCAGCGTACGGGTCAGGAATAGGCTACGGCGTAGGAACATGTGTTTGTCTGGTGGTGGATTTCCGTTCCGAGCTAGGGTTAGGGTTAGGGAACGGCAAGGCTTAGTGCACAGGTGAGGGTACGGAAACGTGGGAGGGTCAGCCTACGTGCTGACGCACGGGTCAGTGCCAGCGTATGGGCCAGGAGTAGGCTACGGCGTACGGTAAGGTGTAGGGCTGGTGGTGGGTTTCCGTTCTGGGCTAGGGTTAGGGTTAGGTAACGGCAAGGCTTAGGGCACAGGTGAGGGTAGAGAAACGTGGGAGGGTCAGGCTACGAGCTGACGCACGGGTCAGTGCCAGCGTACGGGCCAGGAGTAGGCTACGGCGTAGGGTAAGGTGTAGGGCTGGTGGTGGGTTTCCGTTCGGGGCTAGGGTTAGGGTTAGGGAACGGCAAGGCTTAGGGCACAGGTGAGGGTACGGAAACGTGGGAGGGTCAGGCTACGTGCTGACACACGGGTCAGTGCCATCGTACGGGCCAGGAGTAGGCTACGGCTTGGGGGTAAGGCGTAGGGCTGGTGGTGGGTTTGCGTTCCGAGCTAGGGTTAGGGTTAGGGAACGGCAAGGCTTAGGGTACAGGTGAGGGTACGGAAACGTTGGAGGGTCAGGCTAAGTGCTGACGCACGGGTCAGTGCCAGCGTACGGGCCAGGAGTAGGCTACGGCTTGGGCATAAGTTGTAGGGCTGGTGGTGGGTTTCCATTCCGGGCTAGGGTTAGGGTTAGGGAACGGCAAGCCTTAGGGCACAGGTGAGTGTATGGAAACGTGGGAGTGTCAGGCTACGTGCTGACGCACAGGTCAGTGCCATGGTACGGGACAGGAGTAGGCTACGGCGTAGGGTAAGGTGTAGGCCTGGTGGTGGGTTACCGTTCCGGGCTAGGGTTAGGGTTAGGGAACGGCTAGGATTAGGGCACAGGTGAGGGTACGGAAACGTGGGAGGGTCAGGCTACGTGCTGACGCATGGGTCAGTTCCAGCGTACGGGCCAGGATTAGGCTACGGCGTAGGGTAAGGTGTAGGGCTTGTGGTGGATTTCTGTTCCGAGATAGGGTTAGGGTTACGTAACGGCAAGGCTTAGGGCACAGGTGATTGTATGGAAACGTGGGAGGGTTAGGCTACGTGCTGACGCACGGGTCAGTGCCAGCGTACGGGCCAGGTGTAGGCTACGGCTTCGGGGTAAGGTGTAGGGCTGGTGGTGTTTTCCCGTTCCGTGCTAGGGTTAGGGTTAGGGAACGGCAAGGCTTAGGGCCCAGGTGAGGGTACGGAAATGTGGGAGGGTCAGGCTACGTGCTGACGCACGGGTCAGTGCCCGCATACGGGCCAGGAGTAGGCTACGGCTTGGGGTTAAGGTGTAGGGCTGGTGGTGGGTTTCCGCTCCGGGCTAGGGTTAGGGTTAGGGAACGGCAAGCCTTATGGCACAGGTGAGGGTACGGAAATGTGGGAGGGTCAGGCTATGTGCTGACGCACGTGTCAGTGCCAGCGTACGGGCCAGGAGTAGACTAGGGTGTAGGGTAAGGTGTAGGGCTGGTGGTGGGTTTCCGTTTCGGGCTAGGGTTAGGGTTGGGGAACGGCAATGCTTAGGGCACAGGTGAGGGTACGGAAAAGTGGGAGGGTCAGGCTACGTGCTGATGCACGGGTCAGTGCCAGCGTACGGGCCAGGAGTAGGCTACGGTGTAGGGTAAGGGGTAGGGCTGGTGGTGGGTTTCCGTTCTGGGCTAGGGTTAGGGTTAGGGAACGGCAAAGCTTAGGGCACAGGTGAGGGTACGGAAACGTGGGAGGGTCAGGCTACGTGCTGACGCACGGGTCGTTGCCAGCCAACGGGCCAGTTGTAGGCTACAGCGTAGGGTAAGGTGTAGGGCTGGTGGTGGGTTTCCTTTCCGGGCTAGGGTTAGGGTTAGAGAACGGCAAGGCTTAGGGCACAGGTGAGGGTACGGAAACGTGGGAGGGTCAGGCTATGTGCTGATGCACGTGTCACTGCCAGCGTACAGGCCAGGAGTAGGCTACAGCGTAGGGAGATGTGTTGGGCTGGTGGTGGGTTTTCGTTCCGAGTTAGGGTTAGGGATAGGGAACGGCAAGTCGTAGGGCACAGGTGAGTGTACAGAAACGTGGGAGGGTCAGGCTACATGCTGACGCATGTGTCAGTGCCAGCGTACGGGCCAGGAGTACGCTAAGGCGTAGGGTAAGGGGTAGGGCTGGTGTTGGGTTTGCGTTCCGGGCTAGGGTTAGGGTTAGGGAACGGCAAGGCTTAGGGCACAGGTGAGGGTACGGAAACGTGGGAGGGTCAGGCTACGTGCTGACGCACGGGTCAGTGCCAGCGTACGGGCCGGGAGTAGGCTACGGCTTGGGGGTAAGGTGTAGGGCTGGTGGTGTGTTTCCGCTCCGGGTTAGGGTTAGGGTTAGGGAACGGCAAGTCTTATGGCACAGGTGAGGGTACGGAAATGTGGGAGGGTCAGGCTACGTGCTGACGCACGTGTGAGTGCCAGCGTACGGGTCAGGAGTAGGCTACGGCGTAGGGAAATATGTTTGGCTGGTGGTGGATTTCCGTTCCGAGCTAGGGTTAGGGTTAGGGAACGGCAAGGCTTAGGGCACAGGTGATGGTACGGAAACGTGGGAGGGTCAGGCTACGTGCTGGCGCACATGTCAGTGCCATGGTACGGGACAGGAGGAGGCTACGGCGTAGGGTAAGGTGTAGGCCTGGTGGTGGGTTTCCGTTCCGGGCTAGGGTTAGGGTTAGGGAACGGCAAGGCTTAGGGCACAGGTGAGGGTACGGAAACGTCGGAGGGTCAGGCTACGTGCTGACGCACGGGTCAGTTCCACCGTATGGGCCAGGAGTAGGCTACGGCGTACGGTAAGGTGTAAGGCTGGTGGTGGGTTTTCGTTCTGGGCTAGGGTTAGGGTTAGGTAACGGCAAGGCTTAGGGCACAGGTGACGGTACAGAAATGTGGGAGGGTCAGGCTACGTGCTGACGCACGTGTCAGTGCCAGCGTACGGGCCAGGAGTACGCTAAGGCGTAGGGTAAGGGGTAGGGCTGGTGGTGGTTTTCCTTTCCGGTCTATGGTTAGGGTTAGGGAGCGGCAAGGTTTAGGGCACAGGTGAGGGTACGGAAACGTGGGAGGTTCAGGCTACATGCTGACGCACGGGTCAGTGCCAGCGTAAGGGCCAGGAGTAGGCTACGGCTTGGGGGTAAGTTGTAGACCTGGTGGTGTGTTTCCGCTCCGGGCTAGGGTTAGGGTTAGGGAACGGCAAGTCTTATGGCACAGGTGAGGGTACGGAAATGTGGGAGGGTCAGGCTACGTGCTGACACACGGGTCAGTGCCAGCGTACGGGTGAGGAATAGGCTACGGCGTAGGAAAATGTGTTTGGCTGGTGGTGGATTTCCGTTCCGAGCTAGGGTTAGGGTTAGGGAACGGCAAGGCTTAGGGCACAGGTGAGGGTACGGAAACGTGGGAGGGTCAGGCTATGTGCTGACGCACGGGTCAGTGCCAGCGTATGGGCCAGGAGTAGGCTACGGCGTACGGTAAGGTGTAGGGCTGGTGGTGGGTTTCCGTTCAGGGCAAGGGTTAGGGTTAGGTAACGGCAAGGCTTAGGGCACAGGTGAGGGTAGAGAAACGTGGGAGGGTCAGGCTACGTGCTGACGCATGGGTCAGTGCCAGCGTACGGGCCAGGAGTAGGCTACGGCGTAGGGTAAGGTGTAGGGCTGGTGGTGGGTTTCCGTTCGGGGCTAGGGTTAGGGTTAGGGAACGGCAAGGCTTAGGGCACAGGTGTGGGTACGGAAACGTGGGAGGGTCAGGCTACGTGCTGACACACGGGTCAGTGCCAGCGTACCAGCCAGGATTAGGCTACGGCTTGGGGGTAAGGTGTAGGGCTGGTGGTGGGTTTCCGTTCAGAGCTAGGGTTAGGGTTAGGGAACGGCAAGGCTTAGGGTACAGGTGAGGGTACGGAAACGTTGGAGGGTCAGGCTAAGTGCTGACGCACGGGTCAGTGCCAGCGTACGGGCCAGGAGTAGGCTACGGCTTGGGCATAAGTTGTAGGGCTGGTGGTGGGTTTCCATTCCGGGCTAGGGTTAGGGTTAGGGAACGGCAAGTCTTGGGGCACAGGTGAGTGTTTGGAAACGTGGGAGGGTCAGGCTACGTGCTGACGCACAGGTCAGTGCCATGGTACGGGACAGGAGGAGGCTACGGCGTAGGGTAAGATGTAGGCCTGGTGGTGGGTTTCCGTTCCGGGCTAGGGTTAGGGTTAGGGAACGGCAAGGATTAGGGCACAGGTGAGGGTACGGAAACGTGGGAGGGTCAGGCTACGTGCTGACGCATGGGTCAGTTCCTGCGTACGGGCCAGGAGTAGGCTACGGTGTAGGGTAAGGTGTAGGGCTGGTGGTGGATTTCTGTTCCGGGCTAGGGTTAGGGTTACGTAACGGCAAGGCTTAGGGCACAGGTGATTGTATGGAAACGTGGGAGGGTCAGGCTACGTGCTGACGCACGGGTCAGTGCCAGCGTACGGGCCAGGAGTAGGCTACGGCTTGGGGGTAAGGTGTAGGGCTGGTGGTGTTTTCCCGTTCCGGGCTAGGGTTAGGGTTAGGGAACGGCAAGGATTAGGGCACAGGTGAGGGTATGGAAATGTGGGAGGGTCAGGCTACGTGCTGACGCACGGGTCAGTGCCAGCATACGGGCCAGGAGTAGGCTACGGCTTGGGGTTAAGGTGTATGGCTGGTGGTGGGTTTCTGCTCCGGGCTAGGGTTAGGGTTAGGGAACGGGAAGTCTTATGGCACAGGTGAGGGTACGGAAATGTGGGAGGGTCAGGCTACGTGCTGACGCACGGGTCAGTGCCAGCGTACGGGTCAGGAATAGGCTACGGCGTAGGGAAATGTGTTTGTCTGGTGGTGGATTTCCGTTCCGAGCTAGGGTTAGGGTTAGGGAACGGCAAGGCTTAGGGCACAGGTGAGGGTACGGAAACGTGGGAGGGTCAGGCTACGTGCTGACGCACGAGTCAGTGCCAGCGTATGGGCCAGGAGTAGGCTACGGCGTACGGTAAGGTGTAGGGCTGGTGGTGGGTTTCCGTTCTGGGCTAGGGTTAGGGTTAGGGAACGGCAAGGCTTAGGGCACAGGTGAGGGTAGAGAAACGTGGGAGGGTCAGGCTACGTGCTGACGCACGGGTCAGTGCCAGCGTACGGGCCAGTAGTAGGCTACGGCATAGGGTAAGGTGTAGGGCTGGTGGTGGGTTTCCATTCGGGGCTAGGGTTAGGGTTAGGGAACGGCAAGGCTTAGGGCACAGGTGAGGGTACGGAAACGTGGGAGGGTCAGGCTACGTGCTGACACACGGGTCAGTGCCAGCGTACGGGCCAGGAGTAGGCTACGGCTTGGGCATAAGTTGTAGGGCTGGTGGTGGGTTTCCATTCCGGGCTAGTGTTAGGGTTAGGGAACAGCAAGGCTTAGGGCACAGGTGAGTGTATGGAAACGTGGGAGGGTCAGGCTACGTGCTGAGGCACAGGTCAGTGCCATGGTACGGGACAGGAGGAGGCTACGGCGTAGGGTAAGGTGTAGGGCTGGTGGTGGGTTTCCGTTCTGGGCTAGGGTTAGGGTTAGGTAACGGCAAGGCTTAGGGCACAGGTGAGGGTAGAGAAACGTGGGAGGGTCAGGCTACGTGCTGACGCATGGGTCAGTGCCAGCGTACGGGCCAGGAGTAGGCTACGGCGTAGGGTAAGGTGTAGGCCTGGTGGTGGGTTTCCGTTCCGGGCTAGGGTTAGGGTTAGGGAACGGCAAGGCTTAGGGCACAGGTGAGGGTACGGAAACGTGGGAGGGTCAGGCTACGTGCTGACACACGGGTCAGTGCCAGCGTACGGGCCAGGATTAGGCCACGGCTTGGGGGTAAGTTGTAGGGCTGGTGGTGGGTTTCCGTTCAGAGCTAGGGTTAGGGTTAGGGAACAGCAAGGCTTAGGGTACAGGTGAGGGTACGGAAACGTTGGAGGGTCAGGCTAAGTGCTGACGCACGGGTCAGTGCCAGCGTACGGGCCAGGAGTAGGCTACGGCTTGGGCATAAGTTGTAGGGCTGGTGGTGGGTTTCCATTCCGGGCTAGGGTTAGGGTTAGGGAACGGCAAGGCTTGGGGCACAGGTGAGTGTTTGGAAACGTGGGAGGGTCAGGCTACGTGCTGACGCACAGGTCAGTGCCATGGTACGGGACAGGAGGAGGCTACGGCGTAGGGTAAGGTGTAGGCCTGGTGGTGGGTTTCCGTTCCGGGCTAGGGTTAGGGTTAGGGAACGGCAAGGATTAGGGCACAGGTGAGGGTACGGAAACGTGGGAGGGTCAGGCTACGTGCTGACGCATGGGTCAGTTCCAGCGTACGGGCCAGGAGTAGGCTACGGTGTAGGGTAAGGTGTAGGGCTGGTGGTGGATTTCTGTTCCGGGCTAGGGTTAGGGTTACGTAACGGCAAGGCTTAGGGCACAGGTGATTGTATGGAAACGTGGGAGGGTCAGGCTACGTGCTGACGCACGGGTCAGTGCCAGCGTACGGGCCAGGAGTAGGCTACGGCTTGGGGTTAAGGTGTAGGGCTGGTGGTGTTTTCCCGTTCCGGGCTAGGGTTAGGGTTAGGGAACGGCAAGGCTTAGGGCACAGGTGAGGGTATGGAAATGTGGGAGGGTCAGGCTACGTGCTGACGCACGGGTCAGTGCCAGCATACGGGCCAGGAGTAGGCTACGGCTTGGGGTTAAGGTGTATGGCTGGTGGTGGGTTTCTGCTCCGGGCTAGGGTTAGGGTTAGGGAACGGCAAGTCTTATGGCACAGGTGAGGGTACGGAAATGGGGGAGGGTCAGGCTACGTGCTGACGCACGGGTCAGTGCCAGCGTACGGGTCAGGAATAGGCTACGGCGTAAGGAAATGTGTTTGTCTGGTGGTGGATTTCCGTTCCGAGCTAGGGTTAGGGTTAGGGAACGGCAAGGCTTAGGGCACAGGTGAGGGTACGGAAACGTGGGAGGGTCAGGCTACGTGCTGACGCACGAGTCAGTGCCAGCGTATGGGCCAGGAGTAGGCTACGGCGTACGGTAAGGTGTAGGGCTGGTGGTGGGTTTCCGTTCTGGGCTAGGGTTAGGGTTAGGGAACGGCAAGGCTTAGGGCACAGGTGAGGGTAGAGAAACGTGGGAGGGTCAGGCTACGTGCTGACGCACGGGTCAGTGCCAGCGTACGGGCCAGGAGTAGGCTACGGCATAGGGTAAGGTGTAGGGCTGGTGGTGGGTTTCCATTCGGGGCTAGGGTTAGGGTTAGGGAACGGCAAGGCTTAGGGCACAGGTGAGGGTACGGAAACGTGGGAGGGTCAGGCTACGTGCTGACGCACGGGTCGTTGCCAGCCTACGGGCCAGTTGTAGGCTACAGCGTAGGGTAAGGTGTAGGGCTGGTGGTGGGTTTCCTTTCCGGGCTAGGGTTAGGGTTAGAGAACGGCAAGGCTTAGGGCACAGGTGAGGGTACGGAAACGTGGGAGGGTCAGGCTATGTGCTGATGCACGTGTCACTGCCAGCGTACAGGCCAGGAGTAGGCTACAGCGTAGGGAGATGTGTTGGGCTGGTGGTGGGTTTTCGTTCCGAGCTAGGGTTAGGGTTAGGGAACGGCAAGTCGTAGGGCACAGGTGAGTGTACAGAAACGTGGGAGGGTCAGGCTACATGCTGACGCATGTGTCAGTTCCAGCGTACGGGCCAGGAGTACGCTAAGGTGTAGGGTAAGGGGTAGGGCTGGTGTTGGGTTTGCGTTCCGGGCTAGGGTTAGGGTTAGGGAACGGCAAGGCTTAGGGCACAGGTGAGGGTACGGAAACGTGGGAGGGTCAGGCTACGTGCGGACGCTCGGGTCAGTGCCAGCGTACGGGCCAGGAGTAGGCTACGGCTTGGGGGTAAGGTGTAGGGCTGGTGGTGTGTTTCCGCTCCGGGCTAGGGTTAGGGTTAGGGAACGGCAAGTCTTATGGCACAGGTGAGGGTACGGAAATGTGGGAGGGTCAGGCTACGTGCTGACGCACGTGTGAGTGCCAGCGTACGGGTCAGGAGTAGGCTACGGCGTAGGGAAATATGTTTGGCTGGTGGTGGATTTCCGTTCCGAGCTAGGGTTAGGGTTAGGGAACGGCAAGGCTTAGGGCACAGGTGATGGTACGGAAACGTGGGAGGGTCAGGCTACGTGCTGACGCACGGGTCAGTTCCAGCGTATGGGCCAGGAGTAGGCTACGGCGTACGGTAAGGTGTAAGGCTGGTGGTGGGTTTTCGTTCTGGGCTAGGGTTAGGGTTAGGGAACGGCAAGGCTTAGGGCACAGGTGAGGGTACAGAAATGTGGGAGGGTCAGGCTACGTGCTGACGCACGTGTCAGTGCCAGCGTACGGGCCAGGAGTACGCTAAAGCGTAGGGTAAGGGGTAGGGCTGGTGGTGGATTTCCATTCCGGTCTAGGGTTAGGGTTAGGGAGCGGCAAGGCTTAGGGCACAGGTGAGGGTACGGAAACGTGGGAGGGTCAGGCTTCATGCTGACGCACGGGTCAGTGCCAGCATACGGGCCAGGAGTAGGCTACGGCTTGGGGGTAAGGTGTAGGGCTGGTGGTGTGTTTCCGCTCCGGGCTAGGGTTAGGGTTAGGGAACGGCAAGTCTTATGGCACAGGTGAGGGTACGGAAATGTGGGAGGGTCAGGCTACGTGCTGACGCACGGGTCAGTGCCAGCGTACGGGTCAGGAATAGGCTACGGCGTAGGAACATGTGTTTGTCTGGTGGTGGATTTCCGTTCCGAGCTAGGGTTAGGGTTAGTGAACGGCAAGGCTTAGGGTACAGGTGAGGGTACGGAAACGTTGGAGGGTCAGGCTAAGTGCTGACGCACGGGTCAGTGCCAGCGTACGGGCCAGGAGTAGGCTACGGCATGGGGTTAAGGTGTAGGGCTGGTGGTGGGTTTCCGCTCCGGGCTAGGGTTAGGGTTAGGGAACGGCAAGCCTTATGGCACAGGTGAGGGTACGGAAATGTGGGAGGGTCAGGCTATGTGCTGACGCACGTGTCAGTGCCAGCGTACGGGCCAGGAGTAGACTAGGGTGTAGGGTAAGGTGTAGGGCTGGTGGTGGGTTTCCGTTTCGGGCTAGGGTTAGGGTTGGGGAACGGCAATGCTTAGGGCACAGGTGAGGGTACGGAAAAGTGGGAGGGTCAGGCTACGTGCTGATGCACGGGTCAGTGCCAGCGTACGGGCCAGGAGTAGGCTACGGTGTAGGGTAAGGGGTAGGGCTGGTGGTGGGTTTCCGTTCTGGGCTAGGGTTAGGGTTAGGGAACGGCAAAGCTTAGGGCACAGGTGAGGGTACGGAAACGTGGGAGGGTCAGGCTACGTGCTGACGCACGGGTCGTTGCCAGCCAACGGGCCAGTTGTAGGCTACAGCGTAGGGTAAGGTGTAGGGCTGGTGGTGGGTTTCCTTTCCGGGCTAGGGTTAGGGTTAGAGAACGGCAAGGCTTAGGGCACAGGTGAGGGTACGGAAACGTGGGAGGGTCAGGCTATGTGCTGATGCACGTGTCACTGCCAGCGTACAGGCCAGGAGTAGGCTACAGCGTAGGGAGATGTGTTGGGCTGGTGGTGGGTTTTCGTTCCGAGCTAGGGTTAGGGTTAGGGAACGGCAAGTCGTAGGGCACAGGTGAGTGTACAGAAACGTGGGAGGGTCAGGCTACATGCTGACGCATGTGTCAGTGCCAGCGTACGGGCCAGGAGTACGCTAAGGCGTAGGGTAAGGGGTAGGGCTGGTGTTGGGTTTGCGTTCCGGGCTAGGGTTAGGGTTAGGGAACGGCAAGGCTTAGGGCACAGGTGAGGGTACGGAAACGTGGGAGGGTCAGGCTACGTGCTGACGCACGGGTCAGTGCCAGCGTACGGGCCGGGAGTAGGCTACGGCGTAGGGAAATATGTTTGGCTGGTGGTGGATTTCCGTTCCGAGCTAGGGTTAGGGTTAGGGAACGGCAAGACTTAGGGCACAGGTGAGGGTACGGAAACGTGGGAGGGTCAGGCTACGTGCTGGCGCACATGTCAGTGCCATGGTACGGGACAGGAGGAGGCTACGGCGTAGGGTAAGGTGTAGGCCTGGTAGTGGGTTTCCGTTCCGGGCTAGGGTTAGGGTTAGGGAACGGCAAGGCTTAGGGCACAGGTGAGGGTACGGAAACGTCGGAGGGTCAGGCTACGTGCTGACGCACGGGTCAGTTCCACCGTATGGGCCAGGAGTAGGCTACGGCGTACGGTAAGGTGTAAGGCTGGTGGTGGGTTTTCGTTCTGGGCTAGGGTTAGGGTTAGGTAATGGCAAGGCTTAGGGCACAGGTGACGGTACAGAAATGTGGGAGGGTCAGGCTACGTGCTGACGCACGTGTCAGTGCCAGCATACGGGCCAGGAGTACGCTAAGGCGTAGGGTAAGGGGTAGGGCTGGTGGTGGTTTTCCTTTCCGGTCTAGGGTTAGGGTTAGGGAGCGGCAAGGTTTAGGGCACAGGTGAGGGTACGGAAACGTGGGAGGTTCAGGCTACATGCTGACGCACGGGTCAGTGCCAGCATACGGGCCAGGAGTAGGCTACGGCTTGGGGGTAAGGTGTAGACCTGGTGGTGTGTTTCCGCTCCGGGCTAGGGTTAGGGTTAGGGAACGGCAAGTCTTACGGCACAGGTGAGGGTACGGAAATGTGGGAGGGTCAGGCTACGTGCTGACGCACGGGTCAGTGCCAGCGTACGGGTCAGGAATAGGCTACGGCGTAGGAACATGTGTTTGTCTGGTGGTGGATTTCCGTTCCGAGCTAGGGTTAGGGTTAGGGAACGGCAAGGCTTAGTGCACAGGTGAGGGTACGGAAACGTGGGAGGGTCAGCCTACGTGCTGACGCACGGGTCAGTGCCAGCGTATGGGCCAGGAGTAGGCTACGGCGTACGGTAAGGTGTAGGGCTGGTGGTGGGTTTCCGTTCTGGGCTAGGGTTAGGGTTAGGTAACGGCAAGGCTTAGGGCACAGGTGAGGGTAGAGAAACGTGGGAGGGTCAGGCTACGAGCTGACGCACGGGTCAGTGCCAGCGTACGGGCCAGGAGTAGGCTACGGCGTAGGGTAAGGTGTAGGGCTGGTGGTGGGTTTCCGTTCGGGGCTAGGGTTAGGGTTAGGGAACGGCAAGGCTTAGGGCACAGGTGAGGGTACGGAAACGTGGGAGGGTCAGGCTACGTGCTGACACACGGGTCAGTGCCATCGTACGGGCCAGGAGTAGGCTACGGCTTGGGGGTAAGGCGTAGGGCTGGTGGTGGGTTTGCGTTCCGAGCTAGGGTTAGGGTTAGGGAACGGCAAGGCTTAGGGTACAGGTGAGGGTACGGAAACGTTGGAGGGTCAGGCTAAGTGCTGACGCACGGGTCAGTGCCAGCGTACGGGCCAGGAGTAGGCTACGGCTTGGGCATAAGTTGTAGGGCTGGTGGTGGGTTTCCATTCCGGGCTAGGGTTAGGGTTAGGGAACGGCAAGCCTTAGGGCACAGGTGAGTGTATGGAAACGTGGGAGGGTCAGGCTACGTGCTGACGCACAGGTCAGTGCCATGGTACGGGACAGGAGTAGGCTACGGCGTAGGGTAAGGTGTAGGCCTGGTGGTGGGTTACCGTTCCGGGCTAGGGTTAGGGTTAGGGAACGGCTAGGATTAGGGCACAGGTGAGGGTACGGAAACGTGGGAGGGTCAGGCTACGTGCTGACGCATGGGTCAGTTCCAGCGTACGGGCCAGGATTAGGCTACGGCGTAGGGTAAGGTGTAGGGCTTGTGGTGGATTTCTGTTCCGAGATAGGGTTAGGGTTACGTAACGGCAAGGCTTAGGGCACAGGTGATTGTATGGAAACGTGGGAGGGTTAGGCTACGTGCTGACGCACGGGTCAGTGCCAGCGTACGGGCCAGGTGTAGGCTACGGCTTCGGGGTAAGGTGTAGGGCTGGTGGTGTTTTCCCGTTCCGTGCTAGGGTTAGGGTTAGGGAACGGCAAGGCTTAGGGCCCAGGTGAGGGTACGGAAATGTGGGAGGGTCAGGCTACGTGCTGACGCACGGGTCAGTGCCCGCATACGGGCCAGGAGTAGGCTACGGCTTGGGGTTAAGGTGTAGGGCTGGTGGTGGGTTTCCGCTCCGGGCTAGGGTTAGGGTTAGGGAACGGCAAGCCTTATGGCACAGGTGAGGGTACGGAAATGTGGGAGGGTCAGGCTATGTGCTGACGCACGTGTCAGTGCCAGCGTACGGGCCAGGAGTAGACTAGGGTGTAGGGTAAGGTGTAGGGCTGGTGGTGGGTTTCCGTTTCGGGCTAGGGTTAGGGTTGGGGAACGGCAATGCTTAGGGCACAGGTGAGGGTACGGAAAAGTGGGAGGGTCAGGCTACGTGCTGATGCACGGGTCAGTGCCAGCGTACGGGCCAGGAGTAGGCTACGGTGTAGGGTAAGGGGTAGGGCTGGTGGTGGGTTTCCGTTCTGGGCTAGGGTTAGGGTTAGGGAACGGCAAAGCTTAGGGCACAGGTGAGGGTACGGAAACGTGGGAGGGTCAGGCTACGTGCTGACGCACGGGTCGTTGCCAGCCAATGGGCCAGTTGTAGGCTACAGCGTAGGGTAAGGTGTAGGGCTGGTGGTGGGTTTCCTTTCCGGGCTAGGGTTAGGGTTAGAGAACGGCAAGGCTTAGGGCACAGGTGAGGGTACGGAAACGTGGGAGGGTCAGGCTATGTGCTGATGCACGTGTCACTGCCAGCGTACAGGCCAGGAGTAGGCTACAGCGTAGGGAGATGTGTTGGGCTGGTGGTGGGTTTTCGTTCCGAGTTAGGGTTAGGGATAGGGAACGGCAAGTCGTAGGGCACAGGTGAGTGTACAGAAACGTGGGAGGGTCAGGCTACATGCTGACGCATGTGTCAGTGCCAGCGTACGGGCCAGGAGTAGGCTACGGCGTAGGGTAAGGGGTAGGGCTGGTGTTGGGTTTGCGTTCCGGGCTAGGGTTAGGGTTAGGGAACGGCAAGGCTTAGGGCACAGGTGAGGGTACGGAAACGTGGGAGGGTCAGGCTACGTGCTGACGCACGGGTCAGTGCCAGCGTACGGGCCGGGAGTAGGCTACGGCTTGGGGGTAAGGTGTAGGGCTGGTGGTGTGTTTCCGCTCCGGGTTAGGGTTAGGGTTAGGGAACGGCAAGTCTTATGGCACAGGTGAGGGTACGGAAATGTGGGAGGGTCAGGCTACGTGCTGACGCACGTGTGAGTGCCAGCGTACGGGTCAGGAGTAGGCTACGGCGTAGGGAAATATGTTTGGCTGGTGGTGGATTTCCGTTCCGAGCTAGCGTTAGGGTTAGGGAACGGCAAGGCTTAGGGCACAGGTGATGGTACGGAAACGTGGGAGGGTCAGGCTACGTGCTGGCGCACATGTCAGTGCCATGGTACGGGACAGGAGGAGGCTACGGCGTAGGGTAAGGTGTAGGCCTGGTGGTGGGTTTCCGTTCCGGGCTAGGGTTAGGGTTAGGGAACGGCAAGGCTTAGGGCACAGGTGAGGGTACGGAAACGTCGGAGGGTCAGGCTACGTGCTGACGCACGGGTCAGTTCCACCGTATGGGCCAGGAGTAGGCTACGGCGTACGGTAAGGTGTAAGGCTGGTGGTGGGTTTTCGTTCTGGGCTAGGGTTAGGGTTAGGTAACGGCAAGGCTTAGGGCACAGGTGACGGTACAGAAATGTGGGAGGGTCAGGCTACGTGCTGACGCACGTGTCAGTGCCAGCGTACGGGCCAGGAGTACGCTAAGGCGTAGGGTAAGGGGTAGGGCTGGTGGTGGTTTTCCTTTCCGGTCTATGGTTAGGGTTAGGGAGCGGCAAGGTTTAGGGCACAGGTGAGGGTACGGAAACGTGGGAGGTTCAGGCTACATGCTGACGCACGGGTCAGTGCCAGCGTAAGGGCCAGGAGTAGGCTACGGCTTGGGGGTAAGTTGTAGACCTGGTGGTGTGTTTCCGCTCCGGGCTAGGGTTAGGGTTAGGGAACGGCAAGTCTTATGGCACAGGTGAGGGTACGGAAATGTGGGAGGGTCAGGCTACGTGCTGACACACGGGTCAGTGCCAGCGTACGGGTGAGGAATAGGCTACGGCGTAGGAAAATGTGTTTGGCTGGTGGTGGATTTCCGTTCCGAGCTAGGGTTAGGGTTAGGGAACGGCAAGGCTTAGGGCACAGGTGAGGGTACGGAAACGTGGGAGGTTCAGGCTACGTGCTGACGCACGGGTCAGTGCCAGCGTATGGGCCAGGAGTAGGCTACGGCGTACGGTAAGGTGTAGGGCTGGTGGTGGGTTTCCGTTCAGGGCAAGGGTTAGGGTTAGGTAACGGCAAGGCTTAGGGCACAGGTGAGGGTAGAGAAACATGGGAGGGTCAGGCTACGTGCTGACGCATGGGTCAGTGCCAGCGTACGGGCCAGGAGTAGGCTACGGCGTAGGGTAAGGTGTAGGGCTGGTGGTGGGTTTCCGTTCGGGGCTAGGGTTAGGGTTAGGGAACGGCAAGGCTTAGGGCACAGGTGAGGGTACGGAAACGTGGGAGGGTCAGGCTACGTGCTGACACACGGGTCAGTGCCAGCGTACCAGCCAGGATTAGGCTACGGCTTGGGGGTAAGGTGTAGGGCTGGTGGTGGGTTTCCGTTCAGAGCTAGGGTTAGGGTTAGGGAACGGCAAGGCTTAGGGTACAGGTGAGGGTACGGAAACGTTGGAGGGTCAGGCTAAGTGCTGACGCACGGGTCAGTGCCAGCGTACGGGCCAGGAGTAGGCTACGGCTTGGGCATAAGTTGTAGGGCTGGTGGTGGGTTTCCATTCCGGGCTAGGGTTAGGGTTAGGGAACGGCAAGTCTTGGGGCACAGGTGAGTGTTTGGAAACGTGGGAGGGTCAGGCTACGTGCTGACGCACAGGTCAGTGCCATGGTACGGGACAGGAGGAGGCTACGGCGTAGGGTAAGATGTAGGCCTGGTGGTGGGTTTCCGTTCCGGGCTAGGGTTAGGGTTAGGGAACGGCAAGGATTAGGGCACAGGTGAGGGTACGGAAACGTGGGAGGGTCAGGCTACGTGCTGACGCATGGGTCAGTTCCTGCGTACGGGCCAGGAGTAGGCTACGGTGTAGGGTAAGGTGTAGGGCTGGTGGTGGATTTCTGTTCCGGGCTAGGGTTAGGGTTACGTAACGGCAAGGCTTAGGGCACAGGTGATTGTATGGAAACGTGGGAGGGTCAGGCTACGTGCTGACGCACGGGTCAGTGCCAGCGTACGGGCCAGGAGTAGGCTACGGCTTGGGGGTAAGGTGTAGGGCTGGTGGTGTTTTCCCGTTCCGGGCTAGGGTTAGGGTTAGGGAACGGCAAGGATTAGGGCACAGGTGAGGGTATGGAAATGTGGGAGGGTCAGGCTACGTGCTGACGCACGGGTCAGTGCCAGCATACGGGCCAGGAGTAGGCTACGGCTTGGGGTTAAGGTGTATGGCTGGTGGTGGGTTTCTGCTCCGGGCTAGGGTTAGGGTTAGGGAACGGGAAGTCTTATGGCACAGGTGAGGGTACGGAAATGTGGGAGGGTCAGGCTACGTGCTGACGCACGGGTCAGTGCCAGCGTACGGGTCAGGAATAGGCTACGGCGTAGGGAAATGTGTTTGTCTGGTGGTGGATTTCCGTTCCGAGCTAGGGTTAGGGTTAGGGAACGGCAAGGCTTAGGGCACAGGTGAGGGTACGGAAACGTGGGAGGGTCAGGCTACGTGCTGACGCACGATTCAGTGCCAGCGTATGGGCCAGGAGTAGGCTACGGCGTACGGTAAGGTGTAGGGCTGGTGGTGGGTTTCCGTTCTGGGCTAGGGTTAGGGTTAGGGAACGGCAAGGCTTAGGGCACAGGTGAGGGTAGAGAAACGTGGGAGGGTCAGGCTACGTGCTGACGCACGGGTCAGTGCCAGCGTACGGGCCAGTAGTAGGCTACGGCATAGGGTAAGGTGTAGGGCTGGTGGTGGGTTTCCATTCGGGGCTAGGGTTAGGGTTAGGGAACGGCAAGGCTTAGGGCACAGGTGAGGGTACGGAAACGTGGGAGGGTCAGGCTACGTGCTGACACACGGGTCAGTGCCAGCGTACGGGCCAGGAGTAGGCTACGGCTTGGGCATAAGTTGTAGGGCTGGTGGTGGGTTTCCATTCCGGGCTAGTGTTAGGGTTAGGGAACAGCAAGGCTTAGGGCACAGGTGAGTGTATGGAAACGTGGGAGGGTCAGGCTACGTGCTGAGGCACAGGTCAGTGCCATGGTACGGGACAGGAGGAGGCTACGGCGTAGGGTAAGGTGTAGGGCTGGTGGTGGGTTTCCGTTCTGGGCTAGGGTTAGGGTTAGGTAACGGCAAGGCTTAGGGCACAGGTGAGGGTAGAGAAACGTGGGAGGGTCAGGCTACGTGCTGACGCATGGGTCAGTGCCAGCGTACGGGCCAGGAGTAGGCTACGGCGTAGGGTAAGGTGTAGGCCTGGTGGTGGGTTTCCGTTCCGGGCTAGGGTTAGGGTTAGGGAACGGCAAGGCTTAGGGCACAGGTGAGGGTACGGAAACGTGGGAGGGTCAGGCTACGTGCTGACACACGGGTCAGTGCCAGCGTACGGGCCAGGATTAGGCCACGGCTTGGGGGTAAGATGTAGGGCTGGTGGTGGGTTTCCGTTCAGAGCTAGGGTTAGGGTTAGGGAACGGCAAGGCTTAGGGTACAGGTGAGGGTACGGAAACGTTGGAGGGTCAGGCTAAGTGCTGACGCACGGGTCAGTGCCAGCGTACGGGCCAGGAGTAGGCTACGGCTTGGGCATAAGTTGTAGGGCTGGTGGTGGGTTTCCATTCCGGGCTAGGGTTAGGGTTAGGGAACGGCAAGTCTTCGGGCACAGGTGAGTGTTTGGAAACGTGGGAGGGTCAGGCTACGTGCTGACGCACAGGTCAGTGCCATGGTACGGGACAGGAGGAGGCTACGGCGTAGGGTAAGATGTAGGCCTGGTGGTGGGTTTCCGTTCCGGGCTAGGGTTAGGGTTAGGGAACGGCAAGGATTAGGGCACAGGTGAGGGTACGGAAACGTGGGAGGGTCAGGCTACGTGCTGACGCATGGGTCAGTTCCTGCGTACGGGCCAGGAGTAGGCTACGGTGTAGGGTAAGGTGTAGGGCTGGTGGTGGATTTCTGTTCCGGGCTAGGGTTAGGGTTACGTAACGGCAAGGCTTAGGGCACAGGTGATTGTATGGAAACGTGGGAGGGTCAGGCTACGTGCTGACGCACGGGTCAGTGCCAGCGTACGGGCCAGGAGTAGGCTACGGCTTGGGGGTAAGGTGTAGGGCTGGTGGTGTTTTCCCGTTCCGGGCTAGGGTTAGGGTTAGGGAACGGCAAGGATTAGGGCACAGGTGAGGGTATGGAAATGTGGGAGGGTCAGGCTACGTGCTGACGCACGGGTCAGTGCCAGCATACGGGCCAGGAGTAGGCTACGGCTTGGGGTTAAGGTGTATGGCTGGTGGTGGGTTTCTGCTCCGGGCTAGGGTTAGGGTTAGGGAACGGCAAGTCTTATGGCACAGGTGAGGGTACGGAAATGTGGGAGGGTCAGGCTACGTGCTGACGCACGGGTCAGTGCCAGCGTACGGGTCAGGAATAGGCTACGGCGTAGGGAAATGTGTTTGTCTGGTGGTGGATTTCCGTTCCGAGCTAGGGTTAGGGTTAGGGAACGGCAAGGCTTAGGGCACAGGTGAGGGTACGGAAACGTGGGAGGGTCAGGCTACGTGCTGACGCACGAGTCAGTGCCAGCGTATGGGCCAGGAGTAGGCTACGGCGTACGGTAAGGTGTAGGGCTGGTGGTGGGTTTCCGTTCTGGGCTAGGGTTAGGGTTAGGGAACGGCAAGGCTTAGGGCACAGGTGAGGGTAGAGAAACGTGGGAGGGTCAGGCTACGTGCTGACGCACGGGTCAGTGCCAGCGTACGGGCCAGTAGTAGGCTACGGCATAGGGTAAGGTGTAGGGCTGGTGGTGGGTTTCCATTCGGGGCTAGGGTTAGGGTTAGGGAACGGCAAGGCTTAGGGCACAGGTGAGGGTACGGAAACGTGGGAGGGTCAGGCTACGTGCTGACACACGGGTCAGTGCCAGCGTACGGGCCAGGAGTAGGCTACGGCTTGGGCATAAGTTGTAGGGCTGGTGGTGGGTTTCCATTCCGGGCTAGTGTTAGGGTTAGGGAACAGCAAGGCTTAGGGCACAGGTGAGTGTATGGAAACGTGGGAGGGTCAGGCTACGTGCTGAGGCACAGGTCAGTGCCATGGTACGGGACAGGAGGAGGCTACGGCGTAGGGTAAGGTGTAGGGCTGGTGGTGGGTTTCCGTTCTGGGCTAGGGTTAGGGTTAGGTAACGGCAAGGCTTAGGGCACAGGTGAGGGTAGAGAAACGTGGGAGGGTCAGGCTACGTGCTGACGCATGGGTCAGTGCCAGCGTACGGGCCAGGAGTAGGCTACGGCGTAGGGTAAGGTGTAGGCCTGGTGGTGGGTTTCCGTTCCGGGCTAGGGTTAGGGTTAGGGAACGGCAAGGCTTAGGGCACAGGTGAGGGTACGGAAACGTGGGAGGGTCAGGCTACGTGCTGACACACGGTTCAGTGCCAGCGTACGGGCCAGGATTAGGCCACGGCTTGGGGGTAAGATGTAGGGCTGGTGGTGGGTTTCCGTTCAGAGCTAGGGTTAGGGTTAGGGAACGGCAAGGCTTAGGGTACAGGTGAGGGTACGGAAACGTTGGAGGGTCAGGCTAAGTGCTGACGCACGGGTCAGTGCCAGCGTACGGGCCAGGAGTAGGCTACGGCTTGGGCATAAGTTGTAGGGCTGGTGGTGGGTTTCCATTCCGGGCTAGGGTTAGGGTTAGGGAACGGCAAGGCTTGGGGCACAGGTGAGTGTTTGGAAACGTGGGAGGGTCAGGCTACGTGCTGACGCACAGGTCAGTGCCATGGTACGGGACAGGAGGAGGCTACGGCGTAGGGTAAGGTGTAGGCCTGGTGGTGGGTTTCCGTTCCGGGCTAGGGTTAGGGTTAGGGAACGGCAAGGATTAGGGCACAGGTGAGGGTACGGAAACGTGGGAGGGTCAGGCTACGTGCTGACGCATGGGTCAGTTCCAGCGTACGGGCCAGGAGTAGGCTACGGTGTAGGGTAAGGTGTAGGGCTGGTGGTGGATTTCTGTTCCGGGCTAGGGTTAGGGTTACGTAACGGCAAGGCTTAGGGCACAGGTGATTGTATGGAAACGTGGGAGGGTCAGGCTACGTGCTGACGCACGGGTCAGTGCCAGCGTACGGGCCAGGAGTAGGCTACGGCTTGGGGTTAAGGTGTAGGGCTGGTGGTGTTTTCCCGTTCCGGGCTAGGGTTAGGGTTAGGGAACGGCAAGGCTTAGGGCACAGGTGAGGGTATGGAAATGTGGGAGGGTCAGGCTACGTGCTGACGCACGGGTCAGTGCCAGCATACGGGCCAGGAGTAGGCTACGGCTTGGGGTTAAGGTGTATGGCTGGTGGTGGGTTTCTGCTCCGGGCTAGGGTTAGGGTTAGGGAACGGCAAGTCTTATGGCACAGGTGAGGGTACGGAAATGGGGGAGGGTCAGGCTACGTGCTGACGCACGGGTCAGTGCCAGCGTACGGGTCAGGAATAGGCTACGGCGTAAGGAAATGTGTTTGTCTGGTGGTGGATTTCCGTTCCGAGCTAGGGTTAGGGTTAGGGAACGGCAAGGCTTAGGGCACAGGTGAGGGTACGGAAACGTGGGAGGGTCAGGCTACGTGCTGACGCACGAGTCAGTGCCAGCGTATGGGCCAGGAGTAGGCTACGGCGTACGGTAAGGTGTAGGGCTGGTGGTGGGTTTCCGTTCTGGGCTAGGGTTAGGGTTAGGGAACGGCAAGGCTTAGGGCACAGGTGAGGGTAGAGAAACGTGGGAGGGTCAGGCTACGTGCTGACGCACGGGTCAGTGCCAGCGTACGGGCCAGGAGTAGGCTACGGCATAGGGTAAGGTGTAGGGCTGGTGGTGGGTTTCCATTCGGGGCTAGGGTTAGGGTTAGGGAACGGCAAGGCTTAGGGCACAGGTGAGGGTACGGAAACGTGGGAGGGTCAGGCTACGTGCTGACGCACGGGTCGTTGCCAGCCTACGGGCCAGTTGTAGGCTACAGCGTAGGGTAAGGTGTAGGGCTGGTGGTGGGTTTCCTTTCCGGGCTAGGGTTAGGGTTAGAGAACGGCAAGGCTTAGGGCACAGGTGAGGGTACGGAAACGTGGGAGGGTCAGGCTATGTGCTGATGCACGTGTCACTGCCAGCGTACAGGCCAGGAGTAGGCTACAGCGTAGGGAGATGTGTCGGGCTGGTGGTGGGTTTTCGTTCCGAGCTAGGGTTAGGGTTAGGGAACGGCAAGTCGTAGGGCACAGGTGAGTGTACAGAAACGTGGGAGGGTCAGGCTACATGCTGACGCATGTGTCAGTTCCAGCGTACGGGCCAGGAGTACGCTAAGGTGTAGGGTAAGGGGTAGGGCTGGTGTTGGGTTTGCGTTCCGGGCTAGGGTTAGGGTTAGGGAACGGCAAGGCTTAGGGCACAGGTGAGGGTACGGAAACGTGGGAGGGTCAGGCTACGTGCGGACGCTCGGGTCAGTGCCAGCGTACGGGCCAGGAGTAGGCTACGGCTTGGGGGTAAGGTGTAGGGCTGGTGGTGTGTTTCCGCTCCGGGCTAGGGTTAGGGTTAGGGAACGGCAAGTCTTATGGCACAGGTGAGGGTACGGAAATGTGGGAGGGTCAGGCTACGTGCTGACGCACGTGTGAGTGCCAGCGTACGGGTCAGGAGTAGGCTACGGCGTAGGGAAATATGTTTGGCTGGTGGTGGATTTCCGTTCCGAGCTAGGGTTAGGGTTAGGGAACGGCAAGGCTTAGGGCACAGGTGATGGTACGGAAACGTGGGAGGGTCAGGCTACGTGCTGACGCACGGGTCAGTTCCAGCGTATGGGCCAGGAGTAGGCTACGGCGTACGGTAAGGTGTAAGGCTGGTGGTGGGTTTTCGTTCTGGGCTAGGGTTAGGGTTAGGGAACGGCAAGGCTTAGGGCACAGGTGAGGGTACAGAAATGTGGGAGGGTCAGGCTACGTGCTGACGCACGTGTCAGTGCCAGCGTACGGGCCAGGAGTACGCTAAAGCGTAGGGTAAGGGGTAGGGCTGGTGGTGGATTTCCATTCCGGTCTAGGGTTAGGGTTAGGGAGCGGCAAGGCTTAGGGCACAGGTGAGGGTACGGAAACGTGGGAGGGTCAGGCTTCATGCTGACGCACGGGTCAGTGCCAGCATACGGGCCAGGAGTAGGCTACGGCTTGGGGGTAAGGTGTAGGGCTGGTGGTGTGTTTCCGCTCCGGGCTAGGGTTAGGGTTAGGGAACGGCAAGTCTTATGGCACAGGTGAGGGTACGGAAATGTGGGAGGGTCAGGCTACGTGCTGACGCACGGGTCAGTGCCAGCGTACGGGTCAGGAATAGGCTACGGCGTAGGAACATGTGTTTGTCTGGTGGTGGATTTCCGTTCCGAGCTAGGGTTAGGGTTAGGGAACGGCAAGGCTTAGGGCACAGGTGAGGGTACGGAAACGTGGGAGGGTCAGGCTACGTGCTGACACACGGGTCAGTGCCAGCGTATGGGCCAGGAGTAGGCTACGGCGTACGGTAAGGTGTAGGGCTGGTGGTGGGTTTCCGTTCTGGGCTAGGGTTAGGGTTAGGTAACGGCAAGGCTTAGGGCACAGGTGAGGGTAGAGAAACGTGGGAGGGTCAGGCTACGTGCTGACGCACGGGTCAGTGCCAGCGTACGGGCCAGGAGTAGGCTACGGCTTGGGGGTAAGGTGTAGGGCTGGTGGTGGGTTTCCGTTCCGAGCTAGGGTTAGGGTTAGGGAAGGGCAAGGCTTAGGGTACAGGTGAGGGTACGGAAACGTTGGAGGGTCAGGCTAAGTGCTGACGCACGGGTCAGTGCCAGCGTACGGGCCAGGAGTAGGCAATGGCTTGGGCATAAGTTGTAGGGCTTGTGGTGGGTTTCCATTCCGGGCTAGGGTTAGGGTTAGGGAACGGCAAGGCTTAGGGCACAGGTGAGTGTATGGAAACGTGGGAGGGTCAGGCTACGTGCTGACGCACAGGTCAGTGCCATGGTACGGGACAGGAGGAGGCTACGGCGTAGGGTAAGATGTAGGCCTGGTGGTGGGTTTCCGTTCCGGGCTAGGGTTAGGGTTAGGGAACGGCAAGGATTAGGGCACAGGTGAGGGTACGGAAACGTGGGAGGGTCAGGCTACGTGCTGACGCATGGGTCAGTTCCTGCGTACGGGCCAGGAGTAGGCTACGGTGTAGGGTAAGGTGTAGGGCTGGTGGTGGATTTCTGTTCCGGGCTAGGGTTAGGGTTACGTAACGGCAAGGCTTAGGGCACAGGTGATTGTATGGAAACGTGGGAGGGTCAGGCTACGTGCTGACGCACGGGTCAGTGCCAGCGTACGGGCCAGGAGTAGGCTACGGCTTGGGGGTAAGGTGTAGGGCTGGTGGTGTTTTCCCGTTCCGGGCTAGGGTTAGGGTTAGGGAACGGCAAGGATTAGGGCACAGGTGAGGGTATGGAAATGTGGGAGGGTCAGGCTACGTGCTGACGCACGGGTCAGTGCCAGCATACGGGCCAGGAGTAGGCTACGGCTTGGGGTTAAGGTGTATGGCTGGTGGTGGGTTTCTGCTCCGGGCTAGGGTTAGGGTTAGGGAACGGCAAGTCTTATGGCACAGGTGAGGGTACGGAAATGTGGGAGGGTCAGGCTACGTGCTGACGCACGGGTCAGTGCCAGCGTACGGGTCAGGAATAGGCTACGGCGTAGGGAAATGTGTTTGTCTGGTGGTGGATTTCCGTTCCGAGCTAGGGTTAGGGTTAGGGAACGGCAAGGCTTAGGGCACAGGTGAGGGTACGGAAACGTGGGAGGGTCAGGCTACGTGCTGACGCACGAGTCAGTGCCAGCGTATGGGCCAGGAGTAGGCTACGGCGTACGGTAAGGTGTAGGGCTGGTGGTGGGTTTCCGTTCTGGGCTAGGGTTAGGGTTAGGGAACGGCAAGGCTTAGGGCACAGGTGAGGGTAGAGAAACGTGGGAGGGTCAGGCTACGTGCTGACGCACGGGTCAGTGCCAGCGTACGGGCCAGTAGTAGGCTACGGCATAGGGTAAGGTGTAGGGCTGGTGGTGGGTTTCCATTCGGGGCTAGGGTTAGGGTTAGGGAACGGCAAGGCTTAGGGCACAGGTGAGGGTACGGAAACGTGGGAGGGTCAGGCTACGTGCTGACACACGGGTCAGTGCCAGCGTACGGGCCAGGAGTAGGCTACGGCTTGGGCATAAGTTGTAGGGCTGGTGGTGGGTTTCCATTCCGGGCTAGTGTTAGGGTTAGGGAACAGCAAGGCTTAGGGCACAGGTGAGTGTATGGAAACGTGGGAGGGTCAGGCTACGTGCTGAGGCACAGGTCAGTGCCATGGTACGGGACAGGAGGAGGCTACGGCGTAGGGTAAGGTGTAGGGCTGGTGGTGGGTTTCCGTTCTGGGCTAGGGTTAGGGTTAGGTAACGGCAAGGCTTAGGGCACAGGTGAGGGTAGAGAAACGTGGGAGGGTCAGGCTACGTGCTGACGCATGGGTCAGTGCCAGCGTACGGGCCAGGAGTAGGCTACGGCGTAGGGTAAGGTGTAGGCCTGGTGGTGGGTTTCCGTTCCGGGCTAGGGTTAGGGTTAGGGAACGGCAAGGCTTAGGGCACAGGTGAGGGTACGGAAACGTGGGAGGGTCAGGCTACGTGCTGACACACGGTTCAGTGCCAGCGTACGGGCCAGGATTAGGCCACGGCTTGGGGGTAAGATGTAGGGCTGGTGGTGGGTTTCCGTTCAGAGCTAGGGTTAGGGTTAGGGAACGGCAAGGCTTAGGGTACAGGTGAGGGTACGGAAACGTTGGAGGGTCAGGCTAAGTGCTGACGCACGGGTCAGTGCCAGCGTACGGGCCAGGAGTAGGCTACGGCTTGGGCATAAGTTGTAGGGCTGGTGGTGGGTTTCCATTCCGGGCTAGGGTTAGGGTTAGGGAACGGCAAGGCTTGGGGCACAGGTGAGTGTTTGGAAACGTGGGAGGGTCAGGCTACGTGCTGACGCACAGGTCAGTGCCATGGTACGGGACAGGAGGAGGCTACGGCGTAGGGTAAGGTGTAGGCCTGGTGGTGGGTTTCCGTTCCGGGCTAGGGTTAGGGTTAGGGAACGGCAAGGATTAGGGCACAGGTGAGGGTACGGAAACGTGGGAGGGTCAGGCTACGTGCTGACGCATGGGTCAGTTCCAGCGTACGGGCCAGGAGTAGGCTACGGTGTAGGGTAAGGTGTAGGGCTGGTGGTGGATTTCTGTTCCGGGCTAGGGTTAGGGTTACGTAACGGCAAGGCTTAGGGCACAGGTGATTGTATGGAAACGTGGGAGGGTCAGGCTACGTGCTGACGCACGGGTCAGTGCCAGCGTACGGGCCAGGAGTAGGCTACGGCTTGGGGTTAAGGTGTAGGGCTGGTGGTGTTTTCCCGTTCCGGGCTAGGGTTAGGGTTAGGGAACGGCAAGGCTTAGGGCACAGGTGAGGGTATGGAAATGTGGGAGGGTCAGGCTACGTGCTGACGCACGGGTCAGTGCCAGCATACGGGCCAGGAGTAGGCTACGGCTTGGGGTTAAGGTGTATGGCTGGTGGTGGGTTTCTGCTCCGGGCTAGGGTTAGGGTTAGGGAACGGCAAGTCTTATGGCACAGGTGAGGGTACGGAAATGGGGGAGGGTCAGGCTACGTGCTGACGCACGGGTCAGTGCCAGCGTACGGGTCAGGAATAGGCTACGGCGTAAGGAAATGTGTTTGTCTGGTGGTGGATTTCCGTTCCGAGCTAGGGTTAGGGTTAGGGAACGGCAAGGCTTAGGGCACAGGTGAGGGTACGGAAACGTGGGAGGGTCAGGCTACGTGCTGACGCACGAGTCAGTGCCAGCGTATGGGCCAGGAGTAGGCTACGGCGTACGGTAAGGTGTAGGGCTGGTGGTGGGTTTCCGTTCTGGGCTAGGGTTAGGGTTAGGGAACGGCAAGGCTTAGGGCACAGGTGAGGGTAGAGAAACGTGGGAGGGTCAGGCTACGTGCTGACGCACGGGTCAGTGCCAGCGTACGGGCCAGGAGTAGGCTACGGCATAGGGTAAGGTGTAGGGCTGGTGGTGGGTTTCCATTCGGGGCTAGGGTTAGGGTTAGGGAACGGCAAGGCTTAGGGCACAGGTGAGGGTACGGAAACGTGGGAGGGTCAGGCTACGTGCTGACGCACGGGTCGTTGCCAGCCTACGGGCCAGTTGTAGGCTACAGCGTAGGGTAAGGTGTAGGGCTGGTGGTGGGTTTCCTTTCCGGGCTAGGGTTAGGGTTAGAGAACGGCAAGGCTTAGGGCACAGGTGAGGGTACGGAAACGTGGGAGGGTCAGGCTATGTGCTGATGCACGTGTCACTGCCAGCGTACAGGCCAGGAGTAGGCTACAGCGTAGGGAGATGTGTTGGGCTGGTGGTGGGTTTTCGTTCCGAGCTAGGGTTAGGGTTAGGGAACGGCAAGTCGTAGGGCACAGGTGAGTGTACAGAAACGTGGGAGGGTCAGGCTACATGCTGACGCATGTGTCAGTTCCAGCGTACGGGCCAGGAGTACGCTAAGGTGTAGGGTAAGGGGTAGGGCTGGTGTTGGGTTTGCGTTCCGGGCTAGGGTTAGGGTTAGGGAACGGCAAGGCTTAGGGCACAGGTGAGGGTACGGAAACGTGGGAGGGTCAGGCTACGTGCGGACGCTCGGGTCAGTGCCAGCGTACGGGCCAGGAGTAGGCTACGGCTTGGGGGTAAGGTGTAGGGCTGGTGGTGTGTTTCCGCTCCGGGCTAGGGTTAGGGTTAGGGAACGGCAAGTCTTATGGCACAGGTGAGGGTACGGAAATGTGGGAGGGTCAGGCTACGTGCTGACGCACGTGTGAGTGCCAGCGTACGGGTCAGGAGTAGGCTACGGCGTAGGGAAATATGTTTGGCTGGTGGTGGATTTCCGTTCCGAGCTAGGGTTAGGGTTAGGGAACGGCAAGGCTTAGGGCACAGGTGATGGTACGGAAACGTGGGAGGGTCAGGCTACGTGCTGACGCACGGGTCAGTTCCAGCGTATGGGCCAGGAGTAGGCTACGGCGTACGGTAAGGTGTAAGGCTGGTGGTGGGTTTTCGTTCTGGGCTAGGGTTAGGGTTAGGGAACGGCAAGGCTTAGGGCACAGGTGAGGGTACAGAAATGTGGGAGGGTCAGGCTACGTGCTGACGCACGTGTCAGTGCCAGCGTACGGGCCAGGAGTACGCTAAAGCGTAGGGTAAGGGGTAGGGCTGGTGGTGGATTTCCATTCCGGTCTAGGGTTAGGGTTAGGGAGCGGCAAGGCTTAGGGCACAGGTGAGGGTACGGAAACGTGGGAGGGTCAGGCTTCATGCTGACGCACGGGTCAGTGCCAGCATACGGGCCAGGAGTAGGCTACGGCTTGGGGGTAAGGTGTAGGGCTGGTGGTGTGTTTCCGCTCCGGGCTAGGGTTAGGGTTAGGGAACGGCAAGTCTTATGGCACAGGTGAGGGTACGGAAATGTGGGAGGGTCAGGCTACGTGCTGACGCACGGGTCAGTGCCAGCGTACGGGTCAGGAATAGGCTACGGCGTAGGAACATGTGTTTGTCTGGTGGTGGATTTCCGTTCCGAGCTAGGGTTAGGGTTAGGGAACGGCAAGGCTTAGGGCACAGGTGAGGGTACGGAAACGTGGGAGGGTCAGGCTACGTGCTGACACACGGGTCAGTGCCAGCGTATGGGCCAGGAGTAGGCTACGGCGTACGGTAAGGTGTAGGGCTGGTGGTGGGTTTCCGTTCTGGGCTAGGGTTAGGGTTAGGTAACGGCAAGGCTTAGGGCACAGGTGAGGGTAGAGAAACGTGGGAGGGTCAGGCTACGTGCTGACGCACGGGTCAGTGCCAGCGTACGGGCCAGGAGTAGGCTACGGCTTGGGGGTAAGGTGTAGGGCTGGTGGTGGGTTTCCGTTCCGAGCTAGGGTTAGGGTTAGGGAAGGGCAAGGCTTAGGGTACAGGTGAGGGTACGGAAACGTTGGAGGGTCAGGCTAAGTGCTGACGCACGGGTCAGTGCCAGCGTACGGGCCAGGAGTAGGCAATGGCTTGGGCATAAGTTGTAGGGCTTGTGGTGGGTTTCCATTCCGGGCTAGGGTTAGGGTTAGGGAACGGCAAGGCTTAGGGCACAGGTGAGTGTATGGAAACGTGGGAGGGTCAGGCTACGTGCTGGTGCACATGTCAGTGCCATGGTACGGGACAGGAGGAGGCTACGGCGTAGGGTAAGGTGTAGGCCTGGTGGTGGGTTTCCGTTCCGGGCTAGGGTTAGGGTTAGGGAACGGCAAGGCTTAGGGCACAGGTGAGGGTACGGAAACGTCGGAGGGTCAGGCTACGTGCTGACGCACGGGTCAGTTCCACCGTATGGGCCAGGAGTAGGCTACGGCGTACAGTAAGGTGTAAGGCTGGTGGTGGGTTTTCGTTCTGGGCTAGGGTTAGGGTTAGGTAACGGCAAGGCTTAGGGCACAGGTGACGGTACAGAAATGTGGGAGGGTCAGGCTACGTGCTGACGCACGTGTCAGTGCCAGCGTACGGGCCAGGAGTACGCTAAGGCGTAGGGTAAGGGGTAGGGCTGGTGGTGGTTTTCCTTTCCGGTCTATGGTTAGGGTTAGGGAGCGGCAAGGTTTAGGGCACAGGTGAGGGTACGGAAACGTGGGAGGTTCAGGCTACATGCTGACGCACGGGTCAGTGCCAGCATACGGGCCAGGAGTAGGCTACGGCTTGGGGGTAAGGTGTAGACCTGGTGGTGTGTTTCCGCTCCGGGCTAGGGTTAGGGTTAGGGAACGGCAAGTCTTATGGCACAGGTGAGGGTACGGAAATGTGGGAGGGTCAGGCTACGTGCTGACGCACGGGTCAGTGCCAGCGTACGGGTCAGGAATAGGCTACGGCGTAGGAAAATGTGTTTGGCTGGTGGTGGATTTCCGTTCCGAGCTAGGGTTAGGGTTAGGGAACGGCAAGGCTTAGGGCACAGGTGAGGGTACGGAAACGTGGGAGGGTCAGGCTACGTGCTGACGCACGGATCAGTGCCAGCGTATGGGCCAGGAGTAGGCTACGGCGTACGGTAAGGTGTAGGGCTGGTGGTGGGTTTCCGTTCAGGGCTAGGGTTAGGGTTAGGTAACGGCAAGGCTTAGGGCACAGGTGAGGGTAGAGAAACGTGGGAGGGTCAGGCTACGTGCTGACGCATGGGTCAGTGCCAGCGTACGGGCCAGGAGTAGGCTACGGCGTAGGGTAAGGTGTAGGGCTGGTGGTGGGTTTCTGTTCGGGGCTAGGGTTAGGGTTAGGGAACGGCAAGGCTTAGGGCACAGGTGAGGGTACGGAAACGTGGGAGGGTCAGGCTACGTGCTGACACACGGGTCAGTGCCAGCGTACCAGCCAGGATTAGGCTACGGCTTGGGGGTAAGGTGTAGGGCTGGTGGTGGGTTTCCGTTCAGAGCTAGGGTTAGGGTTAGGGAACGGCAAGGCTTAGGGTACAGGTGAGGGTACGGAAACGTTGGAGGGTCAGGCTAAGTGCTGACGCACGGGTCAGTGCCAGCGTACGGGCCAGGAGTAGGCTACGGCTTGGGCATAAGTTGTAGGGCTGGTGGTGGGTTTCCATTCCGGGCTAGGGTTAGGGTTAGGGAACGGCAAGTCTTGGGGCACAGGTGAGTGTTTGGAAACGTGGGAGGGTCAGGCTACGTGCTGACGCACAGGTCAGTGCCATGGTACGGGACAGGAGGAGGCTACGGCGTAGGGTAAGATGTAGGCCTGGTGGTGGGTTTCCGTTCCGGGCTAGGGTTAGGGTTAGGGAACGGCAAGGATTAGGGCACAGGTGAGGGTACGGAAACGTGGGAGGGTCAGGCTACGTGCTGACGCATGGGTCAGTTCCAGCGTACGGGCCAGGAGTAGGCTACGGTGTAGGGTAAGGTGTAGGGCTGGTGGTGGATTTCTGTTCCGGGCTAGGGTTAGGGTTACGTAACGGCAAGGCTTAGGGCACAGGTGATTGTATGGAAACGTGGGAGGGTCAGGCTACGTGCTGACGCACGGGTCAGTGCCAGCGTACGGGCCAGGAGTAGGCTACGGCTTGGGGGTAAGGTGTAGGGCTGGTGGTGGGTTTCCGTTCCGAGCTAGGGTTAGGGTTAGGGAAGGGCAAGGCTTAGGGTACAGGTGAGGGTACGGAAACGTTGGAGGGTCAGGCTAAGTGCTGACGCACGGGTCAGTGCCAGCGTACGGGCCAGGAGTAGGCAATGGCTTGGGCATAAGTTGTAGGGCTTGTGGTGGGTTTCCATTCCGGGCTAGGGTTAGGGTTAGGGAACGGCAAGGCTTAGGGCACAGGTGAGTGTATGGAAACGTGGGAGGGTCAGGCTACGTGCTGGCGCACATTTCAGTGCCATGGTACGGGACAGGAGGAGGCTACGGCGTAGGGTAAGGTGTAGGCCTGGTGGTGGGTTTCCGTTCCGGGCTAGGGTTAGGGTTAGGGAACGGCAAGGCTTAGGGCACAGGTGAGGGTACGGAAACGTGGGAGGGTCAGGCTACGTGCGGACGCTCGGGTCAGTGCCAGCGTACGGGCCAGGAGTAGGCTACGGCTTGGGGGTAAGGTGTAGGGCTGGTGGTGTGTTTCCGCTCCGGGCTAGGTTAGGGTTAGGGAACGGCAAGTCTTATGGCACAGGTGAGGGTACGGAAATGTGGGAGGGTCAGGCTACGTGCTGACGCACGTGTGAGTGCCAGCGTACGGGTCAGGAGTAGGCTACGGCGTAGGGAAATATGTTTGGCTGGTGGTGGATTTCCGTTCCGAGCTAGGGTTAGGGTTAGGGAACGGCAAGGCTTAGGGCACAGGTGATGGTACGGAAACGTGGGAGGGTCAGGCTACGTGCTGACGCACGGGTCAGTTCCAGCGTATGGGCCAGGAGTAGGCTACGGCGTACGGTAAGGTGTAAGGCTGGTGGTGGGTTTTCGTTCTGGGCTAGGGTTAGGGTTAGGGAACGGCAAGGCTTAGGGCACAGGTGAGGGTACAGAAATGTGGGAGGGTCAGGCTACGTGCTGACGCACGTGTCAGTGCCAGCGTACGGGCCAGGAGTACGCTAAAGCGTAGGGTAAGGGGTAGGGCTGGTGGTGGATTTCCATTCCGGTCTAGGGTTAGGGTTAGGGAGCGGCAAGGCTTAGGGCACAGGTGAGGGTACGGAAACGTGGGAGGGTCAGGCTTCATGCTGACGCACGGGTCAGTGCCAGCATACGGGCCAGGAGTAGGCTACGGCTTGGGGGTAAGGTGTAGGGCTGGTGGTGTGTTTCCGCTCCGGGCTAGGGTTAGGGTTAGGGAACGGCAAGTCTTATGGCACAGGTGAGGGTACGGAAATGTGGGAGGGTCAGGCTACGTGCTGACGCACGGGTCAGTGCCAGCGTACGGGTCAGGAATAGGCTACGGCGTAGGAACATGTGTTTGTCTGGTGGTGGATTTCCGTTCCGAGCTAGGGTTAGGGTTAGGGAACGGCAAGGCTTAGGGCACAGGTGAGGGTACGGAAACGTGGGAGGGTCAGGCTACGTGCTGACACACGGGTCAGTGCCAGCGTATGGGCCAGGAGTAGGCTACGGCGTACGGTAAGGTGTAGGGCTGGTGGTGGGTTTCCGTTCTGGGCTAGGGTTAGGGTTAGGTAACGGCAAGGCTTAGGGCACAGGTGAGGGTAGAGAAACGTGGGAGGGTCAGGCTACGTGCTGACGCACGGGTCAGTGCCAGCGTACGGGCCAGGAGTAGGCTACGGCTTGGGGGTAAGGTGTAGGGCTGGTGGTGGGTTTCCGTTCCGAGCTAGGGTTAGGGTTAGGGAAGGGCAAGGCTTAGGGTACAGGTGAGGGTACGGAAACGTTGGAGGGTCAGGCTAAGTGCTGACGCACGGGTCAGTGCCAGCGTACGGGCCAGGGGTAGGCAATGGCTTGGGCATAAGTTGTAGCGCTTGTGGTGGGTTTCCATTCCGGGCTAGGGTTAGGGTTAGGGAACGGCAAGGCTTAGGGCACAGGTGAGTGTATGGAAACGTGGGAGGGTCAGGCTACGTGCTGGCGCACATGTCAGTGCCATGGTACGGGACAGGAGGAGGCTACGGCGTAGGGTAAGGTGTAGGCCTGGTGGTGGGTTTCCGTTCCGGGCTACGGTTAGGGTTAGGGAACGGCAAGGCTTAGGGCACAGGTGAGGGTACGGAAACGTCGGAGGGTCAGGCTACGTGCTGACGCACGGGTCAGTTCCACCGTATGGGCCAGGAGTAGGCTACGGCGTACGGTAAGGTGTAAGGCTGGTGGTGGGTTTTCGTTCTGGGCTAGGGTTAGGGTTAGGTAACGGCAAGGCTTAGGGCACAGGTGACGGTACAGAAATGTGGGAGGGTCAGGCTACGTGCTGACGCACGTGTCAGTGCCAGCGTACGGGCCAGGAGTACGCTAAGGCGTAGGGTAAGGGGTAGGGCTGGTGGTGGTTTTCCTTTCCGGTCTATGGTTAGGGTTAGGGAGCGGCAAGGTTTAGGGCACAGGTGAGGGTACGGAAACGTGGGAGGTTCAGGCTACATGCTGACGCACGGGTCAGTGCCAGCATACGGGCCAGGACTAGGCTACGGCTTGGGGGTAAGGTGTAGACCTGGTGGTGTGTTTCCGCTCCGGGCTAGGGTTAGGGTTAGGGAACGGCAAGTCTTATGGCACAGGTGAGGGTACGGAAATGTGGGAGGGTCAGGCTACGTGCTGACGCACGGGTCAGTGCCAGCGTACGGGTCAGGAATAGGCTACGGCGTAGGAAAATGTGTTTGGCTGGTGGTGGATTTCCGTTCCGAGCTAGGGTTAGGGTTAGGGAACGGCAAGGCTTAGGGCACAGGTGAGGGTACGGAAACGTGGGAGGGTCAGGCTACGTGCTGACGCACGGATCAGTGCCAGCGTATGGGCCAGGAGTAGGCTACGGCGTACGGTAAGGTGTAGGGCTGGTGGTGGGTTTCCGTTCAGGGCTAGGGTTAGGGTTAGGTAACGGCAAGGCTTAGGGCACAGGTGAGGGTAGAGAAACGTGGGAGGGTCAGGCTACGTGCTGACGCATGGGTCAGTGCCAGCGTACGGGCCAGGAGTAGGCTACGGCGTAGGGTAAGGTGTAGGGCTGGTGGTGGGTTTCTGTTCGGGGCTAGGGTTAGGGTTAGGGAACGGCAAGGCTTAGGGCACAGGTGAGGGTACGGAAACGTGGGAGGGTCAGGCTACGTGCTGACACACTGGTCAGTGCCAGCGTACCAGCCAGGATTAGGCTACGGCTTGGGGGTAAGGTGTAGGGCTGGTGGTGGGTTTCCGTTCAGAGCTAGGGTTAGGGTTAGGGAACGGCAAGGCTTAGGGCACAGGTGAGGGTACGGAAACGTGGGAGGGTCAGGCTACGTGCTGACGCACGAGTCAGTGCCAGCGTATGGGCCAGGAGTAGGCTACGGCGTACGGTAAGGTGTAGGGCTGGTGGTGGGTTTCCGTTCTGGGCTAGGGTTAGGGTTAGGGAACGGCAAGGCTTAGGGCACAGGTGAGGGTAGAGAAACGTGGGAGGGTCAGGCTACGTGCTGACGCACGGGTCAGTGCCAGCGTACGGGCCAGGAGTAGGCTACGGCATAGGGTAAGGTGTAGGGCTGGTGGTGGGTTTCCATTCGGGGCTAGGGTTAGGGTTAGGGAACGGCAAGGCTTAGGGCACAGGTGAGGGTACGGAAACGTGGGAGGGTCAGGCTACGTGCTGACACACGGGTCAGTGCCAGCGTACGGGCCAGGAGTAGGCTACGGCTTGGGCATAAGTTGTAGGGCTGGTGGTGGGTTTCCATTCCGGGCTAGTGTTAGGGTGAGGGAACAGCAAGGCTTAGGGCACAGGTGAGTGTATGGAAACGTGGGAGGGTCAGGCTACGTGCTGAGGCACAGGTCAGTGCCATGGTACGGGACAGGAGGAGGCTACGGCGTAGGGTAAGGTGTAGGGCTGGTGGTGGGTTTCCGTTCTGGGCTAGGGTTAGGGTTAGGTAACGGCAAGGCTTAGGGCACAGGTGAGGGTAGAGAAACGTGGGAGGGTCAGGCTACGTGCTGACGCATGGGTCAGTGCCAGCGTACGGGCCAGGAGTAGGCTACGGCGTAGGGTAAGGTGTAGGGCTGGTGGTGGGTTTCCGTTCCGGGCTAGGGTTAGGGTTAGGGAACGGCAAGGCTTAGGGCACAGGTGAGGGTACGGAAACATGGGAGGGTCAGGCTACGTGCTGACACACGGGTCAGTGCCAGCGTACGGGCCAGGATTAGGCTACGGCTTGGGGGTAAGATGTAGGGCTGGTGGTGGGTTTCCGTTCAGAGCTAGGGTTAGGGTTAGGGAACGGCAAGGCTTAGGGTACAGGTGAGGGTACGGAAACGTTGGAGGGTCAGGCTAAGTGCTGACGCACGGGTCAGTGCCAGCGTACGGGCCAGGAGTAGGCTACGGCTTGGGCATAAGTTGTAGGGCTGGTGGTGGGTTTCCATTCCGGGCTAGGGTTAGGGTTAGGGAACGGCAAGGCTTGGGGCACAGGTGAGTGTTTGGAAACGTGGGAGGGTCAGGCTACGTGCTGACGCACAGGTCAGTGCCATGGTACGGGACAGGAGGGGGCTACGGCGTAGGGTAAGGTGTAGGCCTGGTGGTGGGTTTCCGTTCCGGGCTAGGGTTAGGGTTAGGGAACGGCAAGGATTAGGGCACAGGTGAGGGTACAGAAACGTGGGAGGGTCAGGCTACGTGCTGACGCATGGGTCAGTTCCAGCGTACGGGCCAGGAGTAGGCTACGGTGTAGGGTAAGGTGTAGGGCTGGTGGTGGATTTCTGTTCCGGGCTAGGGTTAGGGTTACGTAACGGCAAGGCTTAGGGCACAGGTGATTGTATGGAAACGTGGGAGGGTCAGGCTACGTGCTGACGCACGGGTCAGTGCCAGCGTACGGGCCAGGAGTAGGCTACGGCTTGGGGGTAAGGTGTAGGGCTGGTGGTGTTTTCCCGTTCCGGGCTAGGGTTAGGGTTAGGGAACGGCAAGGCTTATGGCACAGGTGAGGGTATGGAAATGTGGGAGGGTCAGGCTACGTGCTGACGCACGGGTCAGTGCTAGCATACGGGCCAGGAGTAAGCTACGGCTTGGGGTTAAGGTGTATGGCTGGTGGTGGGTTTCTGCTCCGGGCTAGGGTTAGGGTTAGGGAACGGCAAGTCTTATGGCACAGGTGAGGGTACGGAAATGGGGGAGGGTCAGGCTACGTGCTGACGCACGGGTCAGTGCCAGCGTACGGGTCAGGAATAGGCTACGGCGTAGGGAAATGTGTTTGTCTGGTGGTGGATTTCCGTTCCGAGCTAGGGTTAGGGTTAGGGAACGGCAAGGCTTAGGGCACAGGTGAGGGTACGGTAACGTGGGAGGGTCAGGCTACGTGCTGACGCACGAGTTAGTGCCAGCGTATGGGCCAGGAGTAGGCTACGGCGTACGGTAAGGTGTAGGGCTGGTGGTGGGTTTCCGTTCTGGGCTAGGGTTAGGGTTAGGGAACGGCAAGGCTTAGGGCACAGGTGAGGGTAGAGAAACGTGGGAGGGTCAGGCTACGTGCTGACGCACGGGTCAGTGTCAGCGTACGGGCCAGGAGTAGGCTACGGCATAGGGTAAGGTGTAGGGCTGGTGGTGGGTTTCCATTCGGGGCTAGGGTTAGGGTTAGGGAACGGCAAGGCTTAGGGCACAGGTGAGGGTACGGAAACGTGGGAGGGTCAGGCTACGTGCTGACACACGGGTCAGTGCCAGCGTACGGGCCAGGAGTAGGCTACGGCTTGGGGGTAAGGTGTAGGGCTGGTGGAGTGTTTCCGCTCCGGGCTAGGGTTAGGGTTAGGGAACGGCAAGTCTTATGGCACAGGTGAGGGTACGGAAACGTGGGAGGGTCAGGCTACGTGCTGACGCACGTGTCAGTTCCACCGTATGGGCCAGGAGTAGGCTACGGCGTACGGTAAGGTGTAAGGCTGGTGGTGGGTTTTCGTTCTGGGCTAGGGTTAGGGTTAGGGAACGGCAAGGCTTAGGGCACAGGTGAGGGTACAGAAATGTGGGAGGGTCAGGCTACGTGCTGACGCACGTGTCAGTGCCAGCGTACGGGCCAGCAGTACGCTAAGGCGTAGGGTAAGGTGTAGGGCTGGTGGTGGTTTTCCATTCCGGTCTAGGGTTAGGGTTAGGGAGCGGCAAGGCTTAGGGCACAGGTGAGGGTACGGAAACGTGGGAGGTTCAGGCTACATGCTGACGGACGGGTCAGTGCCAGCATACGGGCCAGGAGTAGGCTACGGCTTGGGGGTAAGTTGTAGACCTGGTGGTGTGTTTCCGCTCCGGGCTAGGGTTAGGGTTAGGGAACGGCAAGTCTTATGGCACAGGTGAGGGTACGGAAATGTGGGAGGGTCAGGCTACGTGCTGACGCACGGGTCAGTGCCAGCGTACGGGTCAGGAATAGGCTACGGCGTAGGAAAATGTGTTTGGCTGGTGGTGGATTTCCGTTCCGAGCTACGGTTAGGGTTAGGGAACGGCAAGGCTTAAGGCACAGGTGAGGGTAGAGAAACGTGGGAGGGTCAGGCTACGTGCTGACGCACGGGTCAGTGCCAGTGTACGGGCCAGGAGTAGGCTACGGCGTAGGGTAAGGTGTAGGGCTGGTGGTGGGTTTCCGTTCGGGGCTAGGGTTAGGGTTAGGGAACGGCAAGGCTTAGGGCACAGGTGAGGGTACGGAAACGTGGGAGGGTCAGGCTACGTGCTGACGCCCGGGTCAGTGCCAGCGTACGGGCCAGGAGCAAGCTACGGCTTGGGGGTAAGGCGTAGGGCTGGTGGTGGGTTTCCGTTCAGAGCTAGGGTTAGGGTTAGGGAATGGCAAGGCTTAGGGTACAGGTGAGGGTACGGAAACGTTGGAGGGTCAGGCTAAGTGCTGACGCACGGGTCAGTGCCAGCGTACGGGCCAGGAGTAGGCTACGGATTGGGCATAAGTTGTAGGGCTGGTGGTGGGTTTCCATTCCGGGCTAGGGTTAGGGTTAGGGAACGGCAAGGCTTAGGGCTCAGGTGAGTGTATGGAAACGTGGGAGGGTCAGGCTACGTGCTGACGCACAGGTCAGTGCCATGGTACGGGACAGGAGGAGGCTACGGCGTAGGGTAAGGTGTAGGCCTGGTGGTGGGTTTCCGTTCCGGGCTAGGGTTAGGGTTAGGGAACGGCAAGGATTACGGCACAGGTGAGGGTACGGAAACGTGGGAGGGTCAGGCTACGTGCTGACGCATGGGTCAGTTCCAGCGTACGGGCCAGGAGTAGGCTACGGCGTAGGGTAAGGTGTAGGGCTGGTGGTGGATTTCTGTTCCGGGCTAGGGTTAGGGTTACGTAACGGCAAGGCTTAGGGCACAGGTGATTATATGGAAACGTGGGAGGGTCAGGCTACGTGCTGACGCACGGGTCAGTGCCAGCGTACGGGCCAGGAGTAGGCTACGGCTTGGGGGTAAGGTGTAGGGCTGGTGGTGTTTTCCCGTTCCGGGCTAGGGTTAGGGTTAGGGAACGGCAAGGCTTAGGGCACAGGTGAGGGTACGGAAATGTGGGAGGGTCAGGCTACGTGCTGACGCACGGGTCAGTGCCAGCATACGGGCCATGAGTAAGCTACGTCTTGGGGTTAAGGTGTAGGGCTGGTGGTGGGTTTCCGCTCCGGGCTAGGGTTAGGGTTAGGGAACGGCAAGTCTTATTGCACAGGTGAGGGTACGGAAATGTGGGAGGGTCAGGCTACGTGCTGACGCATGGGTCAGTGCCAGCGTACGGGTCAGGAATTGGCTACGGCGTAGGGAAATGTGTTTGGCTGGTGGTGGATTTCCGTTCCGAGCTAGGGTTAGGGTTAGGGAACGGCAAGGCTTAGGGCACAGGTGAGGGTACGGAAACGTGGGAGGGTCAGGCTACGTGCTGACGCACGGGTCAGTGCTAGCGTATGGGCCAGGAGTAGGCTACTGCGTACGGTAAGGTGTAGGGCTGGTGGTGGGTTTCCGTTCTGGGCTAGGGTTAGTGTTAGGTAACGGCAAGGCTTAGGGCACAGGTGAGGGTAGAGAAACGTGGGAGGTTCAGGCTACGTGCTGACGCACGGGTCAGTGCCAGCGTACGGGCCAGGAGTAGGCTACGGCATAGGGTAAGGTGTAGGGCTGGTGGTGGGTTTCCGTTCGGGGCTAGGGTTAGGGTTAGGGAACGGCAAGGCTTAGGGCACAGGTGAGGGTACGGAAACGTGGGAGGGTCAGGCTACGTGCTGACGCACGGGTCAGTGCTAGCGTATGGGCCAGGAGTAGGCTACTGCGTACGGTAAGGTGTAGGGCTGGTGGTGGGTTTCTGTTCCGGGCTAGGGTTAGGGTTAGGGAACGGCAAGGATTAGGGCACAGGTGAGGGTACGGAAACGTGGGAGGGTCAGGCTACGTGCTGACGCATGGGTCAGTTCCAGCGTACGGGCCAGGAGTAGGCTACGGCGTACGATAAGGTGTAGGGCTGGTGGTGGATTTCTGTTCTGGGCTAGGGTTAGGGTTAGGTAACGGCAAGGCTTAGGGCACAGGTGATTGTATGGAAACGTGGGAGGGTCAGGCTACGTGCTGACGCATGAGTCAGTGCCAGCGTACGGTCCAGGAGTAGGCTACGGATTGGGGGTAAGTTGTAGGGCTGGTGGTGTTTTCCCGTTCCGGGCTAGTGTTAGGGTGAGGGAACGGCAAGGCTTAGGGCACAGGTCAGGGTACGGAAATGTGGGAGGGTCAGGCTACGTGCTGACGCACGGGTCAGTGCCAGCTTACGGGCCAGGAGTAGACTACGGTGTAGGGTAAGGTGTAGGGCTGGTGGTGGGTTTCCGTTTGGGGCTAGGGTTAGGGTTGGGGAACGGCAATGCTTAGGGCACAGGTGAGGGTACGGAAAAGTGGGAGGGTCAGGGTACGTGCTGACGCACGGGTCAGTGCCAGCGTACGGGCCAGGAGTAGGCTACGGCGTAGGGTAAGGGGTAGGGCTGGTGGTGGGTTTCCGTTCTGGGCTAGTGTTAGGGTTAGGGAACGGCAAAGCTTAGGGCACAGGTGAGGGTACGGAAACGTGGGAGGGTCAGGCTACGTGCTGACGCACGGGTCGTTGCCAGCCTACGGGCCAGTTGTAGGCTACAGCGTAGGGTAATGTGTAGGGCTGGTGGTGGGTTTCCTTTCCGGGCTAGGGTTAGGGTTAGAGAACGGCAAGGCTTAGGGCACAGGTGATGGTACGGAAACGTGGGAGGGTCAGGCTATGTCCTTATGCACGTGTTACTGCCAGCGTACAGGCCAGGATTAGGCTACAGCGTAGGGAGATGTGTTGGGCTGGTGGTGGGTTTTCGTTCCGAGCTAGGGTTAGGGTTAGGGAACGGCAAGGCTTAGGGCACAGGTGAGGGTACGGAAACGTGGGAGGGTCAGGCTACGTGCTGACGCATGGGTCAGTTCCAGCGTACGGGCCAGGATTAGGCTACGGCGTAGGGTAAGGTGTAGGGCTTGTGGTGGATTTCTGTTCCGAGATAGGGTTAGGGTTACGTAACGGCAAGGCTTAGGGCACAGGTGATTGTATGGAAACGTGGGAGGGTTAGGCTACGTGCTGACGCACGGGTCAGTGCCAGCGTACGGGCCAGGTGTAGGCTACGGCTTCGGGGTAAGGTGTAGGGCTGGTGGTGTGTTTCCGCTCCGGGTTAGGGTTAGGGTTAGGGAACGGCAAGTCTTATGGCACAGGTGAGGGTACGGAAATGTGGGAGGGTCAGGCTACGTGCTGACGCACGGGTCAGTGCCATGGTACGGGACAGGAGGAGGCTACGGCGTAGGGTAAGGTGTAGGGCTGGTGGTGGGTTTCCGTTCTGGGCTAGGGTTAGGGTTAGGTAACGGCAAGGCTTAGGGCACAGGTGAGGGTAGAGAAACGTGGGAGGGTCAGGCTACGTGCTGACGCATGGGTCAGTGCCAGCGTACGGGCCAGGAGTAGGCTACGGCGTAGGGTAAGGTGTAGGGCTGGTGGTGGGTTTCCGTTCGGGGCTAGGGTTAGGGTTAGGGAACGGCAAGTCTTATGGCACAGGTGAGGGTACGGAAATGTGGGAGGGTCAGGCTACGTGCTGACGCACGGGTCAGTGCCAGCGTACGGGTCAGGAATAGGCTACGGCGTAGGGAAATGTGTTTGTCTGGTGGTGGATTTCCGTTCCGATCTAGGGTTAGGGTTAGGGAACGGCAAGGCTTAGGGCACAGGTGAGGGTACGGAAACGTGGGAGGGTCAGGCTACGTGCTGACGCACGGGTCAGTTCCAGCGTAAGGGCCAGGAGTAGGCTACGGCGTACGGTAAGGTGTAAGGCTGGTGGTGGGTTTTCGTTCTGGGCTAGGGTTAGGGTTAGGGAACGGCAAGGCTTAGGGCACAGGTGAGGGTACAGAAATGTGGGAGGGTCAGGCTACGTGCTGACGCACGTGTCAGTGCCAGCGTACGGGCCAGGAGTACGCTAAGGCGTAGGGTAAGGGGTTGGGCTGGTGGTGGTTTTCCTTTCCGGTCTAGGGTTAGGGTTAGGGAGCGGCAAGTCTTAGGGCACAGGTGAGGGTACGGAAACGTGGGAGGGTCAGGCTACATGCTGACGAAGGGGTCAGTGCCAGCATACGGGCCAGGAGTAGGCTACGGCTTGGGGGTAAGGTGTAGGGCTGGTGGTGTGTTTCCGCTCCCGGATAGGGTTAGGGTTAGGGAATGGCAAGTCTTATGGCACAGGTGAGGATACGGAAATGTGGGAGGGTCAGGCTACGTGCTGACGCACGGGTCAGTGCCAGCGTATGGGTCAGGAATAGGCTACGGCCTAGGAAAATGTGTTTGTCTGGTGGTGGATTTCCGTTCCGAGCTAGGGTTAGGGTTAGGGAACGGCAAGGCTTAGGGCACAGGTGAGGGTACGGAAACGTGGGAGGGTCAGCCTACGTGCTGACGCACGGGTCAGTGCCAGCGTATGGGCCAGGAGTAGGCTACGGCGTACGGCAAGGTGTAGGACTGGTGGTGGGTTTCCGTTCTCGGCTAGGGTTAGGGTTAGGTAACGGCAAGGCTTAGGGCACAGGTGAGGGTAGAGAAACGTGGGAGGGTCAGGCTACGAGCTGACGCACGGGTCAGTGCCAGCGTACGGGCCAGGAGTAGGCTACGGCGTAGGGTAAGGTGTAGGGCTGGTGGTGGGTTTCCGTTCGGGGCTAGGGTTAGGGTTAGGGAACGGCAAGGCTTAGGGCACAGGTGAGGGTACGGAAACGTGGGAGGGTCAGGCTACGTTCTGACACACGGGTCAGTGCCAGCGTACGGGCCAGGAGTAGGCTACGGCTTGGGGGTAAGGCGTAGGGCTGGTGGTGGGTTTCCGTTCCGAGCTAGGGTTAGGGTTAGGGCACGGCAAGGCTTAGGGTACAGGTGAGGGTACGGAAACGTTGGAGGGTCAGGCTAAGTGCTGACGCACGGGTCAGTGCCAGCGTACGGGCCAGGAGTAGGCTTCGGCTTGGGCATAAGTTGTAGGGCTGGTGGTGGGTTTCCATTCCGGGCTAGGGTTAGGGTTAGGGAACGGCAAGCCTTAGGGCACAGGTGAGTGTATGGAAACGTGGGAGGGTCAGGCTACGTGCTGACGCACAGGTCAGTGCCATGGTACGGGACAGGAGTAGGCTACGGCGTAGGGTAAGGTGTAGGCCTGGTGGTGGGTTTCCGTTCCGGGCTAGGGTTAGGGTTAGGGAACGGCTAGGATTAGGGCACAGGTGAGGGTACGGAAACGTGGGAGGGTCAGGCTACGTGCTGACGCATGGGTCAGTTCCAGCGTACGGGCCAGGATTAGGCTACGGCGTAGGGTAAGGTGTAGGGCTTGTGGTGGATTTCTGTTCCGAGATAGGGTTAGGGTTACGTAACGGCAAGGCTTAGGGCACAGGTGATTGTATGGAAACGTGGGAGGGTTAGGCTACGTGCTGACGCACGGGTCAGTGCCAGCGTACGGGCCAGGTGTAGGCTACGGCTTCGGGGTAAGGTGTAGGGCTGGTGGTGTTTTCCCGTTCCGTGCTAGGGTTAGGGTTAGGGAACGGCAAGGCTTAGGGCACAGGTGAGGGTACGGAAATGTGGGAGGGTCAGGCTATGTGCTGACGCACGGGTCAGTGCCCGCATACGGGCCAGGAGTAGGCTACGGCTTGGGGTTAAGGTGTAGGGCTGGTGGTGGGTTTCCGCTCCGGGCTAGGGTTAGGGTTAGGGAACGGCAAGCCTTATGGCACAGGTCAGGGTACGGAAATGTGGGAGGGTCAGGCTATGTGCTGACGCACGGGTCAGTGCCAGCGTACGGGCCAGGAGTAGACTACGGTGTAGGGTAAGGTGTAGGGCTGGTGGTGGGTTTCCGTTTCGGGCTAGGGTTAGGGTTGGGGAACGGCAATGCTTAGGGCACAGGTGAGGATACGGAAGAGTGGGAGGGTCAGGCTACGTGCTGATGCACGGGTCAGTGCCAGCGTACGGGCCAGGAGTAGGCTACGGTGTAGGGTAAGGGGTAGGGCTGGTGGTGGGTTTCCGTTCTGGGCTAGGGTTAGGGTTAGGGAACGGCAAAGCTTAGGGCACAGGTGAGGGTACGGAAACGTGGGAGGTTCAGGCTACGTGCTGACGCACGGGTCGTTGCCAGGCTACGGGCCAGTTGTAGGCTACAGCGTAGGGTAAGGTGTAGGGCTGGTGGTGGGTTTCCTTTCCGGGCTAGGGTTAGGGTTAGAGAACGGCAAGGATTAGGGCACAGGTGAGGGTACGGAAACGTGGGAGGGTCAGGCTATGTGCTGATGCACGTGTCACTGCCAGCGTACAGGCCAGGAGTAGGCTACAGCGTAGGGAGATGTGTTGGGCTGGTGGTGGGTTTTCGTTCCGAGCTAGGGTTAGGGTTAGGGAACGGCAAGTCGTAGGGCACAGGTGAGTGTACAGAAACGTGGGAGGGTCAGGCGACATGCTGACGCATGTGTCAGTGCCAGCGTACGGCCCAGGAGAACGCTAAGGTGTAGGGTAAGGGGTAGGGCTGGTGTTGGGTTTGCGTTCCGGGCTAGGGTTAGGGTTAGGGAACGGCAAGGCTTAGGGCACAGGTGAGGGTACGGAAACGTGGGAGGGTCAGGCTACGTGCGGACGCTCGGGTCAGTGCCAGCGTACGGGCCAGGAGTAGGCTACGGCTTGGGGGTAAGGTGTAGGGCTGGTGGTGTGTTTCCGCTCCGGGCTAGGGTTAGGGTTAGGGAACGGCAAGTCTTATGGCACAGGTGAGGGTACGGAAATGTGGGAGGGTCAGGCTACGTGCTGACGCACGTGTGAGTGCCAGCGTACGGGTCAGGAGTAGGCTACGGCGTAGGGAAATATGTTTGGCTGGTGGTGGATTTCCGTTCCGAGCTAGGGTTAGGGTTAGGGAACGGCAAGGCTTAGGGCACAGGTGATGGTACGGAAACGTGGGAGGGTCAGGCTACGTGCTGACGCACGGGTCAGTTCCAGCGTATGGGCCAGGAGTAGGCTACGGCGTACGGTAAGGTGTAAGGCTGGTGGTGGGTTTTCGTTCTGGGCTAGGGTTAGGGTTAGGGAACGGCAAGGCTTAGGGCACAGGTGAGGGTACAGAAATGTGGGAGGGTCAGGCTACGTGCTGACGCACGTGTCAGTGCCAGCGTACGGGCCAGGAGTACGCTAAGGCGTAGAGTAAGGGGTAGGGCTGGTGGTGGATTTCCATTCCGGTCTAGGGTTAGGGTTAGGGAGCGGCAAGGCTTAGGGCACAGGTGAGGGTACGGAAACGTGGGAGGGTCAGGCTTCATGCTGACGCATGGGTCAGTGCCAGCATACGGGCCAGGAGTAGGCTACGGCTTGGGGGTAAGGTGTAGGGCTGGTGGTGTGTTTCTGCTCCGGGCTAGGGTTAGGGTTAGGGAACGGCAAGTCTTATGGCACAGGTGAGGGTACGGAAATGTGGGAGGGTCAGGCTACGTGCTGACGCACGGGTCAGTGCCAGCGTACGGGTCAGGAATAGGCTACGGCGTAGGAACATGTGTTTGTCTGGTGGTGGATTTCCGTTCCGAGCTAGGGTTAGGGTTAGGGAACGGCAAGGCTTAGGGCACAGGTGAGGGTACGGAAACGTGGGAGGGTCAGGCTACGTGCTGACACACGGGTCAGTGCCAGCGTATGGGCCAGGAGTAGGCTACGGCGTACGGTAAGGTGTAGGGCTGGTGGTGGGTTTCCGTTCTGGGCTAGGGTTAGGGTTAGGTAACGGCAAGGCTTAGGGCACAGGTGAGGGTAGAGAAACTTGGGAAGGTCAGGCTACGTGCTGACACACGGGTCAGTGTCAGCGTACGGGCCAGGAGTAGGCTACGGCTTGGGGGTAAGCTGTAGGGCTGGTGGTGGGTTTCCGTTCTGAGCTAGGGTTAGGGTTAGGGAACGGCAAGGCTTAGGGTACAGGTGAGGGTACGGAAACGTTGGAGGGTCAGGCTAAGTGCTGACGCACGGGTCAGTGCCAGCGTACGGGCCAGGAGTAGGCAATGGCTTGGGCATAAGTTGTAGGGCTTGTGGTGGGTTTCCATTCCGGGCTAGGGTTAGGGTTAGGGAACGGCAAGGCTTAGGGCACAGGTGAGTGTATGGAAACGTGGGAGGGTCAGGCTACGTGCTGGCGCACATGTCAGTGCCATGGTACGGGACAGGAGGAGGCTACGGCGTAGGGTAAGGTGTAGGCCTGGTGGTGGGTTTCCGTTCCGGGCTAGGGTTAGGGTTAGGGAACGGCAAGGCTTAGGGCACAGGTGAGGGTACGGAAACGTCGGAGGGTCAGGCTACGTGCTGACGCACGGGTCAGTTCCACCGTATGGGCCAGGAGTAGGCTACGGCGTACGGTAAGGTGTAAGGCTGGTGGTGGGTTTTCGTTCTGGGCTAGGGTTAGGGTTAGGTAACGGCAAGTCTTAGGGCACAGGTGACGGTACAGAAATGTGGGAGGGTCAGGCTACGTGCTGACGCACGTGTCAGTGCCAGCGTACGGGCCAGGAGTACGCTAAGGCGTAGGGTAAGGGGTAGGGCTGGTGGTGGTTTTCCTTTCCGGTCTATGGTTAGGGTTAGGGAGCGGCAAGGTTTAGGGCACAGGTGAGGGTACGGAAACGTGGGAGGGTCAGGCTACGTGCTGACACACGGGTCAGTGCCAGCGTACCAGCCAGGATTAGGCTACGGCTTGGGGGTAAGGTGTAGGGCTGGTGGTGGGTTTCCGTTCAGAGCTAGGGTTAGGGTTAGGGAACGGCAAGGCTTAGGGTACAGGTGAGGGTACGGAAACGTTGGAGGGTCAGGCTAAGTGCTGACGCACGGGTCAGTGCCAGCGTACGGGCCAGGAGTAGGCTACGGCTTGGGCATAAGTTGTAGGGCTGGTGGTGGGTTTCCATTCCGGGCTAGGGTTAGGGTTAGGGAACGGCAAGTCTTGGGGCACAGGTGAGTGTTTGGAAACGTGGGAGGGTCAGGCTACGTGCTGACGCACAGGTCAGTGCCATGGTACGGGACAGGAGGAGGCTACGGCGTAGGGTAAGATGTAGGCCTGGTGGTGGGTTTCCGTTCCGGGCTAGGGTTAGGGTTAGGGAACGGCAAGGATTAGGGCACAGGTGAGGGTACGGAAACGTGGGAGGGTCAGGCTACGTGCTGACGCATGGGTCAGTTCCAGCGTACGGGCCAGGAGTAGGCTACGGTGTAGGGTAAGGTGTACGGCTGGTGGTGGATTTCTGTTCCGGCCTAGGGTTAGGGTTACGTAACGGCAAGGCTTAGGGCACAGGTGATTGTATGGAAACGTGGGAGGGTCAGGCTACGTGCTGACGCACGGGTCAGTGCCAGCGTACGGGCCAGGAGTAGGCTACGGCTTGGGGGTAAGGTGTAGGGCTGGTGGTGTTTTCCCGTTCCGGGCTAGGGTTAGGGTTAGGGAACGGCAAGGCTTAGGGCACAGGTGAGGGTATGGAAATGTGGGAGGGTCAGGCTACGTGCTGACGCACGGGTCAGTGCCAGCATACGGGCCAGGAGTAGGCTACGGCTTGGGGTTAAGGTGTATGGCTGGTGGTGGGTTTCTGCTCCGGGCTAGGGTTAGGGTTAGGGAACGGGAAGTCTTATGGCACAGGTGAGGGTACGGAAATGTGGGAGGGTCAGGCTACGTGCTGACGCACGGGTCAGTGCCAGCGTACGGGTCAGGAATAGGCTACGGCGTAGGGAAATGTGTTTGTCTGGTGGTGGATTTCCGTTCCGAGCTAGGGTTAGGGTTAGGGAACGGCAAGGCTTAGGGCACAGGTGAGGGTACGAAAACGTGGGAGGGTCAGGCTACGTGCTGACGCACGAGTCAGTGCCAACGTATGGGCCAGGAGTAGGCTACGGCGTACGGTAAGGTGTAGGGCTGGTGGTGGGTTTCCGTTCTGGGCTAGGGTTAGGGTTAGGGAACGGCAAGGCTTAGGGCACAGGTGAGGGTAGAGAAACGTGGGAGGGTCAGGCTACATGCTGACGCACGGGTCAGTGCCAGCGTACGGGCTAGGAGTAGGCTACGGCATAGGGTAAGGTGTAGGGCTGGTGGTGGGTTTCCATTCGGGGCTAGGGTTAGGGTTAGGGAACGGCAAGGCTTAGGGCACAGGTGAGGGTACGGAAACGTGGGAGGGTCAGGCTACGTGCTGACACACGGGTCAGTGCCAGCGTACGGGCCAGGAGTAGGCTACGGCTTGGGCATAAGTTGTAGGGCTGGTGGTGGGTTTCCATTCCGGGCTAGTGTTAGGGTTAGGGAACAGCAAGGCTTAGGGCACAGGTGAGTGTATGGAAACGTGGGAGGGTCAGGCTACGTGCTGAGGCACAGGTCAGTGCCATGGTACGGGACAGGAGGAGGCTACGGCGTAGGGTAAGGTGTAGGGCTGGTGGTGGGTTTCCGTTCTGGGCTAGGGTTAGGGTTAGGTAACGGCAAGGCTTAGGGCACAGGTGAGGGTAGAGAAACGTGGGAGGGTCAGGGTACGTGCTGACGCATGGGTCAGTGCCAGCGTACGGGCCAGGAGTAGGCTACGGCGTAGGGTAAGGTGTAGGGCTGGTGGTGGGTTTCCGTTCGGGGCTAGGGTTAGGGTTAGGGAACGGCAAGGCTTAGGGCACAGGTGAGGGTACGGAAACGTGGGAGGGTCAGGCTACGTGCTGACACACGGGTCAGTGCCAGCGTACGGGCCAGGAGTAGGCAATGGCTTGGGCATAAGTTGTAGGGCTTGTGGTGGGTTTCCATTCCGGGCTAGGGTTAGGGTTAGGGAACGGCAAGGCTTAGGGCACAGGTGAGTGTATGGAAACGTGGGAGGGTCAGGCTACGTGCTGGCGCACATGTCAGTGCCATGGTACGGGACAGGAGGAGGCTACGGCGTAGGGTAAGGTGTAGGCCTGGTGGTGGGTTTCCGTTCCGGGCTAGGGTTAGGGTTAGGGAACGGCAAGGCTTAGGGCACAGGTGAGGGTACGGAAACGTCGGAGGGTCAGGCTACGTGCTGACGCACGGGTCAGTTCCACCGTATGGGCCAGGAGTAGGCTACGGCGTACGGTAAGGTGTAAGGCTGGTGGTGGGTTTTCGTTCTGGGCTAGGGTTAGGGTTAGGTAACGGCAAGTCTTAGGGCACAGGTGACGGTACAGAAATGTGGGAGGGTCAGGCTACGTGCTGACGCACGTGTCAGTGCCAGCGTACGGGCCAGGAGTACGCTAAGGCGTAGGGTAAGGGGTAGGGCTGGTGGTGGTTTTCCTTTCCGGTCTATGGTTAGGGTTAGGGAGCGGCAAGGTTTAGGGCACAGGTGAGGGTACGGAAACGTGGGAGGGTCAGGCTACGTGCTGACACACGGGTCAGTGCCAGCGTACCAGCCAGGATTAGGCTACGGCTTGGGGGTAAGGTGTAGGGCTGGTGGTGGGTTTCCGTTCAGAGCTAGGGTTAGGGTTAGGGAACGGCAAGGCTTAGGGTACAGGTGAGGGTACGGAAACGTTGGAGGGTCAGGCTAAGTGCTGACGCACGGGTCAGTGCCAGCGTACGGGCCAGGAGTAGGCTACGGCTTGGGCATAAGTTGTAGGGCTGGTGGTGGGTTTCCATTCCGGGCTAGGGTTAGGGTTAGGGAACGGCAAGTCTTGGGGCACAGGTGAGTGTTTGGAAACGTGGGAGGGTCAGGCTACGTGCTGACGCACAGGTCAGTGCCATGGTACGGGACAGGAGGAGGCTACGGCGTAGGGTAAGATGTAGGCCTGGTGGTGGGTTTCCGTTCCGGGCTAGGGTTAGGGTTAGGGAACGGCAAGGATTAGGGCACAGGTGAGGGTACGGAAACGTGGGAGGGTCAGGCTACGTGCTGACGCATGGGTCAGTTCCAGCGTACGGGCCAGGAGTAGGCTACGGTGTAGGGTAAGGTGTACGGCTGGTGGTGGATTTCTGTTCCGGCCTAGGGTTAGGGTTACGTAACGGCAAGGCTTAGGGCACAGGTGATTGTATGGAAACGTGGGAGGGTCAGGCTACGTGCTGACGCACGGGTCAGTGCCAGCGTACGGGCCAGGAGTAGGCTACGGCTTGGGGGTAAGGTGTAGGGCTGGTGGTGTTTTCCCGTTCCGGGCTAGGGTTAGGGTTAGGGAACGGCAAGGCTTAGGGCACAGGTGAGGGTATGGAAATGTGGGAGGGTCAGGCTACGTGCTGACGCACGGGTCAGTGCCAGCATACGGGCCAGGAGTAGGCTACGGCTTGGGGTTAAGGTGTATGGCTGGTGGTGGGTTTCTGCTCCGGGCTAGGGTTAGGGTTAGGGAACGGGAAGTCTTATGGCACAGGTGAGGGTACGGAAATGTGGGAGGGTCAGGCTACGTGCTGACGCACGGGTCAGTGCCAGCGTACGGGTCAGGAATAGGCTACGGCGTAGGGAAATGTGTTTGTCTGGTGGTGGATTTCCGTTCCGAGCTAGGGTTAGGGTTAGGGAACGGCAAGGCTTAGGGCACAGGTGAGGGTACGAAAACGTGGGAGGGTCAGGCTACGTGCTGACGCACGAGTCAGTGCCAACGTATGGGCCAGGAGTAGGCTACGGCGTACGGTAAGGTGTAGGGCTGGTGGTGGGTTTCCGTTCTGGGCTAGGGTTAGGGTTAGGGAACGGCAAGGCTTAGGGCACAGGTGAGGGTAGAGAAACGTGGGAGGGTCAGGCTACATGCTGACGCACGGGTCAGTGCCAGCGTACGGGCTAGGAGTAGGCTACGGCATAGGGTAAGGTGTAGGGCTGGTGGTGGGTTTCCATTCGGGGCTAGGGTTAGGGTTAGGGAACGGCAAGGCTTAGGGCACAGGTGAGGGTACGGAAACGTGGGAGGGTCAGGCTACGTGCTGACACACGGGTCAGTGCCAGCGTACGGGCCAGGAGTAGGCTACGGCTTGGGCATAAGTTGTAGGGCTGGTGGTGGGTTTCCATTCCGGGCTAGTGTTAGGGTTAGGGAACAGCAAGGCTTAGGGCACAGGTGAGTGTATGGAAACGTGGGAGGGTCAGGCTACGTGCTGAGGCACAGGTCAGTGCCATGGTACGGGACAGGAGGAGGCTACGGCGTAGGGTAAGGTGTAGGGCTGGTGGTGGGTTTCCGTTCTGGGCTAGGGTTAGGGTTAGGTAACGGCAAGGCTTAGGGCACAGGTGAGGGTAGAGAAACGTGGGAGGGTCAGGGTACGTGCTGACGCATGGGTCAGTGCCAGCGTACGGGCCAGGAGTAGGCTACGGCGTAGGGTAAGGTGTAGGGCTGGTGGTGGGTTTCCGTTCGGGGCTAGGGTTAGGGTTAGGGAACGGCAAGGCTTAGGGCACAGGTGAGGGTACGGAAACGTGGGAGGGTCAGGCTACGTGCTGACACACGGGTCAGTGCCAGCGTATGGGCCAGGATTAGGCTACGGCTTGGTGGTAAGGTGTAGGGCTGGTGGTGGGTTTCCGTTCAGAGCTAGGGTTAGGGTTAGGGAACGGCAAGGCTTAGGGTACAGCTGAGGGTACGGAAACGTTGGAGGGTCAGGCTAAGTGCTGACGCACGGGTCAGTGCCAGCGTACGGGCCAGGAGTAGGCTACGGCTTGGGCATAAGTTGTAGGGCTGGTGGTGGGTTTCCATTCCGGGCTAGGGTTAGGGTTAGGGAATGGCAAGGCTTGGGGCACAGGTGAGTGTTTGGAAACGTGGGAGGGTCAGGCTACGTGCTGACGCACAGGTCAGTGCCATGGTACGGCACAGGAGGAGGCTACGGCGTAGGGTAAGGTGTAGGCCTGGTGGTGGGTTTCCGTTCCGGGCTAGGGTTAGGGTTAGGGAACGGCAAGGATTAGGGCACAGGTGAGGGTACGGAAACGTGGGAGGGTCAGGCTATGTGCTGACGCATGGGTCAGTTCCAGCGTACGGGCCAGGAGTAGGCTACGGTGTAGGGTAAGGTGTAGGGCTGGTGGTGGATTTCTGTTCCGGGCTAGGGTTAGGGTTACGTAACGGCAAGGCTTAGGGCACAGGTGATTGTATGGAAACGTGGGAGGGTCTGGCTACGTGCTGACGCACGGGTCAGTGCCAGCGTACGGGCCAGGAGTAGGCTACGGCTTGGAGGTAAGGTGTAGGGCTGGTGGTGTTTTCCCGTTCCGGGCTAGGGTTCGGGTTAGGGAACGGCAAGGCTTAGGGCACAGGTGAGGGTATGGAAATGTGGGAGGGTCAGGCTACGTGCTGACGCACGGGTCAGTGCCAGCATACGAGCCAGGAGTAGGCTACGGCTTGGGGTTAAGGTGCATGGCTGGTGGTGGGTTTCTGCTCCGGGCTAGGGTTAGGGTTAGGGAACGGCAAGTCTTATGGCACAGGTGATGGTACGGAAATGTGGGAGGGTCAGGCTACGTGCTGACGCACGGGTCAGTGCCAGCGTACGGGTCAGGAATAGGCTACGGCGTAGGGAAATGTGTTTGTCTGGTGGTGGATTTCCATTCCGAGCTAGGGTTAGGGTTAGGGAACGGCAAGGCTTAGGGCACAGGTGAGGGTACGGAAACGTGGGAGGGTCAGGCTACGTGCTGACGCACGGGTCAGTTCCAGCGTAAGGGCCAGGAGTAGGCTACGGCGTACGGTAAGGTGTAAGGCTGGTGGTGGGTTTTCGTTCTGGGCTAGGGTTAGGGTTAGGGAACGGCAAGTCTTAGGGCACAGGTGAGGGTACAGAAATGTGGGAGGGTCAGGCTACGTGCTGACGCACGTGTCAGTGCCAGCGTACGGGCCAGGAGTACGCTAAGGCGTAGGGTAAGGGATAGGGCTGGTGGTGGTTTTCCTTTCCGGTCTAGGGTTAGGGTTAGGGAGCGGCAAGTCTTAGGGCACAGGTGAGGGTACGGAAACGTGGGAGGGTCAGGCTACATGCTGACGAAGGGGTCAGTGCCAGCATACGGGCCAGGAGTAGGCTACGGCTTGGGGGTAAGGTGTAGGGCTGGTGGTGTGTTTCCGCTCCGGGCTAGGGTTAGGGTTAGGGAATGGCAAGTCTTATGGCACAGGTGAGGGTACGGAAATGTGGGAGGGTCAGGCTACGTGCTGACGCACGGGTCAGTGCCAGCGTACGGGTCAGGAATAGGCTACGGCGTAGGAAAATGTGTTTGTCTGGTGGTGGATTTCCGTTCCGAGCTAGGGTTAGGGTTAGGGAACGGCAAGGCTTAGGGCACAGGTGAGGGTACGGAAACGTGGGAGGGTCAGCCTACGTGCTGACGCACGGGTCAGTGCCAGCGTATGGGCCAGGAGTAGGCTACGGCGTACGGTAAGGTGTAGGGCTGGTGGTGGGTTTCCGTTCTGGGCTAGGGTTAGGGTTAGGTAACGGCAAGGCTTAGGGCACAGGTGAGGGTAGAGAAACGTGGGAGGGTCAGGCTACGAGCTGACGCACGGGTCAGTGGCAGCGTACGGGCCAGGAGTAGGCTACGGCGTAGGGTAAGGTGTAGGGCTGGTGGTGGGTTTCCGTTCGGGGCTAGGGTTAGGGTTAGGGAACGGCAAGGCTTAGGGCACAGGTGAGGGTACGGAAACGTGGGAGGGTCAGGCTACGTGCTGACACACGGGTCAGTGCCAGCGTACGGGCCAGGAGTAGGCTACGGCTTGGGGGTAAGGCGTAGGGCTGGTGGTGGGTTTCCGTTCCGAGCTAGGGTTAGGGTTAGGGAACGGCAAGGCTTAGGGTACAGGTGAGGGTACGGAAACGTTGGAGGGTCAGGCTAAGTGCTGACGCATGGGTCAGTGCCAGCGTACGGGCCAGGAGTAGGCTACGGCTTGGGCATAAGTTGTAGGGCTGGTGGTGGGTTTCCATTCCGGGCTAGGGTTAGGGTTAGGGAACGGCAAGCCTTAGGGCACCGGTGAGTGTATGGAAACGTGGGAGGGTCAGGCTACGTGCTGACGCACAGGTCAGTGCCATGGTACGGGAAAGGAGTAGGCTACGGCGTAGGGTAAGGTGTAGGCCTGGTGGTGGGTTTCTGTTCCGGGCTAGGGTTAGGGTTAGGGAACGGCTAGGATTAGGGCACAGGTGAGGGTACGGAAACGTGGGAGGGTCAGGCTACGTGCTGACGCATGGGTCAGTTCCAGCGTACGGGCCAGGATTAGGCTACGGCGTAGGGTAAGGTGTAGGGCTTGTGGTGGATTTCTGTTCCGAGCTAGGGTTAGGGTTACGTAACGGCAAGGCTTAGGGCACAGGTGATTGTATGGAAACGTGGGAGGGTTAGGCTACGTGCTGACGCACGGGTCAGTGCCAGCGTACGGGCCAGGTGTAGGCTACGGCTTCGGGGTAAGGTGTAGGGCTGGTGGTGTTTTCCCGTTCCGTGCTAGGGTTAGGGTTAGGGAACGGCAAGGCTTAGGGCACAGGTGAGCGTACGGAAATGTGGGAGGGTCAGGCTATGTGCTGACGCACGGGTCAGTGCCCGCATACAAGCCAGGAGTAGGCTACGGCTTGGGGTTAAGGTGTAGGGCTGGTGGTGGGTTTCCGCTCCGGGCTAGGGTTAGGGTTAGGGAACGGCAAGCCTTATGGCACAGGTCAGGGTACGGAAATGTGGGAGGGTCAGGCTATGTGCTGACGCACGGGTCAGTGCCCGCGTACGGGCCAGGAGTAGACTACGGTGTAGGGTAAGGTGTAGGGCTGGTGGTGGGTTTCTGTTTCGGGCTAGGGTTAGGGTTGGGGAACGGCAATGCTTAGGGCACAGGTGAGGGTACGGAAAAGTGGGAGGGTCAGGCTACGTGCTGATGCACGGGTCAGTGCCAGCGTACGGGCCAGGAGTAGGCTACGGTGTAGGGTAAGGGGTAGGGCTGGTGGTGGGTTTCCGTTCTGGGCTAGGGTTAGGGTTAGGGAACGGCAAAGCTTAGGGCACAGGTGAGGGTACGGAAACGTGGGAGGGTCAGGCTACGTGCTGACGCACGGGTCGTTGCCAGCCTACGGGCCAGTTGTAGGCTACAGCGTAGGGTAAGGTGTAGGGCTGGTGGTGGGTTTCCTTTCCGGGCTAGGGTTAGGGTTAGAGAACGGCAAGGCTTAGGGCACAGGTGAGGGTACGGAAACGTGGGAGGGTCAGGCTATATGCTGATGCACGTGTCACTGCCAGCGTACAGGCCAGGAGTAGGCTACAGCGTAGGGAGATGTGTTGGGCTGGTGGTGGGTTTTCGTTCCGAGCTAGGGTTAGGGTTAGGGAACGGCAAGTCGTAGGGCACAGGTGAGTGTACAGAAACGTGGGAGGGTCAGGCTACATGCTGACGCATGTGTCAGTGCCAGCGTACGGGCCAGGAGTACGCTAAGGTGTAGGGTAAGGGGTAGGGCTGGTGTTGGGTTTGCGTTCCGGGCTAGGGTTAGGGTTAGGGAACGGCAAGGCTTAGGGCACAGGTGAGGGTACGGAAACGTGGGAGGGTCAGGCTACGTGCGGACGCTCGGGTCAGTGCCAGCGTACGGGCCAGGAGTAGGCTACGGCTTGGGGGTAAGGTGTAGGGCTGGTGGTGTGTTTCCGCTCCGGGCTAGGGTTAGGGTTAGGGAACGGCAAGTCTTATGGCACAGGTGAGGGTACGGAAATGTGGGAGGGTCAGGCTACGTGCTGACGCACGTGTGAGTGCCAGCGTACGGGTCAGGAGTAGGCTACGGCGTAGGGAAATATGTTTGGCTGGTGGTGGATTTCCGTTCCGAGCTAGGGTTAGGGTTAGGGAACGGCAAGGCTTAGGGCACAGGTGATGGTACGGAAACGTGGGAGGGTCAGGCTACGTGCTGACGCACGGGTCAGTTCCAGCGTATGGGCCAGGAGTAGGCTACGGCGTACGGTAAGGTGTAAGGCTGGTGGTGGGTTTTCGTTCTGGGCTAGGGTTAGGTTTAGGGAACGGCAAGGCTTAGGGCACAGGTGAGGGTACAGAAATGTGGGAGGGTCAGGCTACGTGCTGACGCACGTGTCAGTGCAGCGTACGGGCCAGGAGTACGCTAAGGCGTAGGGTAAGGGGTAGGGCTGGTGGTGGATTTCCATTCCGGTCTAGGGTTAGGGTTAGGGAGCGGCAAGGCTTAGGGCACAGGTGAGGGTACGGAAACGTGGGAGGGTCAGGCTTCATGCTGACGCATGGGTCAGTGCCAGCATACGGGCCAGGAGTAGGCTACGGCTTGGGGGTAAGGTGTAGGGCTGGTGGTGGGTTTCCGTTCTGGGCTAGGGTTAGGGTTAGGTAACGGCAAGGCTTAGGGCACAGGTGAGGGTAGAGAAACGTGGGAGGGTCAGGCTACGTGCTGACGCACGGGTCAGTGCCAGCGTACGGGTCAGGAGTAGGCTACGGCGTACGGTAAGGTGTAGGGCTGGTGGTGGGTTTCCGTTCTGGGCTAGGGTTAGGGTTAGGTAACGGCAAGGCTTAGGGCACAGGTGAGGGTAGAGAAACGTGGGAGGGTCAGGCTACCTGCTGACGCACGGGTCAGTGCCAGCGTACGGGCCAGGAGTAGGCTACGGCTTGGGGGTAAGGTGTAGGGCTGGTGGTGGGTTTCCGTTCCGAGCTAGGGTTAGGGTTAGGGAACGGCAAGGCTTAGGGTACAGGTGAGGGTACGGAAACGTTGGAGGGACAGGCTAAGTGCTGACGCACGGGTCAGTGCCAGCGTACGGGCCAGGAGTAGGCAATGGCTTGGGCATAAGTTGTAGGGCTTGTGGTGGGTTTCCATTCCGGGCTAGGGTTAGGGTTAGGGAACGGCAAGGCTAAGGGCACAGGTGAGTGTATGGAAACGTGGGAGGGTCAGGCTATGTGCTGGCGCACATGTCAGTGCCATGGTACGGGACAGGAGGAGGCTACGGCGTAGGGTAAGGTGTAGGCCTGGTGGTGGGTTTCCGTTCCGGGCTAGGGTTAGGGTTAGGGAACGGCAAGGCTTAGGGCACAGGTGAGGGTACGGAAACGTCGGAGGGTCAGGCTACGTGCTGACGCACGGGTCAGTTCCACCGTATGGGCCAGGAGTAGGCTACGGCGTACGGTAAGGTGTAAGGCTGGTGGTGGGTTTTCGTTCTGGGCTAGGGTTAGGGTTAGGTAACGGCAAGGCTTAGGGCACAGGTGACGGTACAGAAATGTGGGAGGGTCAGGCTACGTGCTGACGCACGTGTCAGTGCCAGCGTACGGGCCAGGAGTACGCTAAGGTGTAGGGTAAGGGGTAGGGCTGGTGGTGGTTTTCCTTTCCGGTCTATGGTTAGGGTTAGGGAGCGGCAAGGTTTAGGGCACAGGTGAGGGTACGGAAACGTGGGAGGTTCAGGCTACATGCTGACGCACGGGTCAGTGCCAGCGTAAGGGCCAGGAGTAGGCTACGGCTTGGGGGTAAGTTGTAGACCTGGTGGTGTGTTTCCGCTCCGGGCTAGGGTTAGGGTTAGGGAACGGCAAGTCTTATGGCACAGGTGAGGGTACGGAAATGTGGGAGGGTCAGGCTACGTGCTGACACACGGGTCAGTGCCAGCGTACGGGTGAGGAATAGGCTACGGCGTAGGAAAATGTGTTTGGCTGGTGGTGGATTTCCGTTCCGAGCTAGGGTTAGGGTTAGGGAACGGCAAGGCTTAGGGCACAGGTGAGGGTACGGAAACGTGGGAGGGTCAGGCTACGTGCTGACGCACGGGTCACTGCCAGCGTATGGGCCAGGAGTAGGCTACGGCGTACGGTAAGGTGTACGGCTGGTGGTGGGTTTCCGTTCAGGGCAAGGGTTAGGGTTAGGTAACGGCAAGGCTTAGGGCACAGGTGAGGGTAGAGAAACGTGGGAGGGTCAGGCTACGTGCTGACGCATGGGTCAGTGCCAGCGTACGGGCCAGGAGTAGGCTACGGCGTAGGGTAAGGTGTAGGGCTGGTGGTGGGTTTCCGTTCGGGGCTAGGGTTAGGGTTAGGGAACGGCAAGGCTTAGGGCACAGGTGAGGGTACGGAAACGTGGGAGGGTCAGGCTACGTGCTGACACACGGGTCAGTGCCAGCGTACCAGCCAGGATTAGGCTACGGCTTTGGGGTAAGGTGTAGGGCTGGTGGTGGGTTTCCGTTCAGAGCTAGGGTTAGGGTTAGGGAGCGGCAAGGCTTAGGGTACAGGTGAGGGTACGGAAACGTTGGAGGGTCAGGCTAAGTGCTGACGCACGGGTCAGTGCCAGCGTACGGGCCAGGAGTAGGCTACGGCTTGGGCATAAGTTGTAGGGCTGGTGGTGGGTTTCCATTCCGGGCTAGGGTTAGGGTTAGGGAACGGCAAGTCTTGGGGCACAGGTGAGTGTTTGGAAACGTGGGAGGGTCAGGCTACGTGCTGACGCACAGGTCAGTGCCATGGTACGGGACAGGAGGAGGCTACGGCGTAGGGTAAGATGTAGGCCTGGTGGTGGTTTTCCGTTCCGGGCTAGGGTTAGGGTTAGGGAACGGCAAGGATTAGGGCACAGGTGAGGGTACGGAAACGTGGGAGGGTCAGGCTACGTGCTGACGCATGGGTCAGTTCCAGCGTACGGGCCAGGAGTAGGCTACGGTGTAGGGTAAGGTGTAGGGCTGGTGGTGGATTTCTGTTCCGGGCCAGGGTTAGGGTTACGTAACGGCAAGGCTTAGGGCACAGGTGATTGTATGGAAACGTGGGAGGGTCAGGCTACGTGCTGACGCACGGGTCAGTGCCAGCGTACGGGCCAGGAGTAGGCTACGGCTTGGGGGTAAGGTGTAGGGCTGGTGGTGTTTTCCCGTTCCGGGCTAGGGTTAGGGTTAGGGAACGGCAAGGATTAGGGCACAGGTGAGGGTATGGAAATGTGGGAGGGTCAGGCTACGTGCTGACGCACGGGTCAGTGCCAGCATACGGGCCAGGAGTAGGCTACGGCTTGGGGTTAAGGTGTATGGCTGGTGGTGGGTTTCTGCTCCGGGCTAGGGTTAGGGTTAGGGAACGGGAAGTCTTATGGCACAGGTGAGGGTACGGAAATGTGGGAGGGTCAGGCTACGTGCTGACGCACGGGTCAGTGCCAGCGTACGGGTCAGGAATAGGCTACGGCGTAGGGAAATGTGTTTGTCTGGTGGTGCATTTCCGTTCCGAGCTAGGGTTAGGGTTAGGGAACGGCAAGGCTTAGGGCACAGGTGAGGGTACGGAAACGTGGGAGGGTCAGGCTACGTGCTGACGCACGATTCAGTGCCAGCGTATGGGCCAGGAGTAGGCTACGGCGTACGGTAAGGTGTAGGGCTGGTGGTGGGTTTCCGTTCTGGGCTAGGGTTAGGGTTAGGGAACGGCAAGGCTTAGGGCACAGGTGAGGGTAGAGAAACGTGGGAGGGTCAGGCTACGTGCTGACGCACGGGTCAGTGCCAGCGTACGGGCCAGTAGTAGGCTACGGCATAGGGTAAGGTGTAGGGCTGGTGGTGGGTTTCCATTCGGGGCTAGGGTTAGGGTTAGGGAACGGCAAGGCTTAGGGCACAGGTGAGGGTACGGAAACGTGGGAGGGTCAGGCTACGTGCTGACACACGGGTCAGTGCCAGCGTACGGGCCAGGAGTAGGCTACGGCTTGGGCATAAGTTGTAGGGCTGGTGGTGGGTTTCCATTCCGGGCTAGTGTTAGGGTTAGGGAACAGCAAGGCTTAGGGCACAGGTGAGTGTATGGAAACGTGGGAGGGTCAGGCTACGTGCTGAGGCACAGGTCAGTGCCATGGTACGGGACAGGAGGAGGCTACGGCGTAGGGTAAGGTGTAGGGCTGGTGGTGGGTTTCCGTTCTGGGCTAGGGTTAGGGTTAGGTAACGGCAAGGCTTAGGGCACAGGTGAGGGTAGAGAAACGTGGGAGGGTCAGGCTACGTGCTGACGCATGGGTCAGTGCCAGCGTACGGGCCAGGAGTAGGCTACGGCGTAGGGTAAGGTGTAGGCCTGGTGGTGGGTTTCCGTTCGGGGCTAGGGTTAGGGTTAGGGAACGGCAAGGCTTAGGGCACAGGTGAGGGTACGGAAACGTGGGAGGGTCAGGCTACGTGCTGACACACGGGTCAGTGCCAGCGTACGGGCCAGGATTAGGCCACGGCTTGGGGGTAAGATGTAGGGCTGGTGGTGGGTTTCCGTTCAGAGCTAGGGTTAGGGTTAGGGAACGGCAAGGCTTAGGGTACAGGTGAGGGTACGGAAACGTTGGAGGGTCAGGCTAAGTGCTGACGCACGGGTCAGTGCCAGCGTACGGGCCAGGAGTAGGCTACGGCTTGGGCATAAGTTGTAGGGCTGGTGGTGGGTTTCCATTCCGGGCTAGGGTTAGGGTTAGGGAACGGCAAGGCTTGGGGCAGAGGTGAGTGTTTGGAAACGTGGGAGGGTCAGGCTACGTGCTGACGCACAGGTCAGTGCCATGGTACGGGACAGGAAGAGGCTACGGCGTAGGGTAAGGTGTAGGCCTGGTGGTGGGTTTCCGTTCCGGGCTAGGGTTAGGGTTAGGGAACGGCAAGGATTAGGGCACAGGTGAGGGTACGGAAACGTGGGAGGGTCAGGCTACGTGCTGACGCATGGGTCAGTTCCAGCGTACGGGCCAGGAGTAGGCTACGGTGTAGGGTAAGGTGTAGGGCTGGTGGTGGATTTCTGTTCCGGGCTAGGGTTAGGGTTACGTAACGGCAAGGCTTAGGGCACAGGTGATTGTATGGAAACGTGGGAGGGTCAGGCTACGTGCTGACGCACGGGTCAGTGCCAGCGTACGGGCCAGGAGTAGGCTACGGCTTGGGGTTAAGGTGTAGGGCTGGTGGTGTTTTCCCGTTCCGGGCTAGGGTTAGGGTTAGGGAACGGCAAGGCTTAGGGCACAGGTGAGGGTATGGAAATGTGGGAGGGTCAGGCTACGTGCTGACGCACGGGTCAGTGCCAGCATACGGGCCAGGAGTAGGCTACGGCTTGGGGTTAAGGTGTATGGCTGGTGGTGGGTTTCTGCTCCGGGCTAGGGTTAGGGTTAGGGAACGGCAAGTCTTATGGCACAGGTGAGGGTACGGAAATGGGGGAGGGTCAGGCTACGTGCTGACGCACGGGTCAGTGCCAGCGTACGGGTCAGGAATAGGCTACGGTGTAAGGAAATGTGTTTGTCTGGTGGTGGATTTCCGTTCCGAGCTAGGGTTAGGGTTAGGGAACGGCAAGGCTTAGGGCACAGGTGAGGGTACGGAAACGTGGGAGGGTCAGGCTACGTGCTGACGCACGAGTCAGTGCCAGCGTATGGGCCAGGAGTAGGCTACGGCGTACGGTAAGGTGTAGGGCTGGTGGTGGGTTTCCGTTCTGGGCTAGGGTTAGGGTTAGGGAACGGCAAGGCTTAGGGCACAGGTGAGGGTAGAGAAACGTGGGAGGGTCAGGCTACGTGCTGACGCACGGGTCAGTGCCAGCGTACGGGCCAGGATTAGGCTACGGCATAGGGTAAGGTGTAGGGCTGGTGGTGGGTTTCCATTCGGGGCTAGGGTTAGGGTTAGGGAACGGCAAGGCTTAGGGCACAGGTGAGGGTACGGAAACGTGGGAGGGTCAGGCTACGTGCTGACACACGGGTCAGTGCCAGCGTACGGGCCAGGAGTAGGCTACGGCTTGGGGGTAAGGCGTAGGGCTGGTGGTGGGTTTCCGTTCCGAGCTAGGGTTAGGGTTAGGAGGGAACGGCAAGGCTTAGGGTACAGGTGAGGGTACGGAAACGTTGGAGGGTCAGGCTAAGTGCTGACGCACGGGTCAGTGCCAGCGTACGGGCCAGGAGTAGGCTACGGCTTGGGCATAAGTTGTAGGGCTGGTGGTGGGTTTCCATTCCGGGCTAGGGTTAGGGTTAGGGAACGGCAAGCCTTAGGGCACCGGTGAGTGTATGGAAACGTGGGAGGGTCAGGCTACGTGCTGACGCACAGGTCAGTGCCATGGTACGGTACAGGAGTAGGCTACGGCGTAGGGTAAGGTGTAGGCCTGGTGGTGGGTTTCCGTTCCGGGCTAGGGTTAGGGTTTGGGAACGGCTAGGATTAGGGCACAGGTGAGGGTACGGAAACGTGGGAGGGTCAGGCTACGTGCTGACGCATGGGTCAGTTCCAGCGTACGGGCCAGGATTAGGCTACGGCGTAGGGTAAGGTGTAGGGCTTGTGGTGGATTTCTGTTCCGAGCTAGGGTTAGGGTTACGTAACGGCAAGGCTTAGGGCACAGGTGATTGTATGGAAACGTGGGAGGGTTAGGCTACGTGCTGACGCACGGGTCAGTGCCAGCGTACGGGCCAGGTGTAGGCTACGGCTTCGGGGTAAGGTGTAGGGCTGGTGGTGTTTTCCCGTTCCGTGCTAGGGTTAGGGTTAGGGAACAGCAAGGCTTAGGGCACAGGTGAGGGTACGGAAATGTGGGAGGGTCAGGCTACGTGCTGACGCACGGGTCAGTGCCCGCATACGGGCCAGGAGTAGGCTACGGCTTGGGGTTAAGGTGTAGGGCTGGTGGTGGGTTTCCGCTCCGGGCTAGGGTTAGGGTTAGGGAACGGCAAGCCTTATGGCACAGGTCAGGGTACGGAAATGTGGGAGGGTCAGGCTATGTGCTGACGCACGGGTCAGTGCCAGCGTACGGGCCAGGAGTAGACTACGGTGTAGGGTAAGGTGTAGGGCTGGTGCTGGGTTTCCGTTTCGGGCTAGGGTTAGGGTTGGGGAACGGCAATGCTTAGGGCACAGGTGAGGGTACGGAAAAGTGGGAGGGTCAGGCTACGTGCTGATGCACGGGTCAGTGCCAGCGTACGGGCCAGGAGTAGGCTACGGTGTAGGGTAAGGGGTAGGGCTGGTGGTGGGTTTCCGTTCTGGGCTAGGGTTAGGGTTAGGGAACGGCAAAGCTTAGGGCACAGGTGAGGGTACGGAAACGTGGGAGGGTCAGGCTACGTGCTGACGCACGGGTCGTTGCCAGCCTACGGGCCAGTTGTAGGCTACAGCGTAGGGTAAGGTGTAGGGCTGGTGGTGGGTTTCCTTTCCGGGCTAGGGTTAGGGTTAGAGAACGGCAAGGCTTAGGGCACAGGTGAGGGTACGGAAACGTGGGAGGGTCAGGCTATGTGCTGATGCACGTGTCACTGCCAGCGTACAGGCCAGGAGTAGGCTACAGCGTAGGGAGATGTGTTGGGCTGGTGGTGGGTTTTCGTTCCGAGCTAGGGTTAGGGTTAGGGAACGGCAAGTCGTAGGGCACAGGTGAGTGTACAGAAACGTGGGAGGGTCAGGCTACATGCTGACTCATGTGTCAGTGCCAGCGTACGGGCCAGGAGTACGCTAAGGTGTAGGGTAAGGGGTAGGACTGGTGTTGGGTTTGCGTTCCGGGCTAGTGTTAGGGTTAGGGAACGGCAAGGCTTAGGGCACAGGTGAGGGTACGGAAACGTGGGAGGGTCAGGCTACGTGCGGACGCTCGGGTCAGTGCCAGCGTACGGGCCAGGAGTAGGCTACGGCTTGGGGGTAAGGTGTAGGGCTGGTGGTGTGTTTCCGCTCCGGGCTAGGGTTAGGGTTAGGGAACGGCAAGTTTTATGGCACAGGTGAGGGTACGGAAATGTGGGAGGGTCAGGCTACGTGCTGACGCACGTGTGAGTGCCAGCGTACGGGTCAGGAGTAGGCTACGGCGTAGGGAAATATGTTTGGCTGGTGGTGGATTTCCGTTCCGAGCTAGGGTTAGGGTTAGGGAACGGCAAGGCTTAGGGCACAGGTGATGGTACGGAAACGTGGGAGGGTCAGGCTACGTGCTGACGCACGGGTCAGTTCCAGCGTATGGGCCAGGAGTAGGCTACGGCGTACGGTAAGGTGTAAGGCTGGTGGTGGGTTTTCGTTCTGGGCTAGGGTTAGGGTTAGGGAACGGCAAGGCTTAGGGCACAGGTGATGGTACGGAAACGTGGGAGGGTCAGGCTACGTGCTGACGCACGTGTCAGTGCCAGCGTACGGGCCAGGAGTACGCTAAAGCGTAGGGTAAGGGGTAGGGCTGGTGGTGGATTTCCATTCCGGTCTAGGGTTAGGGTTAGGGAGCGGCAAGGCTTAGGGCACAGGTGAGGGTACGGAAACGTGGGAGGGTCAGGCTTCATGCTGACGCATGGGTCAGTGCCAGCATACGGGCCAGGAGTAGGCTACGGCTTGGGGGTAAGGTGTAGGGCTGGTGGTGTGTTTCCGCTCCGGGCTAGGGTTAGGGTTAGGGAACGGCAAGTCTTATGGCACAGGTGAGGGTACAGAAATGTGGGAGGGTCAGGCTACGTGCTGACGCACGGGTCAGTGCCAGCGTACGGGTCAGGAATAGGCTACGGCGTAGGAACATGTGTTTGTCTGGTGGTGGATTTCCGTTCCGAGCTAGGGTTAGGGTTAGGGAACGGCAATGCTTAGGGCACAGGTGAGGGTACGGAAACGTGGGAGGGTCAGGCTACGTGCTGAAACACGGGTCAGTGCCAGCGTATGGGCCAGGAGTAGGCTACGGCGTACGGTAAGGTGTAGGGCTGGTGGTGGGTTTCCGTTCTGGGCTAGGGTTAGGGTTAGGTAACGGCAAGGCTTAGGGCACAGGTGAGGGTAGAGAAACGTGGGAGGGTCAGGCTACGTGCTGACGCACGGGTCAGTGCCAGCGTACGGGCCAGGAGTAGGCTATGGCTTGGGGGTAAGGTGTAGGGCTGGTGGTGGGTTTCCGTTCCGAGCTAGGGTTAGGGTTAGGGAAGGGCAAGGCTTAGGGTACAGGTGAGGGTACGGAAACGTTGGAGGGTCAGGCTAAGTGCTGACGCACGGGTCAGTGCCAGCGTACGGGCCAGGAGTAGGCAATGGCTTGGGCATAAGTTGTAGGGCTTGTGGTGGGTTTCCATTCCGGGCTAGGGTTAGGGTTAGGGAACGGCAAGGCTTAGGGCACAGGTGAGTGTATGGAAACGTGGGAGGGTCAGGCTACGTGCTGGCGCACATGTCAGTGCCATGGTACGGGACAGGAGGAGGCTACGGCGTAGGGTAAGGTGTAGGCCTGGTGGTGGGTTTCCGTTCCGGGCTAGGGTTAGGGTTAGGGAACGGCAAGGCTTAGGGCACAGGTGAGGGTACGGAAACGTCGGAGGGTCAGGCTACGTGCTGACGCACGGGTCAGTTCCACCGTATGGGCCAGGAGTAGGCTACGGCGTACGGTAAGGTGTAAGGCTGGTGGTGGGTTTTCGTTCTGGGCTAGGGTTAGGGTTAGGTAACGGCAAGGCTTAGGGCACAGGTGACGGTACAGAAATGTGGGAGGGTCAGGCTACGTGCTGACGCACGTGTCAGTGCCAGCGTACGGGCCAGGAGTACGCTAAGGCGTAGGGTAAGGGGTAGGGCTGGTGGTGGTTTTCCTTTCCGGTCTATGGTTAGGGTTAGGGAGCGGCAAGGTTTAGGGCACAGGTGAGGGTACGGAAACGTGGGAGGTTCAGGCTACATGCTGACGCACGGGTCAGTGCCAGCATACGGGCCAGGAGTAGGCTACGGCTTGGGGGTAAGGTGTAGACCTGGTGGTGTGTTTCCGCTCCGGGCTAGGGTTAGGGTTAGGGAACGGCAAGTCTTATGGCACAGGTGAGGGTACGGAAATGTGGGAGGGTCAGCCTACGTGCTGACGCACGGGTCAGTGCCAGCGTACGGGTCAGGAATAGGCTAAGGCGTAGGAAAATGTGTTTGGCTGGTGGTGGATTTCCGTTCCGAGCTAGGGTTAGGGTTAGGGAACGGCAAGGCTTAGGGCACAGGTGAGGGTACGGAAACGTGGGAGGGTCAGGCTACGTGCTGACGCACGGATCAGTGCCAGCGTATGGGCCAGGAGTAGGCTACGGCGTACGGTAAGGTGTAGGGCTGGTGGTGGGTTTCCGTTCAGGGCTAGGGTTAGGGTTAGGTAACGGCAAGGCTTAGGGCACAGGTGAGGGTAGAGAAACGTGGGAGGGTCAGGCTACGTGCTGACGCATGGGTCAGAGCCAGCGTACGGGCCAGGAGTAGGCTACGGCGTAGGGTAAGGTGTAGGGCTGGTGGTGGGTTTCCGTTCGGGGCTAGGGTTAGGGTTAGGGAACGGCAAGGCTTAGGGCACAGGTGAGGGTACGGAAACGTGGGAGGGTCAGGCTACGTGCTGACACACGGGTCAGTGCCAGCGTACCAGCCAGGATTAGGCTACGGCTTGGGGGTAAGGTGTAGGGCTGGTGGTGGGTTTCCGTTCAGAGCTAGGGTTAGGGTTAGGGAACGGCAAGGCTTAGGGTACAGGTGAGGGTACGGAAACGTCGGAGGGTCAGGCTAAGTGCTGACGCACGGGTCAGTGCCAGCGTACGGGCCAGGAGTAGGCTACGGCTTGGGCATAAGTTGTAGGGCTGGTGGTGGGTTTCCATTCCGGGCTAGGGTTAGGGTTAGGGAACGGCAAGTCTTGGGGCACAGGTGAGTGTTTGGAAACGTGGGAGGGTCAGGCTACGTGCTGACGCACAGGTCAGTGCCATGGTACGGGACAGGAGGAGGCTACGGCGTAGGGTAAGATGTAGGCCTGGTGGTGGGTTTCCGTTCCGGGCTAGGGTTAGGGTTAGGGAACGGCAAGGATTAGGGCACAGGTGAGGGTACGGAAACGTGGGAGGGTCAGGCTACGTGCTGACGCATGGGTCAGTTCCAGCGTACGGGCCAGGAGTAGGCTACGGTGTAGGGTAAGGTGTAGGGCTGGTGGTGGATTTCTGTTCCGGGCTAGGGTTAGGGTTACGTAACGGCAAGGCTTAGGGCACAGGTGATTGTATGGAAACGTGGGAGGGTCAGGCTACGTGCTGACGCACGGGTCAGTGCCAGCGTACGGGCCAGGAGTAGGCTACGGCTTGGGGGTAAGGTGTAGGGCTGGTGGTGTTTTCCCGTTCCGGGCTAGGGTTAGGGTTAGGGAACGGCAAGGCTTAGGGCACAGGTGAGGGTATGGAAATGTGGGAGGGTTAGGCTACGTGCTGACGCACGAGTCAGTGCCAGCATACGGGCCAGGAGTAGGCTACGGCTTGGGGTTAAGGTGTATGGCTGGTGGTGGGTTTCTGCTCCGGGCTAGGGTTAGGGTTAGGGAACGGCAAGTCTTATGGCACAGGTGAGGGTACGGAAACGTGGGAGGGTCAGGCTACGTGCTGACGCACGAGTCAGTGCCAGCGTATGGGCCAGGAGTAGGCTACGGCGTACGGTAAGGTGTAGGGCTGGTGGTGGGTTTCCGTTCTGGGCTAGGGTTAGGGTTAGGGAACGGCAAGGCTTAGGGCACAGGTGAGGGTAGAGAAACGTGGGAGGGTCAGGCTACGTGCTGACGCACGGGTCAGTGCCAGCGTACGGGCCAGGAGTAGGCTACGGCATAGGGTAAGGTGTAGGGCTGGTGGTGGGTTTCCATTCGGGGCTAGGGTTAGGGTTAGGGAACGGCAAGGCTTAGGGCACAGGTGAGGGTACGGAAACGTGGGAGGGTCAGGCTCCGTGCTGACACACGGGTCAGTGCCAGCGTACGGGCCAGGAGTAGGCTACGGCTTGGGCATAAGTTGTAGGGCTGGTGGTGGGTTTCCATTCCGGGCTAGTGTTAGGGTGAGGGAACAGCAAGGCTTAGGGCACAAGTGAGTGTATGGAAACGTGGGAGGGTCAGGCTACGTGCTGAGGCACAGGTCAGTGCCATGGTACGGGACAGGAGGAGGCTACGGCGTAGGGTAAGGTGTAGGGCTGGTGGTGGGTTTCCGTTCTGGGCTAGGGTTAGGGTTAGGTAACGGCAAGGCTTAGGGCACAGGTGAGGGTAGAGAAACGTGGGAGGGTCAGGCTACGTGCTGACGCATGGGTCAGTGCCAGCGTACGGGCCAGGAGTAGGCTACGGCGTAGGGTAAGGTGTAGGGCTGGTGGTGGGTTTCCGTTCCGGGCTAGGGTTAGGGTTAGGGAACGGCAAGGCTTAGGGCACAGGTGAGGGTACGGAAACGTGGGAGGGTCAGGCTACGTGCTGACACACGGGTCAGTGCCAGCGTACGGGCCAGGATTAGGCTACGGCTTGGGGGTAAGATGTAGGGCTGGTGGTGGGTTTCCGTTCAGAGCTAGGGTTAGGGTTAGGGAACGGCAAGGCTTAGGGTACAGGTGAGGGTACGGAAACGTTGGAGGGTCAGGCTAAGTGCTGACGCACGGGTCAGTGCCAGCGTATGGGCCAGGAGTAGGCTACGGCTTGGGCATAAGTTGTAGGGCTGGTGGTGGGTTTCCATTCCGGGCTAGGGTTAGGGTTAGGGAACGGCAAGGCTTGGGGCACAGGTGAGTGTTTGGAAACGTGGGAGGGTCAGGCTACGTGCTGACGCACAGGTCAGTGCCATGGTACGGGACAGGAGGGGGCTACGGCGTAGGGTAAGGTGTAGGCCTGGTGGTGGGTTTCCGTTCCGGGCTAGGGTTAGGGTTAGGGAACGGCAAGGATTAGGGCACAGGTGAGGGTACAGAAACGTGGGAGGGTCAGGCTACGTGCTGACGCATGGGTCAGTTCCAGCGTACGGGCCAGGAGTAGGCTACGGCGTAGGGTAAGGTGTAGGGCTGGTGGTGGATTTCTGTTCCGGGCTAGGGTTAGGGTTACGTAACGGCAAGGCTTAGGGCACAGGTGATTGTATGGAAACGTGGGAGGGTCAGGCTACGTGCTGACGCACGGGTCAGTGCCAGCGTACGGGCCAGGAGTAGGCTACGGCTTGGGGGTAAGGTGTAGGGCTGGTGGTGTTTTCCCGTTCCGGGCTAGGGTTAGGGTTAGGGAACGGCAAGGCTTAGGGCACAGGTGAGGGTACGGAAATGTGGGAGGGTCAGGCTACGTGCTGACGCACGGGTCAGTGCCAGCATACGGGCCATGAGTAAGCTACGTCTTGGGGTTAAGGTGTAGGGCTGGTGGTGGGTTTCCGCTCCGGGCTAGGGTTAGGGTTAGGGAACGGCAAGTCTTATTGCACAGGTGAGGGTACGGAAATGTGGGAGGGTCAGGCTACGTGCTGACGCACGGGTCAGTGCCAGCGTACGGGTCAGGAATTGGCTACGGCGTAGGGAAATGTGTTTGGCTGGTGGTGGATTTCCGTTCCGAGCTAGGGTTAGGGTTAGGGAACGGCAAGGTTTAGGGCACAGGTGAGGGTACGGAAACGTGGGAGGGTCAGGCTACGTGCTGACACACGGGTCAGTGCTAGCGTATGGGCCAGGAGTAGGCTACGGCATAGGGTAAGGTGTAGGGCTGGTGGTGGGTTTCCGTTCGGGGCTAGGGTTAGGGTTAGGGAACGGCAAGGCTTAGGGCACAGGTGAGGGTACGGAAACGTGGGAGGGTCAGGCTACGTGCTGACGCACGGGTCAGTGCTAGCGTATGGGCCAGGAGTAGGCTACTGCGTACGGTAAGGTGTAGGGCTGGTGGTGGGTTTCCGTTCTGGGCTAGGGTTAGTGTTAGGTAACGGCAAGGCTTAGGGCACAGGTGAGGGTAGAGAAACGTGGGAGGGTCAGGCTACGTGCTGACGCACGGGTCAGTGCCAGCGTACGGGCCAGGAGTAGGCTACGGCATAGGGTAAGGTGTAGGGCTGGTGGTGGGTTTCCATTCGGGGCTAGGGTTAGGGTTAGGGAACGGCAAGGCTTAGGGCACAGGTGAGGGTACGGAAACGTGGGAGGGTCAGGCTACGTGCTGACACACGGGTCAGTGCCAGCGTACGGGCCAGGAGTAGGCTACGGCTTGGGGGTAAGGTGTAGGCCTGGTGGTGGGTTTCCGTTCCGGGCTAGGGTTAGGGTTAGGGAACGGCAAGGATTAGGGCACAGGTGAGGGTACGGAAACGTGGGAGGGTCAGGCTACGTGCTGACGCATGGGTCAGTTCCAGCGTATGGGCCAGGAGTAGGCTACGGCGTAGGATAAGGTGTAGGGCTGGTGGTGGATTTCTGTTCTGGGCTAGGGTTAGGGTTAGGTAACGGCAAGGCTTAGGGCACAGGTGATTGTATGGAAACGTGGGAGGGTCAGGCTACGTGCTGACGCATGGGTCAGTGCCAGCGTACGGTCCAGGAGTAGGCTACGGCTTGGGGGTAAGTTGTAGGGCTGGTGGTGTTTTCCCGTTCCGGGCTAGTGTTAGGGTGAGGGAACGGCAAGGCTTAGGGCACAGGTCAGGGTACGGAAATGTGGGAGGGTCAGGCTACGTGCTGACGCACGGGTCAGTGCCAGCTTACGGGCCAGGAGTAGACTACGGTGTAGGGTAAGGTGTAGGGCTGGTGGTGGGTTTCCGTTTGGGGCTAGGGTTAGGGTTGGGGAACGGCAATGCTTAGGGCACAGGTGAGGGTACGGAAAAGTGGGAGGGTCAGGGTACGTGCTGACGCACGGGTCAGTGCCAGCGTACGGGCCAGGAGTAGGCTACGGAGTAGGGTAAGGGGTAGGGCTGGTGGTGGGTTTCCGTTCTGGGCTAGTGTTAGGGTTAGGGAACGGCAAAGCTTAGGGCACAGGTGAGGGTACGGAAACGTGGGAGGGTCAGGCTACGTGCTGACGCACGGGTCGTTGCCAGCCTACGGGCCAGTTGTAGGCTACAGCGTAGGGTAAGGTGTAGGGCTGGTGGTGGGTTTCCTTTCCGGGCTAGGGTTAGGGTTAGAGAACGGCAAGGCTTAGGGCACAGGTGATGGTACGGAAACGTGGGAGGGTCAGGCGATGTCCTTATGCACGTGTTACTGCCAGCGTACAGGCCAGGATTAGGCTACAGCGTAGGGAGATGTGTTGGGCTGGTGGTGGGTTTTCGTTCCGAGCTAGGGTTAGGGTTAGGGAACGGCAAGTCGTAGGGCACATGTGAGTGTACAGAAACGTGGGAGGGTCAGGCTACATGCTGACGCACAGGTCAGTGCCAGCGTACGGGCCAGGAGTAGGCTACGGCGTAGGGTAAGGGGTAGGGATGGTGGTGGGTTTCCGTTCCGGTTTAGGGTTAGGGTTAGGGAACGGCAAGGCTTAGGGCACAGGTGAGGGTACGGAAACGTGGGAGGGTCAGGCTACGTGCTGACACACGGGTCAGTGACAGCGTACGGGCCAGGAGTAGGCTACGGCGTAGGGTAAGGGGTAGGGATGGTGGTGGGTTTCCGTTCCGGGCTAGGGTTAGGGTTAGGGAACGGCAAGGCTTAGGGCACAGGTGAGGGTACGGAAACGAGGGAGGTTCAGGCTACGTGCTGACGCACGGGTCAGTGCCAGCGTACGGGCCAGGAGTAGGCTACGGCGCAAGGTAAGGTGTAGGGCTGGTAGAGGGTTTCTTTTCCGGGGTAGGGATAGGGTTAGGGAACGGCAAGGCTTAGGGCACAGGTGAGGGTACGGAAACGTGGGAGGGTCAGGCTATGTGCTGATGCACGTGTCATTGCCAGCATACAGGCCAAGAGTAGGCTACAGCGTAGGGAGATGTGTTGGGCTGGTGGTGGGTTTTCGTTCCGAGCTAGGGTTAGGGTTAGGGAATGGCAAGTCTTAGGGCACAGGTGAGTGTACGGAAATGTGGGAGGCTCAGGCTACGTGCTGACGCACGTGTCAGTGCCAGCGTACGGGCCATGATTACGCTAAGGCGTAGGGTAAGGGGTAGGGCTGGTGTTGGGTTTCCGTTTCGGGCTAGGGTTAGGGTTAGGGAACGGCAAGGCTTAGGGCACAGGTGAGGGTACGGAAACGTGGGAGGGTCAGGCTACGTGCTGACGCACGGGTCAGTGCCAGCGTACGGGCCAGGAGTAGGCTACGGCTTGGGGGTAAGGTGTAGGGCTGGTGGAGTGTTTCCGCTCCGGGCTAGGGTTAGGGTTAGGGAACGGCAAGTCTTATGGCACAGGTGAGGGTACGGAAATGTGGGAGGGTCAGGCTACGTGCTGATGCACGTGTGAGTGCCAGCGTACGGGTCCGGAGTAGGCTACGGCGTAGGGAAATGTGTTTGGCTGGTGGTGGATTTCCGTTCCGAGCTAGGGTTAGGGTTAGGGAACGGCAAGGCTTAGGGCACAGGTGAGGGTACGGAAACGTGGGAGGGTCAGGCTACGTGCTGACACACGGGTCAGTGCCATCGTACGGGCCAGGAGTAGGCTACGGCTTGGGGGTAAGGCGTAGGGCTGGTGGTGGGTTTCCGTTCCGAGCTAGGGTTAGGGTTAGGGAACGGCAAGGCTTAGGGTACAGGTGAGGGTACGGAAACGTTGGAGGGTCAGGCTAAGTGCTGACGCACGGGTCAGTGCCAGCGTACGGGCCAGGAGTAGGCTACGGCTTGGGCATAAGTTGTAGGGCTGGTGGTGGGTTTCCATTCCGGGCTAGGGTTAGGGTTAGGGAACGGCAAGCCTTAGGGCACAGGTGAGTGTATGGAAACGTGGGAGGGTCAGGCTACGTGCTGACGCACAGGTCAGTGCCATGGTACGGGACAGGAGTAGGCTACGGCGTAGGGTAAGGTGTAGGCCTGGTGGTGGGTTTCTGTTCCGAGATAGGGTTAGGGTTACGTAACGGCAAGGCTTAGGGCACAGGTGATTGTATGGAAACGTGGGAGGGTTAGGCTACGTGCTGACGCACGGGTCAGTGCCAGCGTACGGGCCAGGTGTAGGCTACGGCTTCGGGGTAAGGTGTAGGGCTGGTGGTGTTTTCCCGTTCCGTGTTGGGTTAGGGTTAGGGAACGGCAAGGCTTAGGGCCCAGGTGAGGGTACGGAAATGTGGGAGGGTCAGGCTACGTGCTGACGCACGGGTCAGTGCCCGCATACGGGCCAGGAGTAGGCTACGGCTTGGGGTTAAGGTGTAGGGCTGGTGGTGGGTTTCCGCTCCGGGCTAGGGTTAGGGTTAGGGAACGGCAAGCCTTATGGCACAGGTCAGGGTACGGAAATGTGGGAGGGTCAGGCTACGTGCTGACGCATGGGTCAGTTCCAGCGTACGGGCCAGGATTAGGCTACGGCGTAGGGTAAGGTGTAGGGCTTGTGGTGGATTTCTGTTCCGAGATAGGGTTAGGGTTACGTAACGGCAAGGCTTAGGGCACAGGTGATTGTATGGAAACGTGGGAGGGTTAGGCTACGTGCTGACGCACGGGTCAGTGCCAGCGTACGGGCCAGGTGTAGGCTACGGCTTCGGGGTAAGGTGTAGGGCTGGTGGTGTTTTCCCGTTCCGTGCTAGGGTTAGGGTTAGGGAACGGCAAGGCTTAGGGCCCAGGTGAGGGTACGGAAATGTGGGAGGGTCAGGCTACGTGCTGACGCACGGGTCAGTGCCCGCATACGGGCCAGGAGTAGGCTACGGCTTGGGGTTAAGGTGTAGGGCTGGTGGTGGGTTTCCGCTCCGGGCTAGGGTTAGGGTTAGGGAACGGCAAGCCTTATGGCACAGGTCAGGGTACGGAAATGTGGGAGGGTCAGGCTATGTGCTGACGCACGTGTCAGTGCCAGCGTACGGGCCAGGAGTAGACTACGGTGTAGGGTAAGGTGTAGGGCTGGTGGTGGGTTTCCGTTTCGGGCTAGGGTTAGGGTTGGGGAACGGCAATGCTTAGGGCACAGGTGAGGGTACGGAAAAGTGGGAGGGTCAGGCTACGTGCTGATGCACGGGTCAGTGCCAGCGTACGGGCCAGGAGTAGGCTACGGCGTAGGGTAAGGGGTAGGGCTGGTGGTGGGTTTCCGTTCTGGGCTAGTGTTAGGGTTAGGGAACGGCAAAGCTTAGGGCACAGGTGAGGGTACGGAAACGTGGGAGGGTCAGGCTACGTGCTGACGCACGGGTCGTTGCCAGCCTACGGGCCAGTTGTAGGCTACAGCGTAGGGTAAGGTGTAGGGCTGGTGGTGGGTTTCCTTTCCGGGCTAGGGTTAGTGTTAGAGAACGGCAAGGCTTAGGGCACAGGTGATGGTACGGAAACGTGGGAGGGTCAGGCTATGTCCTTATGCACGTGTTACTGCCAGCGTACAGGCCAGGATTAGGCTACAGCGTAGGGAGATGTTTTGGGCTGGTGGTGGGTTTTCGTTCCGAGCTAGGGTTAGGGTTAGGGAACGGCAAGTCGTAGGGCACATGTGAGTGTACAGAAACGTGGGAGGGTCAGGCTACATGCTGACGCACAGGTCAGTGCCAGCGTACGGGCCAGGAGTAGGCTACGGCGTAGGGTAAGGGGTAGGGATGGTGGTGGGTTTCCGTTCCGGTTTAGGGTTAGGGTTAGGGAACGGCAAGGCTTAGGGCACAGGTGAGGGTACGGAAACGTGGGAGGGTCAGGCTACGTGCTGACACACGGGTCAGTGACAGCGTACGGGCCAGGAGTAGGCTACGGCGTAGGGTAAGGGGTAGGGATGGTGGTGGGTTTCCGTTCCGGGCTAGGGTTAGGGTTAGGGAACGGCAAGGCTTAGGGCACAGGTGAGGGTACGAAAACGAGGGAGGTTCAGGCTACGTGCTGACGCACGGGTCAGTGCCAGCGTACGGGCCAGGAGTAGGCTACGGTGCAAGGTAAGGTGTAGGGCTGGTAGAGGGTTTCTTTTCCGGGGTAGGGATAGGGTTAGGGAACGGCAAGGCTTAGGGCACAGGTGAGGGAACGGAAACGTGGGAGGGTCAGGCTATGTGCTGATGCACGTGTCACTGCCAGCATACAGGCCAAGAGTAGGCTACAGCGTAGGGAGATGTGTTGGGCTGGTGGTGGGTTTTCTTTCCGAGCTAGGGTTAGGGTTAGGGAATGGCAAGTCTTAGGGCACAGGTGAGTGTACGGAAATGTGGGAGGCTCAGGCTACGTGCTGACGCACGTGTCAGTGCCAGCGTACGGGCCATGATTACGCTAAGGCGTAGGGTAAGGGGTAGGGATGGTGTTGGGTTTCCGTTTCGGGCTAGGGTTAGGGTTAGGGAACGGCAAGGCTTAGGGCACAGGTGAGGGTACGGAAACGTGGGAGGGTCAGGCTACGTGCTGACGCACGGGTCAGTGCCAGCGTACGGGCCAGGAGTAGGCTACGGCTTGGGGGTAAGGTGTAGGGCTGGTGGAGTGTTTCCGCTCCGGGCTAGGGTTAGGGTTAGGGAACGGCAAGTCTTATGGCACAGGTGAGGGGACGGAAATGTGGGAGGGTCAGGCTACGTGCTGATGCACGTGTGAGTGCCAGCGTACGGGTCCGGAGTAGGCTACGGCGTAGGGAAATGTGTTTGGCTGGTGGTGGATTTCCGTTCCGAGCTAGGGTTAGGGTTAGGGAACGGCAAGGCTTAGGGCACAGGTGAGGGTACGGAAACGTGGCAGGGTCAGGCTACGTGCTGACACACGGGTCAGTGCCATCGTGCGGGCCAGGAGTAGGCTACGGCTTGGGGGTAAGGCGTAGGGCTGGTGGTGGGTTTCCGTTCCGAGCTAGGGTTAGGGTTAGGGAACGGCAAGCCTTAGGGCACAGGTGAGTGTATGGAAACGTGGGAGGGTCAGGCTACGTGCTGACGCACAGGTCAGTGCCATGGTACGGGACAGGAGTAGGCTACGGCGTAGGGTAAGGTGTAGGCCTGGTGGTGGGTTTCCGTTCCGGGCTAGGGTTAGGGTTAGGGAACGGCTAGGATTAGGGCACAGGTGAGGGTACGGAAACGTGGGAGGGTCAGGCTACGTGCTGACGCATGGGTCAGTTCCAGCGTACGGGCCAGGATTAGGCTACGGCGTAGGGTAAGGTGTAGGGCTTGTGGTGGATTTCTGTTCCGAGATAGGGTTAGGGTTACGTAACGGCAAGGCTTAGGGCACAGGTGATTGTATGGAAACGTGGGAGGGTCAGGCTACGTGCTGACGCACGGGTCAGTGCCAGCGTACGGGCCAGGTGTAGGCTACGGCTTCGGGGTAAGGTGTAGGGCTGGTGGTGTTTTCCCGTTCCGTGCTAGGGTTAGGGTTAGGGAACGGCAAGGCTTAGGGCCCAGGTGAGGGTACGGAAATGTGGGAGGGTCAGGCTACGTGCTGACGCACGGGTCAGTGCCCGCATACGGGCCAGGAGTAGGCTACGGCTTGGGGTTAAGGTGTAGGGCTGGTGGTGGGTTTCCGCTCCGGGCTAGGGTTAGGGTTAGGGAACGGCAAGCCTTATGGCACAGGTCAGGGTACGGAAATGTGGGAGGGTCAGGCTATGTGCTGACGCACGTGTCAGTGCCAGCGTACGGGCCAGGAGTAGACTACGGTGTAGGGTAAGGTGTAGGGCTGGTGGTGGGTTTCCGTTTCGGGCTAGGGTTAGGGTTGGGGAACGGCAATGCTTAGGGCACAGGTGAGGGTACGGAAAAGTGGGAGGGTCAGGCTACGTGCTGATGCACGGGTCAGTGCCAGCGTACGGGCCAGGAGTAGGCTACGGTGTAGGGTAAGGGGTAGGGCTGGTGGTGGGTTTCCGTTCTGGGCTAGGGTTAGGGTTAGGGAACGGCAAAGCTTAGGGCACAGGTGAGGGTACGGAAACGTGGGAGGGTCAGGCTACGTGCTGACGCACGGGTCGTTGCCAGCCAACGGGCCAGTTGTAGGCTACAGCGTAGGGTAAGGTGTAGGGCTGGTGGTGGGTTTCCTTTCCGGGCTAGGGTTAGGGTTAGAGAACGGCAAGGCTTAGGGCACAGGTGAGGGTACGGAAACGTGGGAGGGTCAGGCTATGTGCTGATGCACGTGTCACTGCCAGCGTACAGGCCAGGAGTAGGCTACAGCGTAGGGAGATGTGTTGGGCTGGTGGTGGGTTTTCGTTCCGAGCTAGGGTTAGGGTTAGGGAACGGCAAGTCGTAGGGCACAGGTGAGTGTACAGAAACGTGGGAGGGTCAGGCTACATGCTGACGCATGTGTCAGTGCCAGCGTACGGGCCAGGAGTACGCTAAGGCGTAGGGTAAGGTGTAGGGCTGGTGTTGGGTTTGCGTTCCGGGCTAGGGTTAGGGTTAGGGAACGGCAAGGCTTAGGGCACAGGTGAGGGTACGGAAACGTGGGAGGGTCAGGCTACGTGCTGACGCACGGGTCAGTGCCAGCGTACGGGCCGGGAGTAGGCTACGGCTTGGGGGTAAGGTGTAGGGCTGGTGGTGTGTTTCCGCTCCGGGTTAGGGTTAGGGTTAGGGAACGGCAAGTCTTATGGCACAGGTGAGGGTACGGAAATGTGGGAGGGTCAGGCTACGTGCTGACGCACGTGTGAGTGCCAGCGTACGGGTCAGGAGTAGGCTACGGCGTAGGGAAATATGTTTGGCTGGTGGTGGATTTCCGTTCGGAGCTAGGGTTAGGGTTAGGGAACGGCAAGGCTTAGGGCACAGGTGATGGTACGGAAACGTGGGAGGGTCAGGCTACGTGCTGGCGCACATGTCAGTGCCATGGTACGGGACAGGAGGAGGCTACGGCGTAGGGTAAGGTGTAGGCCTGGTGGTGGGTTTCCGTTCCGGGCTAGGGTTAGGGTTAGGGAACGGCAAGGCTTAGGGCACAGGTGAGGGTACGGAAACGTCGGAGGGTCAGGCTACGTGCTGACGCACGGGTCAGTTCCACCGTATGGGCCAGGAGTAGGCTACGGCGTACGGTAAGGTGTAAGGCTGGTGGTGGGTTTTCGTTCTCGGCTAGGGTTAGGGTTAGGTAACGGCAAGGCTTAGGGCACAGGTGACGGTAGAGAAATGTGGGAGGGTCAGGCTACGTGCTGACGCACGAGTCAGTGCCAGCGTACGGGCCAGGAGTACGCTAAGGCGTAGGGTAAGGGGTAGGGCTGGTGGTGGTTTTCCTTTCCGGTCTAGGGTTAGGGTTAGGGAGCGGCAAGTTTTAGGGCACAGGTGAGGGTACGGAAACGTGGGAGGTTCAGGCTACATGCTGACGCACGGGTCAGTGCCAGCATACGGGCCAGGAGTAGGCTACGGCTTGGGGGTAAGGTGTAGACCTGGTGGTGTGTTTCCGCTCCGGGCTAGGGTTAGGGTTAGGGAACGGCAAGTCTTACGGCACAGGTGAGGGTACGGAAATGTGGGAGGGTCAGGCTACGTGCTGACGCACGGGTCAGTGCCAGCGTACGGGTCAGGAGTAGGCTACGGCTTGGGGGTAAGGTGTAGGACTGGTGGTGTTTTCCCGTTCCGGGCTAGGGTTAGGGTTAGGGAACGGCAAGGCTTAGGGCACAGGTGAGGGTATGGAAATGTGGGAGGGTCAGGCTACGTGCTGACGCACGGGTCAGTGCCAGCATACGGGCCAGGAGTAGGCTACGGCTTGGGGTTAAGGTGTATGGCTGGTGGTGGGTTTCTGCTCCGGGCTAGGGTTAGGGTTAGGGAACGGCAAGTCTTATGGCACAGGTGAGGGTAGGGAAATGTGGGAGGGTCAGGCTACGTGCTGACGCACGGGTCAGTGCCAGCGTACGGGTCAGGAATAGGCTACGGCGTAGGGAAATGTGTTTGTCTGGTGGTGGATTTCCGTTCCGAGCTAGGGTTAGGGTTAGGGAACGGCAAGGCTTAGGGCACAGGTGAGGGTACGGAAACGTGGGAGGGTCAGGCTACGTGCTGACGCACGAGTCAGTGCCAGCGTATGGGCCAGGAGTAGGCTACGGCGTACGGTAAGGTGTAGGGCTGGTGGTGGGTTTCCGTTCTGGGCTAGGGTTAGGGTTAGGGAACGGCAAGGCTTAGGGCACAGGTGAGGGTAGAGAAACGTGGGAGGTTCAGGCTACGTGCTGACGCACGGGTCAGTGCCAGCGTACGGGCCAGGAGTAGGCTACGGCATAGGGTAAGGTGTAGGGCTGGTGGTGGGTTTCCATTCGGGGCTAGGGTTAGGGTTAGGGAACGGCAAGGCTTAGGGCACAGGTGAGGGTACGGAAACGTGGGAGGGTCAGGCTACGTGCTGACACACGGGTCAGTTCCAGCGTACGGGCCAGGAGTAGGCTACGGCTTGGGCATAAGTTGTAGGGCTGGTGGTGGGTTTCCATTCCGGGTTAGTGTTAGGGTTAGGGAACGGCAAGGCTTAGGGCACAGGTGAGTGTATGGAAACGTGGGAGGGTCAGGCTACGTGCTGACGCACAGGTCAGTGCCATGGTACGGGACAGGAGGAGGCTACGGCGTAGGGTAAGGTGTAGGGCTGGTGGTGGGTTTCCGTTCTGGGCTAGGGTTAGGGTTAGGTAACGGCAAGGCTTAGGGCAAGATGAGGGTAGAGAAACGTGGGAGGGTCAGGCTACGTGCTGACGCATGGGTCAGTGCCAGCGTACGGGCCAGGAGTAGGCTACGGCGTAGGGTAAGGTGTAGGGCTGGTGGTGGGTTTCCGTTCGGGGCTAGGGTTAGGGTTAGGGAACGGCAAGGCT